>NW_006431918.1:10782375-10786449 GCF_000325575.1 Pteropus alecto | reverse complement strand
GACTAAAAGTCCCAACCATCCCTCCAATCACATGGTTGGCCTTTTTGGTGACCAGCCCCATACTGAAGTTATCTAGATGCCCATCAAGAGCCATTTCATTAGCATAACAAAGATACTCATATCACTCAGGGAATTCCAAAGATTTTTGAAGGTCTGTGCCAAGAACCTGGGACAGAGACTACTTTTTATTATACCACAGCAACATATTAAATTATTTTAGGTTTTGTAGCCCATATGGTCATAGATTCTTAACTCTGTTATTGTACCACTAAAGCAGCCATAGAAAATACATAATATATTGAGTGTGATCATGTTCCAATAAAATTTTATCAATAGATACTAAAATTTGACTTTCATTTAAGTTTTACACATCATGAAATTTTATTCTTTTGATTTTTTTTCTAACCATTAGAAAAATGTACAAACCATTCCTTACTCACTTACTATACAAAAACATGCAGCAGGCCTGATTTAGCCTGCAAGCAGCAGTCTACTCCTCTCTGCTCTACGAGAAAAAGAGAAGATAGAAATCACTAATATCAGGATTGAAAGAGGTGACATCTTGAGATTTTTCAGATATTTAAAAAATGAGAATATTGTGAACAACCTTATGCCCCCAAATTTGACAACGTAGATGAAATGGACAAATTCCTTCAAACATACAAACTACCAAAGCTCTCTCAAGAAAAAAATAGATAACCTAAATAGCCCATTATACATTAAAAACGTTGAATGTGTGGTTAAAAACTTTTCCACAAAGAACTCTCCAGGACCAGATGTGAGATAATAGAATCCAATAATATACAAAAAGGATAATACATCATGACCAAGTGGGGTTTATTCCAGGAATGCAAAGTTGATTTAAGATTTGAAAATCAATCAAGACAATTCACCTTATCAACAGATTTTTTCTTTTATACCAACTCCTAACCTCTTGCCCGGCCTCGTCTCCCACGTCTCCCAGGTAACATGTGCGACCTAAAAGCAGTAATCAAAAATGCCGATATATGAAATGTTGGAGGAGACTCGGTGGAGTGTGCCACTCAGGCATTGGAGAAATACAATATAGAGAAGAACATTGTGGCCCATATTAAGAAGGAGTTTGACAAGAAGTACAACCCCACCTGGCACTGCATCGTGGGGAGGAACTTCAGTAGTTATGTGACACATGAAACCAAACCCTTTATCTACTTCTACCTGGGCCAGGTAGCCATTCTTCTGTTCAAATCTGGTTAAAAGCATGGACTGTGCTACACACCCAGTGATCCATCCAAAAACAAGGACTGCCGCCTAAATTTCAAATATCAGAGACTGAAATCTTCAGCCTTGCCTAAAGGAACACCTTGATCTTGATTCTTTGTGTTGTTTTCTATAGGGCATTCTCTGTACTCATTTGCTGTGGTTATAAAACAATTAGTAAAACGTTTTTTAAAAAAAATAATCATTTCAATGGGTAGAGAAAAAGTATTTGCCAAAATTCCACATGTATTCATAATAAAAACTCTCAGAAAACTAGAATTGATAAGAATTCTCTCCATCTGATAATGAATATCTTTATCAAAACTGAACAGATTACATCATACTTAGTGGGGGAAGACTGAGTGCTTTCCCCCTAAAATCAGGAACAAGTTAAGAATGTCTATTCTTACTACTACTTCTATCCAACATTGGCCTAAAAGTACTAGCCATGCAATAATGCAAGAAAAAGAAAAAGGCATACATGCTGACAAAGAAGAAATAAACCTGTTTATTCACAAATTATATGATTTTAGAAACTCTTCCACTCTCCCCTCAAAACTACAAGAAATAATGAGTTTAGTAATGTTGAAGAATATAAGATCTATGCATAAAAAAATCAATGCATTTATATATACGAGCAAGGAAAAACTTGAAATTGAAATTAATAAAAATACCATTTATAACAGCATATCAAAAACATGAAATATTTGAAAGAATAATCTAAAGTCCTAAATAACTAGAGATATATAAATTAGAATCCTACAGTATGAAGATGTCAAATCTCTCTAGATTGATCTATAAATTTAATGTAATCCCAATCAAAATCTCTGCAGGCTTTTTCATAGAAAATGGCAAGATGACTAAAATTTATTTGGAAATCTTTTTCTTAAAAAAAAAAAAGCTGGAAGACTCAAACTTAAGAATTACTACTTATTTTCAACACTTGATATAAAGCTACTCTAATCAAGACAGTGTTCTATTGGCTTAAAGAGAGATATATAGATCAATGAAACAGAATAGAAAGTCCAGAAATGAGTCTATATATATATGGTAAATTGATTTGTGACAAGTGTTACAGTAACTCAATGGAAGAAGGATTATCTTTTTAAGTGGTAAATGCTATCTATATGCAATTAAGAAAAACTAGAACCTGGACCCTTACCTCACATCATATACAAAACATAAGTTGGAATGAATCAGACCTAAATGTAAAAGCTAAATCTATAAAACTTCTAGAAGATAATATAAAGAAAATCGTAACTTGGGTTAGGGCGACATTTCTCAGATAGGATTCAAAAATCATAACTAAAAAAAAATGATAAATTGGATTTCAACATAATTTAAAACTTCTTTCCTTCAAAAACATTATTAAGAAAATGAAAAAACAAGCCACAAACTGGGAGAAGGTATTTGCAAACCATATCTAATAAAGAACTTCTATAGAGAATATATTTTAAAAAGTTCTTACAACTAAATAGTAAGACAATTAAACTAAAAAGTAGACTAAAGATTTGAACAGGCACCACTAAAGAACAGATATGGATGGCAAATCAACACCATTAGTTGTTAGAGAAACGCATTAAAATCTGAGAAACAACTATGGACCTGCTAAAACTTTAAAAGAAGCTAACAGTTCAGTGCTGGTGTGGATGTGGACCAAACAGAACTCTCATATATTGCTAGAATGGATCCAAAATGATACAGCCAATGTGGAAAAATAGCTTAGCAGTTTTTTCTTTTAAAGTTATACATAGACTTACCACGTGACCCAACCATCCCCCAACACTGGGTATTTACTCAAAGGACAGATACATTCACACAAAGACTTGTACTCAAATGCTCAGAGCAGCTTTATTTGTAACAGCCCCAAACTGGAAACTACCCAAATGTCCTTCAACTGGTGAATGGATAAATGCGTTGTGATACACCCATACAATGGAATACTATTCAGCAATTAAAAGGAATGAACTACTGATAGGTTCAATAATATGGATGACTCTCAAAAGCATTATGCTAAGTAAGCGTAGCCAGACACAAAAACTTATGTACTATATGATTCTACTGATAAAATATTCTGGAAAAGGCAAAACTATACAGTTTCTGATCACTAGCTATCAGGGATTGCAGGTAGGCGGAGGGAAAAGAGGCATGAAAGCAATGTTTATATTTTGATTATGGTGGTGTTTGCATACTTTATATATTTTCCAAAACTATATACTTTAAAAGGGTGAATTTTACTATCTGTAAATTTTGCATCCATTAACCTAACTTTTAAAATTTATAAAATTTTTGATTTATTGATGATAGCCATTCTGACAGGTGTGAGGTTATATCTCATTCTGGTTTTAATTAGCATTTCTCTGATGATCAGTGACCTTGAGCATCTTTTCATATGTCCATTGGCCATCTGTTATTTCCTCTTTGGAGAAATATCTGTTCAGGTCTTCTGCCCATTTTTCCATTGGATTGTTTGTTTTTTTGTTGTTGTTGAGCTGTATGAGTTCTCGTACTTGTCAGAATGGCTATCATCAATAAAGCAAAGAACAACAAGTGTTGGCGGGGATGTGGAGGAAAGGGAACTCTCATACACTGTTGGTGGGATTGCAAATCGGTACAGCCGCTATGGAAAACAATCTGGAGGTTTCTCAAAAAATGTAAAATGGATCTACCTTTTGACCCAGCAATTGTACGTCTGGGTATTTATCCAAAGAAAACTAAAACAATAATTTGTAAAGATCGATGCATCCCTATGTTCACAGCAGATCTATTCACAATAGCCAAGATATGGAAGCAGCGTAAATGCTCATCAACTGACAATTGGATAAAGAAGTTATG
>NW_006431918.1:10767430-10782007 GCF_000325575.1 Pteropus alecto | reverse complement strand
AAAATAATAAAATAAAATTTTATAAAATTTTAATAATGAACAAAGAAAAATATAATTGCACGACAGTATGGTTAAGCTTTTTCATATTTACTTTGTTTTGAGGCTTATACAGAAAATGCCAATAAATATTAATAAAACTTTACCTAATAAAAACATAAATTAATCAAATCTACAGAATTACTATTACTACTTACTACCTATGAAAGCTTCAGCTTCAGAGCTCTGCTTATAATTTATAAAAATGTCTTTTCAAGTCATCATTTTCAACAGTAATATAATGTGGATACTCTATGGCCTTATCTGACATTCAAAAAAGATAACTTCCTTTTATACTCATTTAAAGATGATAAAAATTTCATGTCCAATAAACTGTTTTAATTTAAAATCATCAGAGGCACCTGTGAAATACTAGAAACAGCATTGATAACAAAATCAAACAGCTGTTTCAAAACAAGTTGGTGGCATACTCAGCTCTGAAAACTCTTTAAATCTCATCAGTTTCTTTATTTTATTAAATGGGAATAAACAATATCCATTCATAAAAGTTTTTTGAGGATTAAATGAGAAGGCAAATATAAAACCCCTTGAACAACATGGGTCTGAACTGTGTAGGTTCGATTATAGTGGATTTTTTTTTTCAATAAACACTGTAAATGTATTTTCTCTTCCTTATGATTATCTTAACATTTTCTTCTCTTGTTGACTTCATTGTAAGAATATAGTATATAATACCCATAACATACAAAATATGTGTTAATCAACTGTTTGTTATTGGTGAGGCTTCTGGCCAACAGTAGGCTATCAGTAGTTACGTTTTGGGAGAGTCAAAAGTTATACACAGATTTCCCACTGCAGGGAGTGGGGGTGGGGTCTGGGTCCCCAGCCCCTACGTTGTTCAAGGGTCAACTGTACAACTTCTCATTCTCCAAGTCTCTGAAGAGGCCAGGTTTCACATGGAAACAACAGACATTATAGCTGGAGAAGGTTCACTAATGAGCTGATCATTTCTAAAATGATTCCCAAGAAAACATTTTCCCTTCCCACACTCATACTCCAACTATGATTTCACAATAATACCTACCTCTGTACTCCAGCTTTAGTTAGTTTACTCTCACTGATTTTATAGTATTTTAAACATACACAGCAAATAAAATGTAAATAATTTGCTAAATATAAATGTTAGTCCTAAGGAAGATGCAGGATTTCATTAAGTTAATGAAATCAGAACAAAGACAATGACAAGTAGTAAGAAAAAAATAATTGACAAGATAAGTGCTTGAAAGGAGAATAATCAGAATTCTTTTTAAATGAGAACACCTGTGAAAATTAATGAAGTCTAAATTCTTTTTGTAAATTTATTTCTTTATGATTGTGTTGAAAAAACAAATAAGTGGGAAGGCTGTGATATTGTGTCATCATACAATTTTCTTGAGAAAATTACAATGATCCCTTGCCCTCCAAAATAACATGGGATTCTTTCCTCATTCTCTTCAAGAATTAGTGAACAGTTATAATATAACTTAAATTTTATTAAATGAATTATAAAATAAGCTTGTTTTCATAATTTAGTTTTGCTTTTTCAAAATAAAAACTAAACAAATTTTTCAGTAATTATTACTAAAAGCTAATTCTGTTTTTAGAGTTAACTGACTTTAAGTAGTGTTCTTTTTTTTTAACTTTATTAGTTTCAGGTATACAGTACACTGGTTAGACATAGTTTATAAAACAATCCCTCTGATTACTCTATCACTCATTGGCTCCACACACAGCCATTACAATTAAGTGAGCTTTCTACTGCAACATTTATCACTAACTAAAGTGAACTTTCTATTTTTTATTCTAGTTACTCAAATATTTATAAGGGGCAGAACAAAGCAATTCTTTTTGTTCCCTATAAAAGCATAGCTGAAGTTAAAAAAAAGTTTCAATGTGTTAGATTCAGCAGAATGTAATTAAAATTTTCTACAAATAATAGAGCAACACAGAAAGACACATTAGAAACCATCTTCCTAATTCCCTAATTTCACAAATAGGGACCGGACAGAAGTTCACCGTGGAAAGTGACTTGCTCACGATCACATAGTTTCTGGCAGCGGCTGAGTCAGGATTTCAAGGAAGAGCTTCCAAACACTCTCCTTCTTTAGGCCGTTAATCTTTATTTGACTCTAATATACTATGTAGATAAGATATATGTGAATATCAAAAAAAAATACACGGAATGGAAATTGTATAGATGCACTAAAATGTAAAACACTAGTCAGCAAGCAGTGAAGCACTAAATCGACTTCAAATTTTTATTAGGGTTATCCTTCTGTTAGTGGTTGAAGGTATATTAGCTTAGTGGGCCATACAATAGCTGTTGCACACAACTAATGGACTGCCAAGAGATGATTTAATAAAGAGGCCCAGCTGAACAGCGGTGTGTAAGTAACTCTGACAACCTGAGGCTTTCTTCTAGTCAAATGTTTTCTATCTGTAAGTGACTTTCTCTAAAAAAAAAATTACCAGAGAAGATACCCCCGGAAGGTTTCACTGTAATAACAGTGGCCCAAACATTCTTCTATAAGTTCAGATTTTCCAAGATCTTAAGACGTGATTAAAGGAAAAAAAAGCTTAAAGGTCTTGTCCCTATTGTTCCCAGACCCTTCTACAGGCACCATTTCTAACATGGCTAAACATCTAGTTAAACAACACATTTGGCAAGTACAACGCATGTTTCTTTGGGTTGAAGTAAAATAAACAGAGCAATTTTTTTAAATGTTGCCCTCTGGATTTTACTCTAAATATGAGCAACAGAAATTGGGGGTGGGGGAGATGAAATTAAAATGTTTATTAAATACACATTTTTATAAAATATTAAATGGGTTCCTCATCTTTACAACACGGACCAACCTGCATTGAGAAAACAAAAGTAATGTAGGGGGAGGACTATCAAATGAGCAAAGATTCTTAAAAATCATAATAATGCACATGATTGAGAATTCCAGGAAAAGTGTTTTCACATCCTTTCTAACCTTGCTGGAAGTGTTGCAGTAAGCAGCACAACCTTAAAAATGTTCATACATACCCCCCGACCTGGCAATTCCACTTTTAAAATTCTATCTAAGAAAATAATACATTTCCAAGAAAAGATTTGGCTAAAAGGATTTTTATCATAGCATTATTTTTTAATAGCAAAACTTACTAGGGGCTGAAATAAATCACTGCATATCCACACATGAGAATAGTGAGCATTTAAAAAGAATGTTGTAGAACATTACAGAGACATGTTCACAATATATTGTTAAGTGCACAACTAGGAATATAAAACAGTATGCAATATATGATCTCAAATTATTAAACATACGTGCAGATAAAAAAGTCCAGAAGATAAACATAAAATATCAATATGGTTATCTGACCAGTGGGATTATGGCATCTTCTTTGTTTTGTTTAACTATATTTTCTATATCATTCACTAAAAATACACACTGCTTTTATAATAAGTTGTTTTGGAATGTTGTATGTCACTAGGAGATGCCACAATACAATGTGCTTGAGGACAGCGAACGAATGGTAAACCTTTCCCTTGATATGCCATTGGTCAAAAATTACGTTTATGTGATAAATGTGAATGTAACCCAAAAGAAAAAAAGTCATTTCATTAAGAATAACAGTAATGTTACATTATGTTATTAAAAAGGAGCCCATGACAGCCATTATCAGAGTAGTCATTTTGGGAAAATTAAACTGCAAATAAATGAAGACATTTATGTGGAATGATTTTAGGTTGCAAGCAAAATGGATGAAGGTTTAAATACTTAAAGCCACAGACAGTATCTTAGGTAAAAACAATTTTTATTGCTTTTAAAACAGAGTTTATTATTTACTCATTTATAAACATGTATTCCCTTAACTCCTACTTACAATAGTACAGATAAAATCAAAGAACTCTGTTCCCACAGATAAAGTCGCATTCATGATTCTTTTTTAAGAAGCTCAATTTCTTATGAAACAAAGATAGAGTTTCTCACCTAAATTTTCACATGAAATATTTCTTCTACTAAGAGAATATTACAAAAAACTTTGAAACTTGTTTTTTAAAAAATTATCTGTTCATAGCATCCAACAGAATATTAGGTAGCCAGTATGCACAACTAACAAAACTCTCTCCCTCTCTCTTTCTCTCTCACTCTCTCTCTCTCTCTCTCTCCCTCTCTCTGTGATTTGTGTGCCACATTTATAGTACGATTCATTCAAAACAGGTTTACAAAGTAAATATTTTCTCCTTCTAGACACATGTGAAAATAAATGGCTTAAAAATAGGAATAGTACCTTTGCATTTAAAAGTGTGTTTAGATCATCTTACAACTAATTGATTTAAAACATGTTCCAAGAAAACTTTAGGGAAAAAATAGTACAGAAAAACACTGCTTAAATGTGAATTGTCTAGACTCAAAGTGCCTATTACATCTAATTATTCATAAAGCACCCCCTTGGCCTGGATATTGTAAAGGAAGACTGAAGCATCAGATAACAGTTGGATTGAAAGACCTCTGTTGCCACTTCCTTCCCAATCATTCTGGGTAGTTCTTAAAGATCTCAGTTGAACTGAAGTCTTTATTAGTCACCAAGTGAGTGAACATGTACTGAAAGACTCTTTAAGAATATAAATGAGAAAGTTACTCCAACCAGCCCTCCTTCTTTAACCACAATTAGCTTAAATTCATGATCCAAAGTATGAACATGGTTTTAGATTTTTCTAATATGTCCTTTAACTTGCTTCCTCCCCTTGTCTCCTGTATTTCCTTTATCTTTCTAATCTTAAAGTTAAAAGAGGTTTACGTTTTTTTAGAAAAAATACGGATGCTTTTAAAAAATGTATTCCCTTAACTACTCCTTACATCCACTTTCTATTCCCCAACTCACTTAATTAAATTCAGAGTGAATTTAAATTGCAATTAACATCTTTTGAGGGATTACATGTTCTAATCACAGTTATGCAGTGAATATTTGAAACACATACATTTTGTTATATTATCTGAAATGCAAATTAGAATCCAAAAAAGATGTTAAATAAAAATGTGTAATACTGAAGACTTTATTATGGAACCTCAGGGACTAGAAATTAGATTAAAAAGAGTAAAAGCACTGATACAAGTACAAAAACAAATTGCTTCACCTCCAAAACCCTTGGAAATGGCCCCACTTGGCTCCCATTTAACCTAGCTTTAGCACAGTTTAAAAACTGCCTTTCAAGAGGTTTCATTAATCAAACTGAATTTCATTTTTTCCCCCTAGATCAGAAGCTCACAGGGTCTTAAATGAGAGATGATGCATAAGACTCTAGAAGAGCAAGAGACAAAACCTGTTTTTCAGACCCAGGAATTTACAGTGAAATGACCTCAGTTCTTTTACTTTACTCTTCCTTCCAAATAGGATTCCGTAAGCAGAAATAAAAAACTGACATTTATTGAGCACCTACTATATGCCAGACAATCAACATTACGTTAATTAATCCTCAAAATAACCCTATGAGGTAAGTATTATTCTATTGTATAGATGTGAAAAATAAGGTTCAGAGAAGTTGAGGTTGAAAGAAATACGTGAAATGAATCAGTGGTGAAATCTGGACAGTCATAAACCCACGGTCTTGTTGCAGAAGGACAGTATCTAAATGTGAGACCTTAGGAGGAAAGTCTAGGACAGAGCACCTGTTTTCAGTTGTCCATTTTAACTATGATCCTCTCAAACAGGTCCCAGAAGACACCTTCACTCTGGAGGCAAGCTTGGATAGAATGCTTCAGGAAATTTCATTTGGGGGGCTCTCGAGACTCCTAATATAAAATCCAACTGCTTGCCGAAAGCCAGGTTTACTGCAGCATCTTCTCCATTGGCATCGGCAGTTAGGTCAGGCTTCATCGTGCAGTAAAGATCTGACTTATTCATTTATGCCCAAGATTCTTTTTGGTACTTTTCTCTGTAGGTTTGTTTGTGCACTTACCAGATTGTTAGCTCCAAGGTTGGGTTTATCTTTAAGGACGTTAATGCAAATTCAAGTTCTGCCCTTTACTCTCTTCAACTGTCAGCTTCCTGTTAACTATTCACTATTCACACAACTTTTGCTGCCAAGCTTTACTAGGAGTTAGATTAGCTCTTACTTTTTCCTTTGAGATAAGTATGAGATAATATCAAGGTGCTAGGCTGCCTAGCCAGTCAACTCTGAAAAGTAGAGTTTAAAAAGAAAACACTCATTAGTATGGTTTTTCTCTCATTTACCCACGACCCATCCTCCTAGATCTATGTAACATGGTTATGCCTAATGTGATACAACCACCTGCACAACAATAGATACAGCCACAACCCACAGATTGGAGGGAGGCCAATGGGGGAGAAGGGGGCTTTGTTTCAGTATGTAATTTAACCACCTGAAGCAGCCATGAGATATGCAGGCACTAGAGGGCACTAGACTTAGCTTACTTAGGCCTGAATCCAGCTCCACAGCTAGAGGACCTCCAAGTTTGATTTAACCATTTCAAGCCTCTGTTTCCTCATCTCAAAAATGGATGTAATATTAGTATTTACTTGTAAGCATTTTACGACAATTAAATGAGACAATTCATATTTATTAAGCAATTACTATGGTAAAGTGTTACCATAGTAATTGCTTAATAAATATGAGCTATTATTAACTATATCATCATCAATATTATGTTGCTAAGTGGTGAGAACCATTATTCAATGATTTGCCAAATTAGCAATCCAGAAATAGAGATAAAATTTCTGGTAATTTGGAAAAACAGGAACAAACATTTTAAAGTGGGAAGAAGGAAGGATGGATATTAGAGTGTGAGGCAAGCCTTTTTTTAAATGCAATGCTTATTTCTTACACTATAACTCACTGTGATTTTAGAATCAACCCATTATGCAGAATTCCTTGTTAAAGTTTAGAGATCTGTGAGACCTAGAAAAACATTCAACAACAAAAAATTTTCTTTATTACTTTTGGGGGGAAAACCTGAAATAAGTCTTGGGAAGAACGTGGAACAAAGCTCTACGGAGGAGTGAGCCCTAACAATTCTAAATAGCATTGGGGTTTGACATAAGACAACCATTTGGGGTGCTCCTAATGTCGCCCGAAAAGCAAAGGCTGAGTGGGAACACAACCAGAGGGACAGCACAGACACTGGAGAAGCTAATGGCTTCTATGCAGGCAGAAACCAACTGCTCTAGCAGAATCTTTGCATCTTTCCTGTGAAGCGTATCTCAATCCAGTCATCATTTCTCCACTTCTGGTCTTTCTCCTGCCTCTGATGAAATAACAATGAGGGTAGCACGCAAAGAAGTGTAAATGGTTGGTGCAGGAAGGAAGGTAGTCAGAAGTTCCCACCCGTGTCAGAGAAGTTGGAATTTAACTCAGCAGCTTCACAAAGCTGCCAAAGGGCTGGTAGATAATGCTTCTTTGAGAACAGAACTAAGCAAAGATAAGAGAAAACAAGGAACACTAGGATCCATGGACTTAAATCTGAGCATTATCATCAAAATCAACCCAACTATTCAGTCAACAAGCATTTGATGAATTCCTACTGTGTATAAGGAACAGGGATTTTTCTTTTTTTAAGGTAGGATGTGACCCCTGTCCTGGAGAACATTTCAGTTTACAAGGGAGTATAGGATGGGTCAAATCCAAAGCTACTTTAAAGAAAACCAAGCAATGGACAAACATTTATTTAAACCAAATCAACTACACAGATTTTCTTCAAGGCAGACTTCCTTTAAAACAGAGTTTATTATTTATGCCGTGGTGGAATTCTTTCTGTGTACAACGGCTGTGTTTGGCGCACACGTGTAACTACGTTCAGACAACAGGCAGCATGTGCAGTCTGCACTGTTAGTTGGTGGGAGGACAAAGACATAAAAGAAGGTATAATCCTTTGACTATTTCTCCACCCATCTCATGGTCTTATTACTTCCATTGAAGTATTTTCTTCAAAGTCCTAACAACTTAACAACTATTGTTAAAACTTAATACATTCTTTAAAATGCCATTTTTAAGGAATGAGCTTTTTCACCTATATGTTAGATGCTGTGATGTAGGTACATATATTATATATAGCTATAGATATGCATACATATGTATATATTCACGTACCCACATGTGTATTCATGTACACATATGCACATATCCACATTCCAAACACATATGCACATACCCCATACATATAACTAACTGTGTAACATGAAGATGGGTTATAAAAAATTTTTGCTATAACCACAGAGAAAGATTGCTTAGATAGAAATGGTTCCTTCTCCCTTTACTCTGTATGAGTAAAGTCAAATGCTCAATTACCTTTCCAGAAAGGAGTCTCTTTTCTAATATAACACAGGTATCTACCTTAAACTTTAACAAAGTTTTCTGAGGAGTATTAAAATAATTATAAAGAATCACGTGGATTCTTTTTCACTACTTATATCGTAACCATCCTACTAGCTAGCCTGTGGAGCCTATACTAGACCCAGATTTTCTGCATTTGCTGACCTTGAAAATCTCCCTGAAGTTCTCCTTTTAAATCTGCAGAGCATTACTAACGCAGGCTGTGCTGTTGCTACGGGATGTGCATGGACACTAAACACAATGACCAGCATTTCCCAGTCCCTCAATGTGTGCCAGGGGCTGAGCGCCCATCACCTTCGCATACATCATCTCGTGCAATAGGTGCAGTGCTAACTAAGTATAAGCACAACAGATATATTTAAAATAGTTCCTAGTCATATACTGCCATTTTAAGTTACTTTAAATAAATAAATGTATTAGAAACAGCTATACATATGAGAATATTTGGAAACTTTCCCAATTTTAGACATACACTAAAAGTATTTCCAGAAGCTGTCTAGAATACTGAATTATCTATTCAATTTTCTTTTAGCGTTTGAAGTATGGCTTATTATAAAACTATTTGTTTAAGAATATATTGTAGCATTAACTCTTTAGGTAAAATAATGTCTATCTGAATATTTTTGTCCCAAATTCTGGTTGAAACTGTAGTCACTCCCATTTGGTGAGGCTGAATGAGAAGGAAAAAGTAGCTAATTGGGGGGGAAAGGAAAAATCTTTGATCCACTGAAAGCATACAGTCCTACATATTAAAATAATAATAAAATAACTTTAAATCATAACTGTTATAAAGATAATTAAGTATCATTATTATGGCAAACATTTATGAGTACTCATTCTATGTGATTTTTATTCATTATCTTCTCACTTAAAATTCATATTACACCCATTTCACAGGTGAGGTGAATGAGTGGTAAAGTAATTTATCTAAAATTAGATATCCAGTAATTACTAAAGCCAGGGATTGTACAGGCCTGTAGACCAAAGCTCACACTCTCCACTATGTTATGGCAACAACATTAAAAACTTCAACTGAAAACAAAATGCTACTGAAATTTGAATGCCCACTCACACCAAACTCAGAAGCCTCCCCCAAACATCCTTCCACCCCATCCGCCCATTCCATCACCTCCAACCCCACCTGCTCACAAAAGACAGGTTTATGCCATTTTCTAAAGCTTCATCAAAAAGAAAGAGAAATAAAAGTGATGTCAACACAAAGTATAAATCCTTTGGATCTTGAAAAAATAACTTTTCTATAAAATAAAGTGAAATAACTGAGCGACAAACATTAAGAGCAATGAAGGTGCAAAAAAAAATGCACTACCGTCAGCACTCTACCTGGGTACGAGTGTGTTAGAGAATCTTAGCTGAAAACAAATCAAGCTAAGAGCCTGCTTTGGAAAACATTGCCATGTACTACACACCAGCGTCAGGAAGGAGAGCAAGCACAGAAAGTAATTAAGAAACAAATGATTTTACAGACTACTATGAGAAAAAGAACTTTCTAATAAACTTTCTCTCTATACTTAGGGTGAAATCGTCCTACAGAGTTCCTTCCCTCATTTACATATCTGTGCAGGCCTATTCTTTTTTTTTTTTTTTTCTTCCAAGCCCCTTTGCCCTTTCAATCATGAAGCATATTACTCCACTGTCAGTGCAAAGCAGTTCCTAACAACAGGGAACCCAGCTGGGATAGGAAGAGGGCAGCAGGCTCATGCATTAACATAATAATCCAACTGTGTTCCCATAGGCCCTTAGGGCAGACAGCATATTAGGTAGGCCTCCTGTGCAGCCCCTGGTGGAAGCTGCCTGATCACCTGCCTATCAACCTGTGGCAGCTATAGCCGGCTCAATAGCACCAGCTCCTGCCCAGCAGTGGTGCCCAATTACCTCACTACAAAAGACAGAAATCCATTTTTCTATGTCTGTTTAATGTACTCATCGCATTTCCTTATTTACGATCTGAATCTACATTTCAGCATCGTTACCAGGAGACGGACTTATTGCCTTTTAACTTTTGAAAGTCTTGTTGTCTAATGGCCGTATCACTGCAGTAGGCAGGAATCAGCCTGAAAACCAAATTTCAAATACAAAGTCCAGGTTGGTAAAGCTAACTGCTTGGTCATCACCAGTGATCTAAAGGTTCTTTCATCATCCATATGGAGGACCGGAGGCATAGGAACGACCTGAGCGGCAGCCATCACTATTTTCTCAAGGGGACAAAGATGGGGGACAACCCTACACCAATATGTTCTTGAAATGCAGTTTTTTAAAATTCCCATTCGAGCATATTCTAAGGCCCCCACAAAGCACAAGTCTTTGTGAGCACTGATCCCCTCATGTGGAAAAGTGTGCGGGTCACCACGATTGGCTGAAGGAGCAGAGACTCACAAGAGATATGACCAAATTATCTTTTTAAATCTCAGATTATTATTAAAGACACTTCAAAAAAGCTGGAGCATTTATATGCTTTTTACTGTTTGCATGTATAAAATGCATGTTTTATTTTAACACTGCTTGGTTCCTAGAGTCTCTGATTTACTCTATGTGGTATTTTCTTTCCAAACCACAATATCTATCAAATAAGAAAATGCCAAGGGCTATATTCCACTAAAAAGATACTATTTATATGTTATACAAGATCATCTTTAAAACATCATAAATAGATGTTTGAAATTATAATTCACTTCACTGAATTAAACACAGTAGTCTCATTCTCTGATGAAATTTCTCCTTATAAAGGTTACAAAGAAGGTGCATAATTTGACATTTATGGGGGGAAAGTACTTTTAGAAATATTCCAAGTAATTCTATTTAAAAGAGCATGAAGCTACCTCTTTGGCTAGGAAATCATTTTCTACTGATCGAGTATTTCTTTAAAAAAAGAATGAGCTTCTAGAAATGTTGTATTTGGGTGGGTTTTGATTTGTTTTGTTTTGTTTTGTTTTTGATGGCTATTTTAATAAAAAATGAATCCTCCAGTCAAAGAAAAGTGCATTTATCTAATATTTCCATGAATTTTAAATGTTTAGGAACTAATACTATTATTTAAGCCAACCAACCTGATATGCTTTAAGTGCATTCTAATAATTAAGTAAAAAATAAATATCAAGGGCCACATCTGCACTTGGCACTGATTTTCACTGTCTAGGTTACCTGTTACTTTAGCATTAATAGTTTGTATATTATATTAATAGATGATGGTGACCATTCAGTAACTTGTCAGTTGTTGGGCTTACTTCCATCCGTACACAGCAGACATGATTTTATATAAGGTAAATGCCCTCACTATGAACAAATTTGTTTGCTCTTTACCAAACAATCTGGGGAAAATTCAAATAAAAGAGAAAAATAAAAATGAAAAAAACTTTTTTCTTCTTCTATGAGTAAATCCTGAGCTATTTAATGGTCTCTAAACAATATACTGTATTATATGTTGATGGAAGTATAAATATAAAATACTAAACTCAATAATAAATATTAATGCTTATATATGTGTTAAACAGCAAAATTATACACATCCCCTTCTTGATCTTTTGGGGATTCCAAAGGCTCTTTATTCTTCATAAATTCTTACATTTTGACAAAATGTAATGAATCTTCTAAGTCATTAAATACAGAAACTTGACTTTTGATTAAAAAACAATAAACAACAGCCATATGTTGACAACATAAATGGTAGACTTTACCATTCTAATTCCTTCAAGGGGTATGCTTCCACTCTGGAGTAAACAAAAGAAAAGCATTTATATAAACTAGAAATCTAGCTATTCCATTAGTAAGAACTAGATTTTAACTTAAATAGCAACTTGCGCAGCTAGAAAAATTCTATCTCTAAAGGATGGTAGAGAAGAAAATAAGGGACAGAACTGTAATATCATTTCTAGCATGAGCAATTCGATTTTGGATGAAGTTAAAATTTTGAAAAAGTGAAACATAAATGAAGAAAAGTGGTGTTTCACATTTAAATGGGAATAAATAGAAATAGAAAATGACGTGACAGAAACCATCCTTGTGCTTAAGTGTGATACACCGATTTTCAAAGCTGCCTCATCCTTTCCCTGCAGCAGTTTCTTAGGCTGTATTTTCCTGTATTTGAAATACACCGCATCTTCATTTAGATTCTACCAGAAAATTCCCTTTCCTTCAGAGAATTACCGAGAAAGGACCGTCTTCTCCCCATGGAAAATGATTTGTTTCTGAAGAACTTTGTGTACCCAGTTCAATTTGGTAGCATGGATATGGCTTCTGAAATGGTTTGCTGCGAGTATATTTTGACATTTCTGCCAAAGATGAGATTAAGTATGAAATATCGAAATTACACATTAAAATAGATGCCATTTTACTTTGTTTCTTCCTGAATAGCCCTTCAGCTGTTGAGGCACGTATATTTTTCCCCAGGCAAAATCCTCAGGCAAAAGTAACTAAGCTTCATATCTTCAGGAAACCCAGTTTCCCAAACATTATTTTTAGGTATCTGATTATCTATCAGCTGTAGTTTTATTTCATATTTAATCATGTAAATCTGACTTGAAAAAGGAAAAATACTCCACTCCTTCTGTCAACTGCTCATATTGGACACGACTGAGGACAATACCTAATTTTCTATGACTTCTTTTTAAAATGTTGCTCTTTATTTTAGCAATCAATAGAAGTCACAAGGATTCAAGAACTGATCATTTTTATACTCAAAACATAACTTTCCTTCCAGGACTGCCCTCTCCACCAGCATGCTACCCCATATTCGCCACTGGAGAAAGGACCCTCCCATCTGCTCAGATCTAATCCTATCACTTTGCAACCTCAGCCTCTCAGGTGACTAAGAGTCAAAGACCACCATTTTAAACGGTAACATGTTACAACAAGACTATTACTCCAAACCTCAGGTGAGGATAAATAGAAATTTAAACTAAATAAATTTATCAAGCAAGTAAAAAAAATAAATAAATCTTAAGATCTTTCAGACCATCACAGATTTTTTTTTTAAAGTTAAAGATTGCACACTTAACCTCAAACATTTTAAAATATATTTTAAAATTAAGAGAAATTAAAATACATATGGAATTGTCACATTCTAACAAAGCCAACTCGATTTATATTGCAAGCATTTTTATTTAGCATATAATTCTATCACAAAAAGTTTATTAATTACTACCTCAATACTTACTCAAGTACTAAATCATTATGCATTGTTATCAAAAGAATTTTAAAAAGATCTTAATTGTCTGCTGTTACAACTTAGCCCTTAATTCAAATCCAAATCTGTTCTGGAAAGCTATAGAAAGAATGCTGAAACAGAATTAAGAACTAAAAGATGAAAAAAAAAAAGAAAGAGAAACACAACATGACAGGGTAGAGGAGGAGATAAAATAAAAAGAAATCTATGCCTAAGAAAGACAGAGTGAATGAATAAAACGCAGGAACTAGAAAACCAACACTCTTCACCTCCTTAAATTTGATAATACCTATTTTTTAAAAAAGTATAATTAAACACCTCCCTGTGCATTGTGGGAGAGATGTCCCACAAAGATTGAGACACGCAGTAAATCGGAGGTGGGAAGAAGGGAGAGGAGAGAGGAAGGGTCGCTGGGAGAGAGAGCCAATAGCCAATGAAACAACCCAGTATGAACACATTAACAGGTTAGTGGCCAGCAACACTGGAAACTTCTGTAAGATAAAAAGAAGAGTTACCTTTTGGTCTTCTCCTTAGCAAATTCCTATTTTAATTGCACGCGTATGTGTGTGTGTATGTGTGTGTGCGTGTGTGTGTGTGTGTGTGTGTGCATGAGTGTGTGTGTCTTGGGGTCAAGGGAGAAAGAGGAGGCACAGAGGAGTTTGGTGCAAGGGGGAACAAGGTCAGCCCCCTGAACCATGACAGAGCAGAACGCTTCTTCTACCCTTGGACCTTAGTCCTGGAACCAGGACCCTCATTCCCTCAGATCAAGTCTTGCTGTATAGTCAACTCCAAAAAATTAACAATAATATTGTGGCACTGGCAGGCAATTTTTTTACTTTAAATACAACTTGTTTAAAGTAAGCCATTAACTGGGACTTACAAATATTTATGGCATAGTGGTCGTAACTTACTCAACTTGCATTTCAAGGTAGGAAACAGATAAGCAGACTCTGGTGACAGCAAATGGTATTGTTCACGATGGGGTGGCCAGTAATAGAAACACAGGTATAAAGAATGAAAACAC
>NW_006431918.1:10765877-10767088 GCF_000325575.1 Pteropus alecto | reverse complement strand
AGGCTTGTACACAGTGTTGTTGTTACATGACAACGTTGAACAGAAACGAAAACAAGTGGCAAGGCCAAACCAGAATCTTTTGTTCTCTCCTTTGATACTCCTATCTAGAGCCTAAGACATCAAAAGTTATAATCAGATTTTTACCCATCCCTTGGAATAAATGCAGCTAAACGCTTTTAGAGGCTTTGGATTAAGACTAACTCAAAGTAGCACATGTATTCATATTTTCCAAATTTTTATATGTGTAAACAATGTAAAACTGGACCTATAAAGCAAACAGGTAAAGGACAGCAAGAATTTTTAATTAGCATTTCATTATAATACCAATGTGAAAAGAAAGAAGCCAACTATTAATAAGGTACAGATTTCCCACAACTGGGATTTATTCTGAATTCATTTTAAGACCAGAAACCTGTAATCTAAAAACCTCCACTCTAAAACAGTTAAAAGTTGAATTAATACTACTTGAAAAGTAGGGATTGAGGTTTTAAGAACAGCTCTGCATACATATACATCATGTAGTTTCTGACTATTAATTTATAATTTTAACTTAGGGCCTAATGCCCACTTATTTCATGATAATGGATTACACACTGGATAGCACATCTATTTGGGATACAAAAAACAGCCTAGAGATTTCAGTCAGGCACATGAGTTCCTTTTCACTTTTCTTTTGTGGTATGTGCATGTCTCAAAACCACAGAAAAGAAAACATATCAAAAAGAAATATACTCGCTAAAATTTAAGGTTACTCCAACAAAAGGGTTAATTAGAGAAACAAATTCTCTCCGACTTTAATAATGGGAATGACACATACTATGTGCCCATAAGTAATTCTCAGGTATCTTTGATCTTCAGCCCCACGCGGTTTCTGTTGCCTACCGTCGCCTAGCCTCTGGGACTCTTTCAGAACTAGACATCTGGCTACTTTGTTGTTTTAGACTAATCTCCTCCCAGGAGAGCTCAAGAAATGACACCAGGAAAGGAGGGTCCTGGCAAGGGAAAAAACATTACAGTATGAGCAGATTTCTTTTCCAGTGGACAAGAGTATCAAAATTGTCTTCAAATTTCTATAGGGGTCTTAGGAGCTCTTCTGCTCTGTGGTTTTATTCTGGCATCATTTAAATGGAATGTATACATTAAATCTTTAAGGCCATCGATCATCTTTAAGAACTCACTGAATGTTGATCATAGAATATAACAATGTGTAG
>NW_006431918.1:10749985-10765768 GCF_000325575.1 Pteropus alecto | reverse complement strand
GAAAATACAAATCAGATTAATTCTTCACCCATCTGTTAGGGTTGGGTGATGGCTGATAAAACAAAGATTTTAATTGTCAGCTGAAAGGTTACACTAAAATTGTGGTATAATGTCTCAGATTTGCAAATACAGTTGCATGCCTCTCATTACGCCCGCTCCCTATCCTGCTTCTTCTTTTAACTGAGACTTTTTGAAAGAATCTCAGCTAATAATTTACCAGAAAAGTTTTACTAACGTGTACTTTGTAACGTGCCTCTGAGGAAACAAAGTAAGTGGGAGCAAGAAGTCGCATAAAGCTTTAAAACAAAAGGTTCAGGAAAAAAATGTTATTTTTGAAGCGACAAAGATCACCGATATTTTTCCCAAAGTAACAAATTATCATCAACTTCTTAATATCTTTTTAGAGGTTATTGTTCAATCTCCAAAATCTAGACATTCTGAGAAAGAAAAAATAATTTACCATTTGTTACACAAATAAAATATAAGCCAAATGGGATAACTGCCTAATCTGTGAACTTTAACATTATATCCTAAAGTCACACTTTATCTTCTTCCAATACATCAGATAATATATTAAATCAAATGTTACACTAGAATATAACACTCATGTTCTTATACAGAGTGATAGAAAATTCAGCAGATTGCTAAAATACCTAATTCATTTGTCTCATACCTACTGTTAAAAGAAAGTCCTTGTTTTACATTTCAATTATCTTTATAATGTTAAAAACACATAACTATATTGTGACTTCTACCTTATACTGTACTTCATAAGTTAATGATTCCAATAACTTATTTTATCATAACACTGTTAACATCCATTATAATTTCCACTACAGATGGAAATTGTCAGAAGATAAATGTAAGAAAGACAATCTTAGGCAATAATAATTCACTTATAATTAAGTAATTTCTCAAGTAAAGCAAAAGAATTATGTTACAGTGAAATAAGCCAGTCACAAAAAGACGAATATCATATGATTCTACTTATATGAGGTTTCTAGAGCAGTCAAATTCATAGAGACAGAAAATGAGAAAATTGGTCCCCAGGGGCTGAGGGGAGGGAAGAATGGGGAATTACTGTTTAATGGGTATGGAGTTTTACTTTGAAAAGATGAAAAAGTTCTGGTGATGATTACACAACAATGTGATATATTTAATGCCACTGAATTGTACACTACAAAGTAGTTTAAATGGTAAATTTTATGTTATATATATTCACTATTTTTTTAAAAATTATATTAGAAACAATATTATGAAAACTCAAAGATAATGAAATTCAGAGATTTTTAAAAATGTCCCTCCTTGACTAAAGATGCATAAAGTTTATGAAAAGTATCACCAACCACACTTAAATTTATAATCCTATCATCATCATTCAAGAAATGAAAAAAAAAAGTGCACAAAATCAATCCCAGAACACATTAGCAAAATGGATTCCAGAAAGAATGTTTCCAAAAATCCCCCTAGATGTCTAGAGCTTTGTACTTAATTAGGAATACCGCTGCAGAGTAACAAAACTACTCACTATTAATCTGCTTTTCCAAAAGAATCAAAAGAGGTAGAAAATTAAAAACAACCAGTTAGATGTTTTAGACTACTACACACTATTAAGTTATAAATGAACCCAGGAATTAATTCATCTCTTCAGGCGTCTTCTAAATACCATATTATTTTGAATTATATTCAGTGTAGTTCCAGTGTTAAGTATATTTTATTATATTCTATTATTTGAGAATTATACTCATATATTTTATATTAATTGTGATTAAATTTGGCTGCACACAAAAGAAAATATGCCAAATTATAACAGCTTATGCAAGAGAGGTATTCACTTCTCTTTTACATGAAGAAGCCCACAGGTAGACAACCCAGGGCTGGCAAGGCTGCTCCAGAGTCAAAAGGACCCAGAGGCCTATTCTTGCTGTTCCACTCTCATTAGCAGGCTGTCTCATGGCCTAAGATTGCTCCTCAAGCTCTAGCCATCAAATAACATTCCAGTAAGCAGATAGAGGAAGGAAAGAGGATGGCTGTGCCACCCACTTCTAAGGAGATGTCTTGGATGTAATATACAATACTTCCATTTATTTTGCTGTCCAGAATATGGCCACTAGAACACCGGGAAGTCCAGTAAACGCAATGGTTAGCTTGGTCACTGTGTGCCTAGCTGAAAGTTGGGGATCTGTTTCAAAGATGAAGGGGGAATGGATATTAGAAAGCAACCAGAGGTGTCTGACACATATATTAACCAGGATATATTTAAATGCAATTACTATTGCAAGTAAATAAATGAGTTTTTAAGAAGGGAAAACAAAGTCATTACTATTAGTAGTATCTAATTCATATAATTCAGATAAAAGAGTGAGAGTTATCAATACATCACTATGAAAAAAGAAGGAAATTTAAAATTGGGTCAATTTGGAAAAATAATACCCAATTAAAGAGACATACACAGGGAATCAATTCATTTCCTTGAAACGCAGTGAATTTCTATTATTTCCTTAAGTATGAAATGATCACTTACTAAATAATCAGGCAGACCCTCCCAACAAGTTAATATTCTATGTTGGCTTAGACTGAGTCAATGCAGAGAGCAGAGCAAGACTTGAGGTTTGGACTGAAGTCAATAATTTTCTATGACCCCACCCCCACCCCTTGCTGCGGGGGGTAAAAAAAAAAAAACCTGTAGGAAAAAAGCAGCAAAGAAGTGAACCAAACCAATTCTCTGTAAGGCCTGTCACCCAGACCAGACTCATGCAGAAAGACATTTAAGGAGATTATATGATTTGATTCTGAGAGTTACGGTTACAGCCCAGGTTCCTCTCAGCTGGCCATCATCACCTTGACTCCTGCAATTTCCAACATTCACATAAAGCTGCAGAGATTCATTTTGAAGAGACTTTGGAAGCAGCACTTTAAAGAGTAGGTAACCACCTAAAAGTCCCAAAGGCGTATGACAGCAGCAGCATGGGCCCGCGGTCAGAGCAAGAGAGGATAACACATTCAGGAGAAGCTTCCTAACACCTTGGCGCTGAAGGCAGAATGCCTCAGAGCTGGCTCGAGGGTAAGCTTCTGTCCCAGAGACCTCCAGAGACGATTACTGTCGGAGCAGACTGACCACACTGACTTCTCTGGAAGAGGACACAGTGCCAGGAACACGTACACTTTTGTCATTGTAAGGCCAGGTGCAGGATTTGGAAACCTAAGATGATGGCCCACTGTGGGCTGACAAAAGCTATGCCCAGAGGAAAAGACTACACAATGACGAGATGATGGTGAGGACACTGACAACAACGAGGTCCAGAGGATCGTGCAGGGACCTACTAAAGAGTCTAGCTTGGTTAAGACCTGGTTCATGGAAGAACTAAAATTCACCAGAAGAGCGAGGGAGGGATGATGATGGAGGAAAAAGAAGAGAAGGACAAGAAAGAGAAAAGGAGACGCTCCAAAAATAAAGGCACCAATTTTAAAAATACAAAGATAAAAAATAAAGCTTTAAAAAATCGAGTATTCTCTCTTCCCAGCCTTATGAGGTGAAGGAAATGTGTGAAGCAACTTAGGCAAGGAAGAGAGAAAATGTTTTTTCAGGTATCATGAGGAAACTGTGATGTTTTAAACCAAGGTGGAAAAGATCACATTTAACTCCTAACCCCAAAAGTAGTAACACAATATTCAGCAAGACAATTCAATATTTAACTAGAAACTGTAGGTCATTCAAACAAGCTTTCTAGAGAACAATGATTAATTTATCAACAATTACCTATATTCAACAAACCTTCCAACCACAATTTTTTTAAAAGCCAGTTGTCTAATAGCAATAACATAATTGTATAATGTTGTATAATTTGCGAAGCATGTTCACATACATTAATTGAATCATAACAGTAAACAACATATATCTATTGCCAGGAACTATTTTATATAACTTAATCAATGGTGTGTGTGTGTGTGTGTGTGTATATATATATATATATATATATACACACACACACACACCATTGTATATATATATATATGGAGGAAAGTTGATATATACTAATAGGGTTTCTAACATTGAAGTTAATTTTTTCTCTTTAAGCAAGTGACATTTAAAGAGAAAGCATGGTGTCTCACAGCTTCAGATACCAAAATAACATCTGCCTGAAAGGGATGTATTTGCTGCTGTGTTCCTGGGTGGGACTGGCTTCTTGGTGGTAGAGTTCGGATCTATGGTACCAAAACAAATTCAAGACAAAAGGTCCCTCATTTTTGAGGTGTAGTAGGAAACCTCAACTTTGCTTTCACTTTCTCATCCTGAAGGGAATAAAAGTTGCTCAGATGGATATGGAGAATGTCCAGTGGCTAGGGCAATGTTGATCTTTTCTTTTAATGCTACAACTGCCGTGATATATGACGCACAGGCTTGGCATACCTGAGCCCTTGACCCACCCACACAACCTAAGCGTTTGGTCATTCCATTCATATTTTACATCTATGGGGCACAGCAAAGTTATAATTCTGTCACCAACTCAGTGTAAGGAAGCAACATTTACAGCCAAATTGTCAGCCACAATGTATGGCTTCCTCGACCAGCCTGCACTCCTTGCTCCCACATGCAGGTAAGTATGTTGCATTGACCAGGCCACTGGGACAGGGTTTGAGAGCAGCACCCCTTCCGTCAGACCCATTCTCTTGGATCTTCCAACCAGTTTGTTATCTTAACCCCACTGGGGAGGCCTCTCAAAAAAATGCCCGAACCACTGGGAGAGAACCTGAAAGCCTATCACTTCCAAGAACAAACAACTACAAAAATCAGGAATATAAAATACCAGTCCTATCTACTTCACATCATCGTTGGGATGTTAAAAAGAGAAAATACAGGTAAAAGCGTTTCATGAGCTACGTAAATTAATTTAAGATGTATTTATCACAATAGATGACCTAAAGAAGTAGTTTCATATACTTTTTAATTCTATATATACTGAAACTTCCAAAGAGAAATCATTATTTATTTTAAATAAGGAAAAGAAAGTTTACCTCATTATTCATTCAAAAGAATCAAGTATCTACTAATGTCTTCTAATGTCAAAATAATTTTTCCTACATGAGATATTTACTTGGTTAGAGAGTTTAAGATCATCCATAATTAAAGTAAAAAGAAAACAGACTAAAGGTCCCACTTAGCTACTAAAATGTCTGTGTATGTTTTTCATCACTTATTAGGTTTGAAAATGCAAGATCAAATTTATAGAAGTCCTTTGTTTCCTTCCAGGCCAAATCAACCACATAAAAGTCTTTTATTTCCTTCCAGGCATTATGTCAGCCATTTTGTAGGTTGCCACCATGTAAATGGCTGTGGCTGCTGATGCTTAGACAAAGCAGAAGAGGTGTGAATAATTGAGAGAAGTAAAAATATTACTAGAGACAGCAAAGTATGCATCTTAATTTTTCTATAAAATTTTACGATTTTTCTATAAAAGTTTATTTAATATGGGAAAAGTAAAACTGGATACGAATTACTTACTGCCTTAATGAACATACTTAAATCGAGACACTGATAGGGCCAGATTTAAATAAATTCCTTCAAAATATTAATGTATTCAAATATATTTACTGTGTCCCAATATATGCCAAATACTGCACTAGACACAGAGGATACAACTGTGAATAAGAGAGATACTTCCTGCCGCTAACGAAAGCCTGAGACACGTGGGCATTCACAATGCTGTGTGTGATGGGTGCCTTGACGGAGTGAATACCACAGGGAACTGGTGCAAGATGGCAAAGCCTCCAAAGTGAGGCCTGCAGTCAAACAGAACAATCAGTACCTGCACAACTTCTTAGGGACCATTTTAACCTAACTACTGCCTTTTTGATCTGTTCCTAGGTCAACCTTCATTTTTCTCACCTAGGTAGTTTGGGCACTAAGCCACGTGTAGGTGGAGAGTTTTAGCATCACCTGTCCTACCTGCAGTGTTGAGGGCAGGCTGGGAGCACAGGCGTTGACAGCAGAGTGCCTGGTCTTATATGCCAGTCCTTCCTCTTCTTTGCTATATAACCCTGAACTAGTTTCCTAATCTCTATTTGTGTCAGTTTTCTCATCTATAAAATGAGGATAATAATTATACCTATCTCAAAATGCTGTTATAAAGATTAAAGGAATTAATATACGTAGGCACTGAGGATAAAGACTGACACAGATCATGCTCTATAAAAGCACTTGCTATTCTTATTATTTTGATGGCAAGCACATACTGTGTGATCACAGTCATCTCGTACTGTGTGGGTTAGCAGTTAGCTAAATCCACTTAGGGGAGAGGAATTGTCCACGAAATGAAGAGTGCTTCCCAGAATTGTGAATTGTTGCAGTTCTGAGTCATTCCATCGTCCTGCTGTGCCCTTTTTTCCCTTCTAGGTCAGAAACTAGGAAAGTACAGAAAAATGCTAGCATTTCTTCACATTTCTAAGAAGCTTTGTAAAACCTGAGGTTTGGCTTCTCCCAACAGGTAAAAGGCTCTTTTATTTAGCAAACAAGCTTCTGACTCAATTAACTTCTTTCCTCTTTCTCTATCGATAATCAATCTATAATGAATTGGGCCTAAGGTTGTAAAACTTCATCAACCACAGGCAAACTGTTTCTTAAATAAGCTCTTTTTTTTTTTTAAACCTCAGAAGTATTTCAAATGCAATTGGAAAATTTACAAAACTTTAAAGAGCCACATAATTCCTCCAACAAAAATTTTATTTTCGGCTATCTACAAAAAGATAATATCAAACCAACAGAATTTACGTCTCTCTTTATAGACTACTTGAGCGTGGAACATCCTGTTTTAATTTTAATGCCAACTTTCATTTTTCATATGAAAATGTGACTATGTAAGCCACCTTTAAGAGCAAGTTTGCAAACTTAAACAGCAGAACAGTTGGAAACTAAAACTGTCGAGAAACTAGAAATATCAAACTTTGGAGAAGGAAAAAGAATAAATGCATGCTAACGACTCCATGCACAAATGCAAAGAGTATTTATGATGGCCTATGAGGATTTAATGTAAATGCAAGTGAGAGTTAAGGCATATCGGTCCCCACTGTCCCTGAGAAGGGAAGGCCACAAAAGTCGAGAGCATTTTTCATGAGCTAACTCGCTATGCACTTTAAAAAGATTAGTATATGTGGATGAAAAAGGGCCACATATTAAACCTGACAAATTCAGGGGAGGCCTGCATGGTGGGTCTTACAAATGCAGAGGCCGAAGGTAACCACATAAAATGGTCTGAACATAGAAATTCCTAACTAAAAGTGAGTCACGGAGGGCAGTCACGTCTTAGGGCTGTAGCTTCCTTGACAAATGTCCACCTTCACCATAAGCGAGGCTATTGTCCTTTTACATCTAAGATAACATACCTTTGAAATGTCAGCGTAATCTTGCCCAGCCCATCATTGCACAACCACAGGCACCAGAGCACAAGGCCAATAACCTCTCCTTTATCTGGCTCCCCAGGTACCATATCTGTGTGCTTTAAGTGTTATTAACGCTCCTGTGCCCAACAATGGAAAAGAAGTGTGTGTTTCTCTATTTTGCCTTTTTATCTAATCTCAAAGATTTCTCTGCTTTGCTTTTTCCCTCCCCTTTAATCTACCACCAATGGATTTCATGTATCTCTCCTTTTCTCCTCCTTTTATTCTAAAGTATAAAATAAGCTGCAAAATTGCCATTCTCTGGAGCATTTTTCTCAATCCATTGAGATTTTGTTTCCTGGCAATTGTCAGTTTGGCTCAAATAAACTCATAAAAATTCTCTATAGGTTTGGATGTTTCTTACGTCGACATATGTATAAATATATAAATATGCTTTATGTCACATAGGTAACTTCTCAGACTATTTTCCAGAATTAAACTGTCATGGTATGCCTGTTTGGGAAAGTATACCATTTTCAAACCGGTGTAAACTCAAGGTAATCGTAATTAGATGGAAGCTTTGTAATAACACTGTCTCTGAGTGCATATCTGAAGGATCATTAAATGAGAAACACTACGGAGCATAAACTCCATATACTTCCCACAATAATCTCTCTTAACAGGATCTACAATGTACTTGCATCAATGAGAAAATATGTCTAATTCAGACAGAACATTGTTCAATTCTATCCCACTTTATTCTGGCACAGTAAATTACGAAAAGATCCTTGAAAGAGAGATTGAGGACGTACAGTTATGGAAATTACTGCAATGTAAGTGACTTAATCACTGTTCTTAACTCTGTTGGGATCATTATACAACTGATAAAACTGGAGTCATCCTCTAGTTTCCCAAATTCTCTGCCATTTTTATTACGGATACTCTTGCATTGCACTAAAGAGATACAAAGAAAAGCAGTTCCTGCAAAGAAAATTCAAAAATTGACTGGAGAGTCAAATACATACAAAAATACCTGGTTAAGGGTGAGTGTCACAACAGAGGTACCAAAAAAGTATTCTATTGTGGAAGGAAGAAAAGGTTGATTCTGACTGGGCATCTGCAAAGGCTTCTTGAGAGGAAAATGATGTTTGAGCTGGGCCTTGACTAATGGGCAGGACTTCAACCAGTCGATACTGAGGGATGAGGGGGTCGCTATTATAGGAGCAGAATGGCCAAGTGAGCTGACCACAAGCAACAAAAGAAGTTATCAGGAACACAAAGTTCTCAAAGTGCTCTGAGAGCCAAGACCAAAGGAATCGTCTCCAAGTAACAGGAGGCCAGGAATCCCCCTGAGAACAGACCAGAGGCCAAGAGTTTGTCCAGAAGATCAGAGGAGCTGACTCAAGAGGGACTATGGATGGTGATTTCCACTACAGGGTAGGGTAGTGTTTTTCAACCTATAGTTCACAAAATCAATTTAGTGAATGCTGATTGGCATTTTTGTTGTTGTTGTTCCAAAATGAAAGAGAGAGAAGAAAAAGGAAGGGAAGAAAAGGAGAAAGGAAGGCAAGGTGGAGTGAGAAGGGGAGAAGGGAAGACAGGAGAGGAGAGAGTGAATTACGCAAAGAGTAACTGTACTTTGGAAACTTTTCCGTTTCTATCTGTGGGTTGTGTTTAAAAAAAAATGCAAAGCACTCATTTAGAAGGCCCTTCAAGTCCAATATCTTGGCACTTGATTAGAATGCAGCTCAGTCCCACTGCATATATTCAGACCGTTATTTTAGATCCAAGTATCCTTGGGCATGAATAATCCGCTTGAAAAATCTTATTGCACCGAGCAGGTGTTCTCGTTAGATACTTCGAAGACACAGCCTGATGTCTTCATAAAGCAAGTAAAGTTTTAAAAGCCAAATATTCTCAGATTTAACTTATTGATATTTCTATATTACTCCATGGTATAGTAAATTACTGTGAATAAGTCTTCTGTTTTCAATAGTAACAATTCTGTAAATACAAACAAATACATGTGTAACCGGCCTGTAGTCAATACACAGATAAGCCACCAGACCTAAAATAAGTACATGCCCAGAATTTGGAAATAAACATAAAAATAATCAAATTCTCTATAATAAGATACAACAAGTATGAACATCAATTACATAAGATTAAGAGAAAAGTTATGTGTGTTATTTAGACTCATGTTTCTTCAAAATCACTAAAAGACCCAGAGTGCCTCTCTAAAAAAAAGTCTAATATTTAAAATGTAACTAATCGAACTAAATCGAATTATCGAAATCTGTTTTAGATGAGTCATAATATATGCAGACATCCTGATATTAAAAGGGAATTAGACAATAACAAAATTTCAATATCTATGGAGAACTGTTCAATGGTACCTGCTTTTGTGGTTTGTTTTTATTTAATTTTTTGTGGGATAGAACTGGAGTGGTTTCCCAGTCTTCACAGTTTAGAGGAAACATCCTGAAAATCCTTTATCTGGTTCGAAATCCCCAAAGCAATCTTTCCATTACTAATTTGCCCTTTAGCTTCCAGAAGGAGTAATCTTGGTTATCTGAAATTTCTGTACAAAGATATTGAGGACCTCTAACACAAACCAATAAACTGAGATTCGCCAATTTATTATATTTATTTAAAAAGCCACCATCTTGTAAATTTAGACACCAACTACCTTATATAATTTACTGTTTATGTTTCATATTTTTACTAAACTGAAAATTCTATGAAGGCACTATCCATAGCAAGCTATAGCAAGTGCTCAACATATATTTCCAGATAAACGAATAAAGAGAGTGAGTGAGTGAACTCAGAAGATCAAATTCTTGAGAAAGCAGTGATGATGACTCAGAAAACCAGGTGATTCCATCAGTGGCAAACCTCGGCAATGATGAGGACGCTGATGCTTGCTTGATATGTTCTCGCACAATTTACAGGGACTTCTGCATGAGATTGCATGAGATCCCTGTGAGCAATCTTGTGAAATAAGGACGCAAATACTATTGTCCCGAGGATGACAAAACCAAGGCTCAGTGGTCCAGGACCAACCTGGTGACCACTCAGACCACCAGGTGAGTACTGGTCAAAGCAGACATGGAGCACCTGCTCTGATTCCTTGGCAAGTGTATCCTTGCTAGGGGTCAGCTGGCCTGGCAGTAAGAGTGGTGATCTCGTGCCACAGCATGTTAAGTGGGTGTTGTTTAAACACTTCTCGCCCAAAATCAGGACTGGTCCTTATGTCTGAGGCAGAGCTAGACCCAAAGGTAGGGGTCAAATGACTTCAACTATAGAGAGAAAAAGGACTCAGAAACAGGAATTCAGCAATGCTAAATCAGGTGTTTGAAGATCAAGACCTTAGAAGACACTCGCATTGGGATGGGAGAGGAATTAGACAGGAAGAAAAGGAGTGATGAGAGATGTAGGAAGAAAACTAGGAGAGGAAAGGGTCAGGGAAGCAACGGGACTTTGGAGGGGGGTAACCACAGTGTCAAAGGCTGCAATTAGGTCACGGAGGATGAGAACTGAGAATCAGCCACTGGATTAGCTGAACGGAAATCCCTGCCAACCACTAAGAAGACTCTTTTGGTTAAAGAGATAGAAATGAAAGACAATCTGAGAGGCATTAAGAGGCTAAATGAGAGAATTCAAAATAATATACAAAAGTCTTGGGAAATCTAAGTATGTTTCATGCAAGTTTTATAGCAGTTTAAAACAAACACAGTCAACTCTTTCTAGTTATCCTAAGAATGCTAATCCAACCCAGAAGATGATTCTGAAGTTAAAAGGTAGGTATGGAAGAGTAGGGACACGGACTGTCTTGCCGCTGCTGCTGCTGCTCTTACTTTCGCTCTTTCATCTGTCAATGAAAAAGAAACTTGTCATTTCCCAGACAGCACTGGAGGCTGGATGGTAAAAAGTGTACCTCTGCCAGCTTGCCAGAGGGCTCAATGCTGCCAGCCTTTTTCACACAGACGATTCCTCCCAGATGCCACTAAACTTCCACTGCAAGCAAAAGCAGTAACCCACCCCATTTAGCAGAAGAGAAAGGTAAGGCACAGAAAGGCTAAGTGATTCCTGAGGCTGAGACAAGTGACTGACAGATCGGATTTCCATCTCACTTCCAGTTCTCTCTCTGCTCATCAGATCTACTCTAAATGCCTTTATAAATGTTTCAATGACTTTTATCTTCATGCATTGGATTAGCAAGATCAACTCCCCACTGATAATGCAAAATAACCCTGAAATGTTTCAGGCCCCTACCCTCGCCCTCCCCATAAGCCAGAAATTGAACTTTGGTCTCCGTTTGGACTGTGATGGTCTTGATCTTTCACCTGTAGCAAAAATCCTCATAGCAATATCTTTAAAGTTAGTAATGAGTGCTTCATTTGCTTTCCAAGCAGACAGGAACCCTCTTTTAAATACACTCAGAGAGCCATGACCTTCGTCTATGACTTACAGAGTTCACCACATGTAATAATTTTCTTTGCACAGGAGACATTCTTAAATTGTCTTTGAAGAAATTTGGACACTAACCCCATTGATGAAATTACACACACACACACACACACACACACACACACACACACACACTCTTTTAATTTGTTACTTTTCTACCATACCTGAAATCAAAAGTTTTTCTTTAAAATGTAGTTGGAATTCTACACTACTATCAAAGGGTTCTAAAATCCTTCAACCTGCTAACTAAAATATAATCAAAATGCCAGCTAAACATGTTCACATTAAAAGAAGCACATTGTCTTATCCCCAGACTAGAAGAGAGCACAGCCTTATGCCTACAAGAAGCGAACACAGCGCAGATCCTTAAACTGAAGTTCTGGCTTGTCCCACACAGCTGGTGGGGCTGAACTCACTTGGGGTGCATTTTGATTTTTTCTATGCAAAAAAAAGAAAATAATAATTTGATGATATGGGTCAATACAAAGCTATTCCACTCTGTTTTGCTTATTTTTGTGAGATTTGTAACATGAAATAGAGATTTTGATAGTGTAATGTCACACTAAATGTGGACTTCCTGAAGGCAGGCACCAAATCGTATTATCCTTTCTATTCCCGCTAGCAGAAAATAGCGTCTACATAAAGTAGACGTTTAACTACTAGTTGAATATCGCACTCTAATTTTAAAGCTGGATGGTGGGCACAGTGGTGTTTATTATTATGCTTTAAACTATGTGTATATATGTGTGAGTTTTACACATTCACACATCTGATATTTCTTAATTTTAAATGCCTTAATTTTAAAAAGGAAACTCCTGAGGCCCATCCATCACATATTCTAATTCAACAGGTTGGTGGAGATAGGGATTTTTTTTTCCCTAATCACCCCAAGTAATGCCAGCGTGGGTGATCTATGGAATTCACTTTGAGAAAGAAAAAAGCTAAACAAACCAACGTAATAACAGGCCTGCAATCAATACACTGTGATTAGTGGTGAAAGTGCCTTATTTTCATGGTTCAAATTACTAGGCTCGGCTTTAAACACAGATAATATAGTTTAGCATAAAATACTACTCAGATCTGACTGAAAACAACTTTTAAACTTGCCCTGACTTTTATCTGTTACAATTTTTAATGCCTTTATTTTCTTTTTCTTTTTTCTTTCAGATATTTGAAGGCAAAAGAAATCCTTAATTATATTTTTCTCCTACTTGGTTTCATGCCCAGACTCAAAATTTTACAAAGTTATATAGCTTTCTAACTTTACTCAAGAATTAATATTAACTTCACATTTTTAGGCAATGGCTTTTAGCTGAATCCTTCCCTATGTAAGCTTGCAAAAAAAGAAATACTGAGGTTAAATAAGACAGTGCATCTTTTCCCAAACCCTAACATTCTTACTTTTTCGTTAAATATCAGCAGAAGTGATAGAGATATGAAATGTCTCTATAACGACAGCATGAAAACGACATAACTTTCTCTCTAAACTCAGAAAAATAATTTTCCAGTTTCTTAAAAAAGAACCTTCTTTTATAAAAGGAATTCCTGTGGTAGTTACTACAAGGAAGAAGTTAATTGAATTTAAATACAGCAATTACCTTGGCAAGTCCCATAAGGTTTAAAATCTTTGTAAGGTTTTTGGGAAAACATTATATTTTTTACATTTGCAAGAGAAATTTAAACCAAACCAATGCAAAGAGTTTTAATCAAAGAGTAAGTGTTTATCCTATATCTCCTATGTTAGAATAAAATAGAAAATATTTTGATCTATCTTCTTTCTTACATTTGGAAATAAAATTAGGGTTCACCAAGTTTTATTACTTTTTCTATTATTTAAAAAAGGAACTAAAACTACATTCACGCACACACACACACACACACACACACACACACACACCCACACCCACCCCACCACCACCACCACCACCACCACCACCAATCAGACCCTGTCAACACACACTTGAAAAACTGCATTTAAAATACTGGAATGAATAAATAACAATCACACACACACAAAAAAGAACCTAACCATGTTTCCAATATTTAAATAAAAGCAGTTTAAAATTTAAAAGCCACAAAATAAGACTGTCAGTCAGCTACATCCTACACAGTCTCATTTTAATACCTAAAGGATATGCCGGCAGTCCAGTGTATATGTATTATTATGCACATACATTGAGTTCCTTCTGCTGTTAAAAATCATTATAAATTCTAGTTGGCTCATCTGCTACAAAAATGACCTAAATCATAAGAGCCGAAATTGTTTTTTTTTTACAAAAAGTAATAAGAGTATTTCTCGTCAAAGTAAAAGCTGTGAATTTAAGGGATATGATAACTTTCAGTCCATGATAAAACCTTTTGAAACCAATAGTTTGAGAGAAAAATCATGTAAATTAAAAGGTATGTAAGTAACAGAAAAAAATTCTTCCTACATTATATAACAACTTTGCAAAATAAAAATAAGAGAATCATTTTAAATGATACTATTGTATCTGCTTACAGCCCCCAAATCATTAAATACAAATATGCTACAGAAGAGCACGTGTTCTTTAATACAGAAAAGCATACACTAAATGTGTGTGTATATATTAAAGATGGATATATAAATATACAAGAGCATAAGCTAAATGTAAAGAAGTTTAATAACAAGATATGGAAGGAAAAAGTTTTCTTACGTGTTACAAATACTGCAGAGCACAGTTTGAAAGGACAGTGTGACGTGGAAATGTGCTGAAATCCACGTGAGTGCAAAGCCGCTGGGTGTCAGACAGAACAGAATCACAGAGATGGAGAATCAAAACTTTCGCCCAGTGGCACCTGACACTGGACTCAGCTTTTGAACTTTTTCATTTATGCGCACCAATCAATTCACTTTCCATCTGCAGACCAGATTTTTTCCAACATATTATACAAAAGATTTACCTTCCCTTACATTTACTTCAACAAAAGCCTATATTGAGTTAGTTTATAATGTTATTTTAGAAAAGCATTAATCTTAAAATTATCTAACATTTTTACTTGCAGATTTTCTTCCATAATCTCATGTAAATATAAAATAGTCTATTCATTTCATAACAGAAGATATGACCAAACTGGATTTTACAAGCTTCATTTCTGAAGTTCAATTTTCAATATTTATGAAATATTGTATCTTACTCCCTAATACTTCATAGTCATGAAGCTGCACAATGTAAACATTTAAAGAACTAGATCAATTATATTAGAAAACAAAGGAAATGTCTGTAATTCAACATTAACAGGCAACGTTAATGTAAATAATTTAAATATCTACTGGGGAATAAACATGTAAATACTTTCTAATGCTATATGTTAATGTCAAAAAAAATGAGGGAACTTTGAACTTTTGCCAAAAGTCATTTGCAGACAGAAAGATTTTTCAGTCTTAAAGCTCTCAAGGGAATCACATTAGAAAGATAAATGACACCTAGAACTCAACTAGCACCTGTACCAGGTGTTCCAAAAGGGGCCCTTCCCCAAATTCTTTCAGGCCATAGGAAATCATAGCAGGCACTAGCCCAAGACTCATGTAACTCCTGTCTCACTAATTATATGTCAACTGAAGGAATTACTGGGCATAATGAAACACCAGGTAAATAGAGCAAACTGCCAATTCCATTCCTACACCAAGAAGCTAAAAGTGGCTAAGACAAAACACACAACCATGACGACTGGCTCCACCTTAAATGCATGGCTAAATCTCAGCCGGTCCTTAGTGCTGCTTGGCATTGCTGCCATACCCTCCAGTTAGTTCACTCTCCTCATCTAGATGACAATTGCACATTTTCTCCTCTCATCTCAAATATTCATAGCACCCATCCCATCATGACTGTCAGCTGCTGAGAAAAAATAAAAGTCATCAGAAGAGAACTCTCAAGTGCACCCCCTCTACCCATCTACATGGTTCTATATCCACGTACT
>NW_006431918.1:10720162-10749944 GCF_000325575.1 Pteropus alecto | reverse complement strand
GCGCTCATACAATCCAATACTATTCACCCCACTTGACCAAATAAATTACTCCAGCACTTTCTCTTAAGTCAACAGCTGTCTCTCTACTGTACAATTCCCAACATGATAGAAATATGCTGCCATTTCTGCATTAAAAAAATCTCGACCCCATATTCTCCTCTAAATACAGCCCCATTTCTCTATTTTCTTTTTATCACAAAGGACCTCAAAGCAGTTGTCTATACCCTGGTATCTAAATCTTCTCTTCCTGTTTTCCCTAGAACCAATGTCAAACAAGCTTTTGCTCCTATGCGTCACCAAAACCATTCAGTCAAGGATACCGGTAACCTCCACATAGCTTAATTCGATTGCCAAATCACAAGATTCATCTCACACAACTTATATCAGCAGAGTCTGCCATAGTTGATCGTACCCTCCTCCTTCAAACACTTTCTTCATCTGGCTTCCAGGATTCCGTCTACCTCACTAATTTTGTTTTCTCTTTTGCCTTTGTCAGTTATTCCTCACTGTCCTGCCCTCATAATATGGAGGATCGGTCTTTGAACCACTTTTTTTTCTATCTATGCTCTCTCCCCAAGTAATCCCATCCCATCTTGGCTTGAAATACCATTATTTACTGATGATGCCCTAATTAATGTCTCTAGTTTAGACTACTACCTGAACTCTCAACTCTTGTATTTCTAATTGCTTACTGACATTTCCATTTGGATATGTAATAGGCATCTTAACACAACAAAAACACAAACTCTTGACTCATATGGCTGACATTACCAGTGTTTACCAATCTCCAGTTCTCCTCCCCTTCAGGGCACATGAATGAAAACACATGGTACAGCCACATGACTTGTTCTGGAATGTGAGCAGAAGTGCCATGTATCACTTCTAGCCTGGACAGTGAAAAGCCCATTTATGCTTCTCCAATCCCTCTCTTCCCCTGCTGTGGCAACTGAAACTGTTATGTACCACCTAGACGGTGAACCTCTAAGGCACGAGTCCTCAGTGATGGCACAGACCTTCTCACTGACCCACGTGGGACATGTACCATGAGCAAGAAATAGCCGCTACGTTTAGCCACTGATATTTTGGCATTTTTAGTCATCGGAGCATAGTCCCACCTGCCCAGACTGATACCCCCAAACCTGCTCTCACATAACACTCTTCTCCATAACAGCAACTCTGTCCTTTCGGCTGCTCAGTCAAAAATCTTGAAGTCATTCTTGACCCCTCTCTTTCTCTCACACCCCACATCTAATTCATGTGCCTTCAAAATACATATTCTGCAACCACATTTTATTGCCTCCATCCTGCTCTTCAAAAGACACTGGTAAGAGATTAAAAAAACAAGCCATACACAAGGAGGAAATATTTATAAAGCATAGATCCAATGAAGGACTTGTATCTAGAACATATAAAATTCTCAAATCTCATCAACAGGAAAACAAAAGATCCAACTTAAAAAAAAGCAAAAACTTTAATAGACATTTCACCAAAAAAGACATGGACAGCAAATAAGCACATAGAAAGATAATAATGCTCACCATTACTAGTCACTGGGACTTGCAAATTAAATTAAAGCCACAACAAAATACCACTACACACATAATAGAATGGGTAAAATTAAAAAGACTGACAATACCAAGCACTGATGAGCTGTGGAACATGGCAACTTTCATATGCTGCTGCTTGAAATGTAAAACGGTAAAACCACTTTAGAAAATACTTTGGCAACTTCTTAAAAAGTTAAACATATACCTATAGTAAAAAGAAGAGTACTTATGTATTGATAGAGATGGTCCACTTTAGAAGCTATTTAAAGATGATTTATAATTATTTATCAGTGATGCTTCCCTTGGTTGAAAGGCGCTAAAATATACACCTACTAGATGGTCCAGCCATTGCACTCCTATGTATTCCCGAGAGAAATGAAAATATATGTCCACTTAAAGATTTGTATGCAAACGTTCATAGCTGTAAAGGAGAAACTGCCCAAACATCCATTAACAAGTGAATGGCACAAACTGTGGTATATCCATACAAAGTAATACTGATCAGTGATTAAAAAGGAATGAATACACACGATTTTGGTGAATTTCAAAACAATTATGCTGAGTAAAAAAAGACAAAAGAAAAAAAAGAGTACACACTGTATAATTTCATTTAACAAAACTCTGGAAAATGCAAACTAATCTATAGCAACAGGAAACGGGTCAGTGGTTGCGTGGGGAAGAGGGTGCGAGGGAGGCCGGGAGGGACGGACCGAGGTGCACAGGAAACTCGTCAGAGGGCTGGGTGTGCTCACTCTCCTGACTGTGGAGACGGTTTCAGAGGTCTAGACGTAGGTCAAAACATTAAACTGTTTCAATGTTTGCAGTTTATGGTATATTGATAATACTTCAAAAGACTAGAATATAGTAGGCGATCAAGAAATATTTTTGGAATAAAGTAGATGAAAATGAAAACAGATGCTGAGAAAGCAAAATCCTCAGAATGAACTGAAGTGGGAACCTCTAACATCTTCCCTCTCTCGATAGCATTCTTTCCTGAATGATGGGATATAAGTGGGAAAGGAGGAATATGCTGCTACAAAGCAAAGTCCCTCAGTATGAAGACAGAGGGTCTTTCGACCCAGAAGAACCACCTCTAAGTAGCTCCTGACATGGACTCTTCTTTTGTTCCAGTCCCCAAGCAGCGGGATAATTTCTTTGAACTTATTTTAGAAACATGTCCTCATTTCACCTTTGTAAAATCATTTTCACTCGCCATTAAACTTATACCAGCCCATTTTCCACGAATTTATTTTGTTACAAATTTTTTAAGAACTAAAGAACGGTCATAGCAGGTGTCCTCAGGTTGAGTCTTGGATGGAAAGTCCTTTCCTTGGATTCCTTGTCCTCTGTCTCCTAATTTCTCACTGAAGTAGAAAAATCATCATCTCTATTTCAAACACCTCCCTCACTCTTATCTTAGAAATCCTAAATTCCACTCATTATCATTAATTTTAGCATCATCCTAACATATGAATGCACCCACTTCTTTCAGAAGCTGCTATGGTTATGTGTCTTCGTCATAAAATAGAATAGAAAATAAAAGCACAGCCCCCACACAGGTCTAAATAAAGTCAGCCCTATGACTCACCTCATTTCCACCGACTGCCTTGGTTAAAATCACTGCAGAAGACACAGGGGGAGGCATGCAACCTACAGTCTGCAAACTGAAAAAGGAAAAAAATGAAGTTATAAATAGTAGGTTTTTTCAGTCGTAAATAGTTTTCACTATGTTCATTCTAAAATTTGCAGAGCTAAGTAAATGAAAAGAGGAGAGCGATTATGTGCATGCTCTGTTGAGTTTAGACAATTCTGCATGACGCCACATGGCTTAGAGGACACAGCAAATGCACGAGAAAGCTCTCATTCCATTCACAAGCTTCGGTGATTTTTAAAAATTACTTAAGCTCTTATTATATAATTTTTAAAACAGTCAAGTTATAGTAAGTATAGTCATGAAAGATAAGCAAAATGGTCAATCACTTTGAAAGTGTATACAGTCTTAAGTTATTTTCATGTATGTCTTCCTTATCTATTTTGTAGAGTCTTTTGGCAAAAGTAAAATTTTAAAACCACTTCCGAGGTTCAAAAATATGTAACAAAACACAAGCTTACATTTGCTGATTCCTTTCTATAAAATAACAATTGTCAAACTTTCTTCTCATGAAAGACATTTTCATGTTGTAATATCATTGTAGAAACAGCCATGATACAATCATATACTTTTTGGATTCAGATTCTGGAGTAAATTCTACTGTCTATTCTAAATTTGGCTTTTATTACCCAAATTATAACAAAAAGTCTATTCTCTTAGTTTAGGACAGAAAATACATTGAATAACAAGTAAATGGAGCTACATCTAAGTACAAAACGGAGTAAACCTAAGCACTAAAGTTAAAAAAACTTACTCAGCTTTCATACAGAATATACATTCTGGGGATAGTGAGGAGCTGGCCTGACTAAAGTGAAAAATTCAAACAGAATAGAGGACACAGAGTATCTGACTAATATTTTGAATTCAAGATTACAATAATTTTTATTCACTTTTGTAATAATGTATTATCTAAACTTTATGCTATGAATTTACATTAGCTCTGAAATAAGAAAAAATAAATTCATTTGGATAGAAAACATAAGAAAACACCTTTTTATGGAATTTCCAGTTCAAATCAATTCAATGTGGTCTCCCTTTAAGGACTATTTTCCCAAATAATATCAGTCTGTCCAATTATGAATTTCCAATCTCTGAGCCTTCCTTATCATCACTATCATCATCACAAATACTTACTGAGCATTTACTATTTGTAGTAGGTACTATTCTAGACACTTTACTCATTTATTCCTCACAACTATTTAAGATAAATACTATTATTATTCTCATTTTACTGAAAACTGAAGTTAAGAAAGAAGTTAAATAACTTGCCCAAACTCACAGAGTCAACTGTCTAGGGTTAAACTTTTATTCTGGAATCCAGGGTCAGAGACTTATCCTTACTACTCCTCCAGCCTCTCTGCTTTTGCTCTCCTTCCTCTTCCACCAATACTACTAGGGAAAGGGCCTCTCAGGTATTTCCAATTTTTCTAGCTTTTTCATCCTTTCCCTTTCTTCTGGCCTCTTCCCATCTATTTACAAAGAAGCAGATCTCTCCCTACCTTAAAAAGAAAAATCCCTAAACGATTCATGGAATACATATGCCTTCTATAGGTAGGAAACTACACAAGGATGTAAAGAAAAGCACGAGACATCATTCCTACCTTCAAGGTGGCAGAAGACTGAAAACATAAATGTAGATAATGAACCTCAAAATTAGTTGAGTTTGCCTCCTCAAAATATAATCCTACTTTTTTCACTGTGGCTCACTGTTGACCTTTAAAGAGCACTCCACCTCCACGACCCCAAGGCCATTCTCTCTTTACTCCCCTGCCATCTGACTTATGCCCCTTGTACTAGTAAAAGTAGTAACCTTAAAAATAACCAGTGATCTCCTAATCACCAAATCCAACGTCCTTTTTCTCATATTCATTCTCTTTACCTTGTTGCTTCCCAAAGCACTCTATTCTTTTGGTTACCATAGTATCTCATCAATTTGATTTGTCTTTTAAACCTGCCCATTCTAATTTTTTGTTGTCTCTCCTGTGTTTGTGTCAATATTATTTTCATATCTGAATCTGTAAGAACAGTTTCAAATTTACATTTCTAGCCCTAACATCCATTCCTAAGTTTGTAGCTGCCTATAACTCCTACCTCAAACTAAACATGTCTAATGTTGAATTTATATATGTTCTTAAAAATCAAGTTGCCTCTCAATTTACCTTTTGCTGTCAATGGGACAGTTTTTCCCTAATGATTCAGTTTGAAACTTTGGAGTTATATGTGTCAGCATTCACTTCTTACCAATCAATCAATCAATCAATCACCATAATCAACTTTCCCCTCTTTCCCATGACTGTCACCATCGTCCCCTTCAAACTCTTTTCGCCCAAGTCTAGACATTTCCGAATGCCACTGAATGGTCTCTGTGCCAGGTAAGGAGTGTGTGCTCAAAATATATTTATTTCCAATGACTTCACATGGATCCTGACGGGAGGCTGCAGCTCTCTCAGGTTAACATACTAAGTCTGTATTCTCGTGTTGGGGAGGGGAAAGGAGAAAAAGTGAGCTAAGACAGCCTTATCTAAGCGAGTTAGGCTAAGTTTGTACTCCTGAGGTTTAATATCCTGAGCAGAGAATTATATGCTTGTTTTCCTTAGCATACTGAGACTGCAGGCCCTGCTCTACTCTTCCTATACACCCAGTACAATCAGTTTTTTTTTTCCTTAACGACCACTTTTTAGCATGTTCTCTTGTTCGGCACATTTAAGAACTCTCTGTCACCGATAGATTCAAACTCAAATTCCTGAGCCCAGTAGTTCCGGCCTTCTGGAGACTTTTTATCTTTTCTCCCACTAATGCCTCATATTTTAATTCTCTACTTTAGGAGTACACAATCCTTGCTGAAATTCTTACCCTTTAATTTATTACATCATTAATCTGACAAATCATATGCTGCCCCATTTTGCTTGGTTACTATTTTATATATATGTCTTACATATCCCGCTAAATTGGAAGTTCCTTGAATAGAAGCAAAATAAGTTAACACTTTCCTATTTCTTGAGTGCTCTATACATGGCAGATACTTGGTAATTATTGGTTCATAATACGCATCATACATTGTTGCTCTAAAATGATGTCATTATATTTGTGGCTTTTTATGCTTTTTAGTAAAATTTTATGTTCATTCTCTCAAACTCAATTTGGCCAAAACAGCACTCTTGATTTTCCCCTCTCATCCTAACTTATTTTTCTCTGGCTAAGTAAATGATGCCACCAATTACCCAATGGCTCATGCCCCCAATCCAAAAGTCATCCTTGATTCCTTCCATATCCTATCCACCCATTGGTTCTGAGAGCTCTAATTTAAAAATATACCCATCACACATCCATTTCTCCCTACTGCACTGCTACACCATACTAGCCTCCAAGCTGGTCCCCTGGCTTTCTCTCAGGCCTTTCTAGTATCTATTCTCCACACAGTAGCCATGAGAATCATTTGTAAATATAAATCGGATAATACCACTTTCTCCTTTAAATCCCTCCAGTAGTTTCCTGTAACACTCAGAATAAAATCTGAATGCTTTACCACAGCCTACAGGGCTCTGAAGGACCTGGCTACATTTCCACCTCCAAGTCATATTATTCATCCTGTCTGTCACTGAGCTCTGGACATCATGGTTGCTTTCCTGAGTCTAGAACACATCAGGCTTGTTCCTGCCTTGGAGCCCTTGAACATTCTGTTTCCATTGCCTAGAACATTCTGCCCCCGCCCCAGAACTCTGCAGTCTAAATTAATCACCAGCCTGTGCACCCGACCACCTTCAACCATATCATATTGTTTACCTCATATCACTTATCTCTATCTTGATCATCTATTACTTGTTTATTGACAATCACACACAAAACTGGCTCTTGGCCAATTTTGCTCACTGTTATTTTTCTAAAACCTATAATAATCCCTGGTACATAGTAGGAGCTAAATAAATGACTTAAGTGAGTGAATTAATAAGTGACCTCAGTTGATATCCCCAACATTGTTATTAAGCAGGCAGTAAAAGTGTGATTATCCTCATTTTATGGACTGGGATACTGAGGTTCAAAATTATTAAATGCCTTTCCTCAAAGTCACATAGCAAGTTAGGGACAGGGTCAGAATGCAGTCTTTGGGCTTTAAGTGTTTTAGCTATCTTCCATGATGCTAAAATGTGGTTAGTTTTAGACTAATTCAAATGATCTTTAAAAATCATTAAATCCTCTTAATAAACATGGCAACACTTTTTATGGGAAAAAAAGACTAACAAAAAATATATCTGTTGTTAATTCAATTATCTTATCGAACTCAAAACAGAACAAGTGAAAAAGTGAAAAACTATATATATAGTTTTTTATTTCCTACACATTTTTAAAAGCATGTATTATACTCAGCTATTATTACTTGTATATATTTGGTAAGAAAAACTGCAAAAATTGAAGTACCCAATTGACAGCCTACATTACACACATGCATACAGATCTTACATCCTCCAATCCCTTCCATTTATCTCCCGACATAAATCTTTTAAATTCCTAGAAAATTGTCCATCCTAGAATCTTAAGATCAAGCATATGGGTATATTTTAATATTCTGTTATAAAATTCTTGAATGAACCACCTTCATAAAAACATTATCATTTTAAAAGATAATAATAATGTTAAGTGTTTTGATTTCCTTGTAAGATATAACACAAGCTCTTTTGTATATAGTTGCCACAGAAACAATAATGTTACTAGAGATACCCCATCAAAAGTAGAACCTTCAAAATATTTAAACATACCCTTTTAAAAGCCATTCATTGATGGGTGTGATTGATAAAAGCTGAAGAAAAAGCCATATTGTTGCTGGGAAGAATGCAAGTGTAAAGATCTGAATGAAAAGATGCAGTCTTACATGCACCAAAGCACTGGTCAGCTCCTGCAAAAATGGACATGGAATAACAAAAGTAAGAAAACTACTTCTGAAGAGAGACTGCTACTAGCATAACATCACAGGAATTAGTTTTTTAAATTGAGATACAATCGACATAGAACACTGTATGAGTTTCAGCTATATAACATGATGCGATATTTTTATATATTGCAAAATGATCACCATAATAAATTTAGTTAAAATCCATCAAGTTGAAGTTATTTTACAATTTTTTTACTATAAGCATATGCATGAGACAGACTTTAATTAAAGTTATTGAGGAAGATTATGAAGTTATTCATGAAGATTATGATTTTTATATAAAATTTCTAAACTATTCTAATTTCTTTTGAATACACAATACACAACAACAGTTCAGATTTGTAAAATTCTGGACCAAGACTAAGCTAACTACCTTTACACCAGAATAGATTTGAGGATTATTGACACTATAAACGAACAAGTATGTTTAATTACATAAAAAATAATTTTGCTTAAAAATTTTAGCAGGACCTATCACATTTTAATTAAATATGATAATTCACCAAAACTAGTGAGGCCTCAGTTTGGCAAGATGTTACTGAATCTACACACAAATCACAATTTTTTAAACTGTTTTCCCCAACATTCTATAATTCACAATGGCTTTTTCCCCAAAATCTACTCACTAGATTTCTTTGTTAACATTTACTAGATATCAGCTATCTGCTATGCTCTGAACTTGCTACTTTATTTATGTTATCTCATTTAATCCTCATGACAACCCCATTAGGTAGATATTATTATCCGTATTTTACAGATGAGGAAATTGAGACTGAGAGCTACTATACAGTGAAGATCAGAATCAAACCCATTAAATCCACGCCTGCTTCTTCCCCTGTGCCATACTGCTGCCGCGAGAGGGAAATAATTCCCGCGAAACATGACAAACCAGACACACGTTATGAGTCTCACAGCTTAAAAAAAGATTCTAAGCTGGACTTTGGGGTTTAACTATGTACTAACAAGCATCTGCATTTGAATTTCTTTGACTTATGTGCTCACTCAGTGAAAATAAAACAAATACAGAAAGTAGTAGACAATTTATATAAAACATTCAGGCAGTCATTAAAGCATATTCAAAGATGCCAGAGATTCACTGGTTAGAAGCATAGCACTGTAGTGTTAGGAAGACATTCAAGAGATCCTCAGCCTCGAGACGTTAACCATAGTTTATAGTTTAATAAACAGTAGGTTAACTCGGATTCATTCACTGATCACCACTTTCTGAGATCTGTCTCATTGGCTCTCACTGTTTTTATCTCCCTGTGTGAAGACACACAGCAGTTCCAGTTTGGTCAGAAAGCGTTCTTGATGACATCTAAGGAACTTCTGGCAATCTGGGTCTAATGGAGGGCAATTGGGAACACTGAGCAGACCAGAGGCCTTCTAGGTCCATGGATCAGAGCTAAGAGAAAAGGAGCCATTCTTATCCTGAATTGGAAGTTTCACTTCAAAAAACATGAATATCAGCAGTTCCAAGAACTCTTAGCAGTCTTGAAACCAAATCTCACTCAGGTATACTTAGAGGCATTCAATAAATACCAATAAATATCAGTGTTTTTTATTTTTAAAAATTATAATAAAATGGTTAGCCAGAATATCATAATTAAGGCATCTACATATATATCTTAGATATATAAAACAGTATAAACTTTTCTGAAAAGTAATTTGGGAATATAGATCAAGGGCTATAATAAAATTTATATTCATGGACCCCAAAATTTTATGCTTAGGCATTTATCCTAAGGATATAAAAAATGATTACAAGCATTCATACATGGAATTGATCCTCACAGCATTACCTATTACGGTCAAATCTGGAAACGACTTAAACATCCAAAGATGAGAGACTAACTAAACAAACATAAGATGAAACCGTGATAAGAGCTGTTAAAAACCATGTTAAAACTGTCGACAAGGATGTAGGAGTACAGGGTCTCTCTCTCCTTAACCAATAAGACTGTAAATTGGCATAACCTATGGACAGCAACATGCAACTCATTTCTTCATTCAATAAATATTTATTTAGCACTGGCCGCCATTCCAAGGACTTGGAATATCTATCACAACTTAAACTACAGGTATCATTTGACCTAGCAATTCCACTTCTAGGAATTAACCCTTCACATATGCTCCCAACTGTGAAAAATGGCATATTTTTAGGTTATTCTTTGCATCTTGTTTCTAATAGCAAAACCTTATAAATTACCCAAATGTCCTTCAATAGAGGACTAGGAAAATACATCATGACACATTCACAAAATGGAATATTTTTCAGCATACAAAAAGAAACAGAGAATTCTTTATGTGTTGATATGAAATAATCCCCAAGATATATTTTTTGAGTAAAATAAGGTAAGGTGGTAAACAGTATAAAATACCTTAGTTTAAAGGGAGGATATTTATGTTTTCCATAGAATACCTCAGGAAAGGTACACAAAAACTGTTAGCATTGGTTGTCTCCACAGAAGAGAACTAGTTATCTGGCAGAGGGGTAAAAAGAAGACTTCTCATCATACATACTTTTGTACCTTTTGATTTATGTTCATAAAAGTAAACAAAATGTAAATTATTTTATTTTAAATGTACATAAAGACAAATTAAATAAAAGTATTAAATTATATGAAAAATTATTATTATACAATGTCACAGAAAAATAAGATTATATATGTGTATATATACGTATATACATATGCAAGTACGTATATATATACAGTTACATATATACAATTTAAAAAATAGATTTTCTATATGTAAAAAATATATTTAGAAAAAAAGACTAAAACACACAGAGATGTTAATAGTTATTTTTATTCTTTCTAATCTTTCTTCAGTGAGGAAATACCACTTTTGTAATCATAAAAAGTTATAAAAAATAAAATGTAGTTAGAGAATACCAGCTGACCTAATGAATGACAATTAGAAACAATTGATATTACATCAAAATAATGGAACAGTAAAGAACCCGGCGAAATGAATCATGAGAGCCTGCTGCTCTGGGTTATAAGGGGCCTCTTAACAACAGGGAAATAATAGACATGAAGTGTTTCTAAGAAAGATACTCAAGACTGTCACAAAAACCCAGTGTTATGTAAGATCTTCTTCATATAACCTTAATAAGAAAATAAGGTAACACTGGAAAAGAAAAAGCAAGTAACACGAGGAAATCCAAAATAGTATTCTTCTATACGTAAATGTAGAATTTAGGGCCACATACTGAAATAAATGCCATCATGAATAATTGAAAAATTGATCCTGCATGACATTTTGTTTATTCAACTTGTAATACAAGTCAAATTCAAAAAAACTTAAGGAGATACTCCACATACTGATTATACCAGAGTCTCACTGAAAGTATCAAGAATTGTTTAAAATTAGGGGCTCTGACTGGGATCTAGAAATATTTTCATCACATACCAATTTCCCTTCTAACCCTCATTTGGCCTTTATTTGATTCAGTCTCTGAGAGTCAGCTTCATAGCTCTGTGCTGGAAACAAGTAGCATGAGACCTGAGTTTAGAATTTACTATATTTACTTCTAAGCAAACAGGATTTTAAAAAGTAATCTGTTTAGAAAAATAAGGAAAAACCTGTATATTCTGCTCTACTCGGGACCCTTTGGGGTCCTGAGCACAGTGCCATGTCATCATAGCCACTTGATAGATGTTTGTTTAAATGGTCTGTTAAGTGACAAATCCTTTGAAACTGTAGGTTTGAAGTTAGCTAAATACAAAATATATATCAAAGATGATCTTATTTCACTTTAGTACAACAAAATTTCAGAAACCATTTCAACAGGTATTTTAGAAGATTTAGCACTAAATCTTTTTAGCATGAAGTTTTAAGTTATTTATAATTTCAATAAGTGAGCAAAACAAATTTTAGAATACACATCAATGTATTTTATAATTACATCAATATATGGGTAATACTACATGAAATGTCAATATGAATCAAACTCAAATGGAACCACTGTAAATGCTCAAATAAACTCAAGTCAATAATAATTTACTGTCTCCTGTGTGCAAAAATGCGCTAGGACCTAACAGGATATGAAAACGGTAGTCCCAGCTGAAATTAATTTAAGATTATTAACTAGAAAACAAATAAAAACAAGATTGCTACCTTCTAATTTACAACTGTTCAGTTGCCCAGGAAATTAGCAGGGCTTAGAGATAGTTTAACATTACACAATGATGCAATCTAGGGCATCTTAAGTTAAATGGATCTTGAAAATGACTTAATGTATTAGTTTCAAAAGGGCCTTTCATGGAGAAAATTGCTTTGATGGCTACTTAGATACTGTAAGAAAGCACAGAATCAAGGCATTTCACCATTAGATCCAAATTAGTTGGATGACTCTGAAGGTTTTCCTAGGTGCTTAAGGAAGAATTCAGTCCTTAGAGAAATGCTGATAGCTGTGACATTCCTTCTTCAGCTCCTGCATCCTATGAAGTTGGCTGCTTTACAGAATAGCATTAAGAAGCTAAGGAGAGAATCAATTCTCTTGCCAGATTTCCCATGGCATAAGTAACAGCTATAGCCATTAAGCAGCCACCAGGGGATGTAGTTAGAGCAACACCCCAAGTAGAGGACTTGAGTAAGGCAGCTGCTCCACCAAGAGCATTAGCCAAGGCCAGCAGGAAGACCTTCAAGGATGATCAGACCAGCACCACAGGAGTAGCAAGTATCTTTGTCTACCATTGTATCTCGCCTTTGAGAACCAACAGAACTCTGGTGTTGATGGGAAAAGACTGTGCCCTCTAAGCACTAATCATAGCCCTTACATATCAATATAATTTCTAAAAACTAGAATTTGACATATTTAGGAATTCCTATCCATGGCAGTTATTTTCAGAAGACCAATAATCAGCAAGAATATTTAGAATTCTTGAGACACAATTTATCTGTCACAGACACTACACATGAATCCAATCTATACGGAAATGCCCTCAATAAAAAGATTTATACCAACCTGATAACTACAAAATACATAAATTTAGTAAAACCATATTTTTTCCATGATGATAAAAAAAAGAAGGTAAACTAAATTTAGTCTTCTTTCAAATCACATTTAAAAGAAAGAAACTTTAAATAAAGGCAAGATAGGATGCAGAAATAGAATTTTAAATTTTAAAACCATTTCCAAAAAAAAAAAAATCTTTCTTATATAGTAAGATATCCCTATCTGTATAAGAATAAGCATTTTAGAATGAATGACAACTTTTAAAACTCTATGTAATTTCTTCAAAAGCAAATGGGGATTTTCTGCTCTTTTTTCTTCCATTATAAGCCAAAAGGAAATCATAAATTCTATTCATTCTTATCTCGAATGTAAAAATGTCTGGATTTCTTTAATTACAAGGAATCCCATGTTCAGTGACATTTGGATTAGTAAATAACATTACCTGTATGTCTTCATGATAGATTTTGACTTAGTATGAAAAATACCAATATTTCTCTTAAAAAATCTATTACTAGATATACTAACAAAGAATATACTTTAAAAATATGCAAATTAATTAAAAGTTATAACAAGTTATCACTTGAGCAGCGTGAGTCCTGGGAACAAAAGATGATCCACAAAGTTATGGAAACGAACTGAACATCAACAGCTTAAATGTGGCACAGCAGTTACCACCATAACCTGAGGAAGACCTGAACTAGATGCTTCACCTCAGTTGCCATATTAAAAACTTACTCATTATAATATCCCCAGGGGCCATGCTGCTCAACTGTAGAGTTTCTATATTATGTAGGTACAAAACACAAGTCTTCTGCCTGAAGTCCAAATGATCTTGTTATAGTGAAGCCTTCAGACTATAGCTACACGTGGCTTCACAAAAGGATTCTGATCTTTCAAAATATTAAGTACAGACTAAATTTTTCTCCTCGCTTTTCATGTGCCCCACAGGTGACAGTACCTCTGTTTTTAATGATAGTCCACTGTTAAAGAATATTGTTGCAACAGCAATGTAGGAGACAGTTATTTCTGGCTTCAGTGGTCCTAAAGAGAGAGAAATGAGTTACTGTTAGAATTTCCAGTAGATAGCTGGGTATAAAAGACAAATTCATTGGAGAAGGGCAAATGGTACTTTAAATCTTAGTGTTGGTCATAGTAGACTACTGTCCTCACAGGGTTAAGCATTTGCTGTGATGCAGTCGAATTCCAGAGAGGAGTTTCCAGAAGGCAAGGACCATGGCTGTCCAGCTCAGCAGTCTCCTTAGACCAGAAGAATAAAAAGAAACTCAAAAATAAACTCTGCTCTCACGTCAACATCCTTCAAGATAGGTCTTCATTATATCTTCCACAGTATCAGTGCCTATATAACAAATAAAATTCCCTAAACCAAAAGGAGAGAATCAATGGGAGAAGTTCCCTTCTCTTTAGCAAATATTATTTTATTTCTTCTAGGATACCAGAAACAAAATGTATTCATGCATACATTCAGTTCTCTCCAAGAGTATTCGATCTACAAATATTTACTGAGCACTTAACTATGTGATTGAGATAATGTAGATAGAGTTATAGAGTACCTAACAATATGCTGTTAAAACTGTGATTATTATGAAATTGTGCCTGGGCATACTGTAGTGAACCAGACAGGCTGGATCTTTGTCCTCCAGAAAATCCTCTCTGGAGTTAGGCTGGCATCATCCCAGATGCATTAACGTTATGAGTACAATAGGAACAACCCTAACATTTATCTATTTTTGTGGCTTGTACACAATTGGCTTAAAGATCTAATGTGCTAACCACCGAACAGCATTCTTATAAAAGATATAGTTCTGAAAAAATGCCATTTTATACCTACATACGAGTAATTCTCCAGCAACAGCATTTTTATCCCCCATTGACATTTGGCAATGTATAGAAAGTTCTTGGTTGTTATAACTCAGGGGACAGGGGGTGCGACTGGCATCTAGAAGATCAGGAATTTCGCTACATGTCCTGGAAGGCAGAGGAAAGCTGTCCCAACCGCAAAGAATTATCACGTCCAAAAGGTCAGTAGTACCAAGGTTGAGAAACCCTGGCAAACACAAACAGTTTAAAATCTGAGATCATCTCATATTTGACATTCTATTCAGCCTTCTTGTGCTGGGCTGCATAGTATCCCCCAAAATTCATGTCCACCCAGAACCTGCGAATGTGATCTTATCTGGAAACAGGGTCTTTACAAATATAATCAAATTGAGATGAGGTCTTCTTGGATTAGGGTGGGGCCTGATCCGATGACTGTGTTCTTATAAGAAGAAGGAAATTTGGACACTGTCACATGCAGAGGAAACATGCTCAGGTGAAGGCAGAGGCAGAGAAAGGGGTTTTATCACCAAGGAACGCTGATAGCCAGCAGCTACCACAAGCTAGAAGAAGCAAGGAAAGAATCCTTCCTTCAGTAGAACATGGCTCTCTTGACATCTTGATCAGACTTTAGCCTCCAGAACTGTGAGAAAATAAATTTCTGTTGTTTTAAGTTGCCAGTTTGCGGTAATTTGTTGTGGCAGTCCTAAGACACTAAGAAGCCCTTTAAGCAAAATAACAGGATGTATTCGTGGCTCCTCTGTTCCTTGTAACTCTCCACCATATCTACAGATATTTCTCAATTCCAAGTTCAGGAAAAATCACCATTCATTCAGTCAACAAATATTTACTGAGCAGCTACTATATCTTAGGCATTTGTAGTATATCAGTAGATAAAAGAAATGAAGATCAAATTCTCTTATGTTCCAGGGCCTCCTACAAGAGACCTTTTAAAATGGTAGGAGGAATTCATTCTAATTTGGAGAAACCTAAAGCCCCTTTGAGACACATCACTGAAATGCTAATAGACCACTCAACTCGTGAATGTGGAACTAGAAGTCACCTAGGGCTGCAATAAAAACTCGGTGAATATTTGCAATGAGGTGAAAGTTGAAACTACAATAAAAAAATGATATCTGGCCCTCTCCAAGGTAACGATTATATCCTCCTCCTTACCAAAATAACCGGATCTAGATCTTAAGATGACTATAAGGCTAAAGTGGAAATATAAGTTTTAACTTTTCCTTTAAACAAAAGCAAAAATAAATGTTTATCATTGAAAATGAAATGAGGTAGCAAAATCAAAAGACAAATTGACTATAAAAAAATGAAGCAATTTCAGAGCTCCAAAACTCATCCTTTTTAATGGCCCAGGGTGGGGACAGGGGAAGGGGGTGATCTGGAACACTTAAGAATGCAAGGAATTATTGCCATTTCATAAAATCTATTCATCACTAAAGTAAACTTCACTTCTAAAACTAATCTAAGATATTCTTGCTAATATACTTAAGTTTATAGCATGTTTCTGATTATGATTTTTTTTTTAATGGAAAAACAAAGCAGTTTCCTTCTTAGGATTTATGTGTTATTACTGGGAATAATTTAAGATGCAGGTAGAAATGAGAAACTTATTCTATACCTCCAAAAAAGTAAAGCTTTCTCTTCCTGAGAATGACTAGCGCGGGGTTGAATTACAGTAAACTCTAATGTGTGCATAGTTCAAGGGCTTCTCTGGGTCACAGTGGGACAGATTATCGACATCTCAGAATCTATACACATTTACATCTACTGTGGCTCTTTATTTTCAACCTTCTTCTATATATTTAAAAATTAAATGTAACTGAGTAAAAAAATCCGTGAATTAATAATTAAATTACCTAAGCTAGTACCCATTATACTTTTTACCATTTGGAAAGTCATTCAACATCTTTAATTTTAGGATTCCCACATTTAAAAATTCCCTACCATACATAACTCACCTTTTTTAAAGGGAGGTTCAGATCATAGGTTGATACTTTAAGAGAAGTCTTACACTAAAAAATAAGAGTGTATTCTTTAAGGTATTGACCCAGGTAAAGGTGAAGTAAGCATCTTAACAAATTGAAGACTACCAAAACTTTTCCTACTTAAAAAAATAAGATTTACAGAATCCATCTCACATATGTTACTGGAGGAAAGCCTTAGGGAAGTGATTCAGCATTCCACAACCCTCTTTCCACAGAGCACCCCGGGAATGTAAGATAAAAGGTATTTTACCAAACCCAGGCCCTGCTGATCTAAACTTAAAGATCATACAACCACCTGTAACAATTTCACCTTAACATGGAGCAAATAAAAGATCTAACACCGGAAGCTATAGTGTACTAGTGAAGCTAGTAAAGTGTGCATTCCAGATCACCAGAGACACTCCCTAACTTTCTTAGTACCCAGCTAACTGCAGGAACAGGGAGTACTCATTTGACAGAAACTGAAACATCAATGTTCACAAGCTTCCCAAAAGCTCAAAGAGAGGCTGTGTCAAAGAAGAAACTGGTACCTTCAGGGAGAGAAACCTCCACAAATAACAGCTTTATTCTCAATGATATATCCTGCACATTTTGTACTAAGCTGAATATAGAAGAGGAAAAAAAACATAAACAAAAAGTTTTAATCCCTACAAACTTTGTTCAAGTAATTCCTTCTAAATGTTCCCTGAAGCTGCTTATAAATGAAGGTATTGAAGGTAGACAGTAGAAGGAACAACTGTTCTTCTGAGCAATCATTTCATTCATTTCCATCATGTTTTAACAACAAAGCACAAATAATTTCAAATATCCTCCTGAGCACTTCCTAACATAAAAAGATTGTGTGTGCTCACTTCTCTCCTTATCTGTCCCTGTTGTATGACTGAGGTAGTAAACCTATCAATACACATGGAAACTGACAAACAAGGCCAAAAAGACAATGAATTGAAGAAATTCAGTTAACGTTTATGAAAAGTGGGGCATGATTGTCTAAGGGATGGCGGGGGCATAAAAGGCTATTGATATTTCCAGTCATTTCCACCTATGCCCATTCCCACATGACAAGGCTCCCACTATTCAGATATTTGAGCATGATTTTGGTTCGCCTACATTTCTTTGCCAAAATACACACTACACGTACTCTAACACAGCCTGTCTGTTAGGCTGCTAAGTGAAGCAACTGAGTCCCAACAGCACACGGAAGTGGTGTTGTCCTGTAATGAAAATGTGCAACGTGTCAGTCAGCTTGGGAGTTTCTGGAGCAGCAGCAACTGCTACAAATCATCACTCTCCAACATGTGGGCCACAAAATCTGAGTTGGAGGAGGAAGAAGTGTTCCTTGCTCTTTTTCTTCCCCCGCTTTTTTTTTTTTTTTTTTTTTTTTTTACGGCGGGGGGCGGAGGGTCGGAAATAGACAAGGTAATGGTGTCTACTCCAAGACAGATAGATAAGGACCTCTTGGCAACCTAGCATCCCGTGGGACAGGATGTTAGTTTCAGGGGAAGAGAAATAAGTTTCATTCTCAGCAACCGGACTCCTCGATACTAAAGATACTCACCGATTATTCGCGGCAGAGGTAACCCGCGTTCTAAATCCTTTGCCCCATTCCTAATTACAAATCCTCTCCGGGGCTGGCAAATTAAAAAACCAGCGAAAGGGCCAAAAGACACTCTGGGCTGATCGTGCCCCTGAGAGAGGCAGACCCTTCCCAATTACGGTCTCCTCTCCTTTCCAAGACTCGAAATTAGTTCTGAAGTGGGAATCGCGGTGGAGCGTGCGAAGGAGTAGACTTACCCCCATTCACCCCTATGGACGGCTCCAGCTTAGCTCCGGCGATCGCCAGCACTATTCCAATCATGAACCATTCTTTCCTCATTCTCTCCAGCAGCCTCATGTTTGTTAGGGTGGGTGGGTTTTGTTTATTTGTTTGGCTTTTTTTCTTTTTAAGCTGCGATCGCTTATTCCCCAGGGCGTCTCCACACTTTCCACGGTCTCTCTTGACATGCAGCAGAGCAAGTCAAATTGCTACTTGTAAAGTGAAGACCGAGGGGTTGCTCAGACGGCTTCGAGGAGGGCTGGGAGTAGTAGTATCCAGTGACAGGAAAGCCTCACTGAGCGCCGCCATCACTACCACGCACCTCCTAATAGACGCACACACGACCAGAGCCAGGCCAGCCTGCGCTGGAGATCGGGAAAAGGAGTCTGGCCGCCGGGTGGGGCTGATGGACTCGCCACTTGCAAGACCTGCAGAACCTTAGGAATGACTGGGACAGGGAGGAGCGTGAGGGGCCACAGACACCTAGCTTCATCAAGGGTTCCTCTTTGACATACCTTTAGGCACAAGCGCCCGCGCCCCTGGAGCACATCTATGGACAGGCTCTCTTTGGCTTCTACACGAGACTGCGGGAAGGGCTAGCATGTACTTCGGGCAGGGACTTCTCTGTCGACAGCTGCGGCGGCGAGGTGCAGAGGTTTTTTTCCTTTAAAAAAAAAATTCCTTTTTTTATGCGCGCTTCTTCGAGGCATTACGACGCTTCCCCGACGCCCGCGTTGACGTGTGCGCGGGGGGGAAGGGGAGGTCACTCTCGGTCTCCTAGTTCCCCGCCAGAGCCGTTGGAGTTAGAAGTCCTCCGAGATCCGCACGGAAAAGCGACTCCGTCGTGGGGAGAGCTTTAGCTGCAGAGATGGGTTGAAAATTGGGCGCCGAGCAACGCCTAAGCCCACAGGACCCCTGCCCTCCAGCGTCCCCTGTAGCCCGCGAGGCCAGGCAGGACTCGCTCTGCCCCGAGCCGCCTCACTTACACCTGCCGGGAGTGGGGAGGACTCTGCGAGGGTTCATACCCCCACTGGGAGGTGAGAATCAAACCTTCCTTCGGGGCGGTGGGTGAGTGCTCAAGCTTGACCGGCAGAGCTTGCCCACCCAAGCAACAGGACCACTGTGGGAAGGGGTCAGGGACCCCGAGGCAAAAATGAGGGGCTGGCTGAGTAGAATGGGGCTCCAGCCTTCCATTGCCCCATGTGCTAGATTCTGCTGGGCCCCCAGTTTCTCCTTTCAAACGTTTTCTGGCAAGCGGTGACATTGATAGTTTAATGAATGAACTTCCCCATTATGCACCCAAATAAAATACTGCGTGACATTTTGGAAATAGTCTGATATCTAATAGTTAAATGTTTAACTATGGAACTTAAGGTTTGGAAGGGACTTCTGAGATTGTTCAATGATGCCACACCTTAATTCCGAGAATACTGAAAGATTGAAAAAGACATCCTCTATTAATTTAGCTTTATCCTGATGACACAACTTGTCCAAAAACTAAGCAGGTTTATGCAGTCGTGCTCCCAGTTGAAGGTTACACAGTACGAGTGTCATCTAATTATATATCAGGTAGAATAACAAAAGTGAATCTCAAGATAAAAAGAACTTAATAGGGAAACACAGATGACATTAAATAGCCTGAAAAGAGGAAACACATGAGGTATGATAAAATCTGATGTTAATTATCAGATAGTCAAAAAATAAGTGGAGATACATGAAAGATAGTTTACAACACAATTATATTCTTAGAGTAATTTCTCACTTGGTTAAAGAATCATACATCTCAGTCATTGAAGGTGTGTTCTTGTATTAAAAGATCATTAAACATTATGCTTACAGAAATTGAGCCAGTTTAACTTTATGGCTGTTCACATATTTACTAAGAACTCTTTGATCTGCTTATAGCAGAATCTAATTCATGGAAAAGTTTTGTTGTCAATGCTAATTAAAGGAAAACAATGCAGTGCACTGTGACTTCTGTTATAAGGCCCTATTAGCTTCCCATAGCTGCTATAACAAACACCTATAACTAGATGCCTTAAAATAACAGAAATGTATTCTCTGTAGTTCTGGAAGCCAGAAGTCCAAAATTAAAATACTGGCAAGGCTGTCCTTCCTCTGGAGGCTCCAGGGAGAGACTTCTTTCCCTGCCTATTCCAGCTTCTGGTGGTTGTCTGCATAACTTGGCTTGCTTTGTATGGCCACATGGTTCCACTCTCTGCCTATTTCACATTGCCTCCTCCTCTTCTGTCTGTGTCCTTGTCTTTTCTCTGTTTCTTTATTATAAAGACATTTGTCATTGGATTTAGGGCCCACCCAGATCATCCAAAATTATCTAATTTTAAGATCCTTAATTTATCTGCAAATATCCTTTTTCCAAATAAGGAATAGTGTTTCCCAGATATTCATGTCTACCTGGAACCTCAGAATGTGACCGTATTTGGAAATCAAGTCTTAAAGATGTGATTAGTTAAGATGAGGTCATACTGGATTAAGATGAGTCCTAAATCCAACAAGTAGTGTCCTTATGAGAAGGTCATGTAAAGACTCGCAAAAGAAACAGGAAGAAGAGAAAGTCATGTGAAGCTTGAAGCAGAGACTGGAGTGATAGGTCTACAAGCCAAAGAATGACAAGGATTCAGCTTGGAAACCACCACCAGAAGCTGAGAGAGAGGCATGGAACAGCTTTTCCCTGGGAGCCTCCAAAAGGAGCCAACCCTGATGACACCTTGACTTTAGAATTTTGGCCTCCTGAACTATGGGATAAGAAATTTGTTGTTGTAAGCCATCCAGTTGGTATTTTGTAAACGCAACCCTAGGAAACTAATACGGTACCATTCACAGATTCCAGAGATCCTATGTGGACCTATTTTTGGGGCGGCCATCATTCAACCCACTACAAGGCCCTTCCTGCCTTCTCGTTTATCCGTTACTCTCTTTCTTCAATAATTCTATCACTCTTCTATTTTTTCCTATCCATTTTTTTCTTTCCCCTGCCTCATGACCTCGATTTTTTCTTGTTACCCCTGCCACTATACCTGACATTCCAGCCCAACTGTATAAGTGAAAGCATGCTTCTTTAAAAGACATATGATGCTCTTCATTCAATAAATATTATACTTGTTTATTGAACAAATATTTAATGTGCCTCTACACTGTGCCAGGCATGTGTCAGTGATTTGTATTCAGTTGTGAACAAAAAAGACACAAAACCTGCCCCCAGGAGCTTATAATCTTGTAGAGGAGACAGATAAAAACAAATATATAATTACAAATTGAGATAGGAAAAGAATAGGATGTCGTGAATAATCTAGATTGGGGAAGGCCTCCTTGAGATCTGAAAGGTGACAGGCAAGTGGGAGAAAGTTACTGCTCAGCAAAGAAGAGCCTGACACCTTGGAATTCAAAGGCCAAGGTAGCTAGACTGACTAGTTAGTGAAGGGTCAGTGAAGGGACAGCGAAGGAAGAAGGGCGGAGAGCTAGGCAGGGCACAGATCATGTGGGACCTCTCGTGTTGTGGTAAAGGGTTTCGATTTTATTAAATACTATAAGAAGCCACTGAAGGATTTTAAACTAGTTAGTGATGACATGTCTAGTTTTGCTAGAGAGATTACTTTAGAAGCAGTCTCAACAAATAGTTCAGGAAGAAGTACTAAGTCAATGGAGCTGGAAAAGGCGATTAGTGTAAGAACTGTTAAACAGGAAGAATCAAAAATAAATGACCAATCATCTTTAGGGGAAATGTGAAGTCTAAAATGACTCCCGGAATCTGTCCGATAGGTGCCAGTACCATCCGCTCAGCCAGGGAATCTTTACAAAGTAGATTGGGGGAGGAGATTATAAAGTCAGTTTATATCTTGTGTTCAAGGCCAATGGGACATGTAAATAAGTATGTCCAGGAGGCAGATAGAATGGAGGCTTGAGCTCATGAAAACAGAGCTTCTGTAGCTCTGGGGTTCTTCAATAACAGATAATGGAAAACATAGGCATTAATGTGGCAAATATTTACTTTTAAGTTCTTACTTTGGTTAGTCAATCACTTTGAGTGTGGCTCATTTACAATATTTATGAATGTTTACTATGTTCCAAGAACACAGGTATATCTTATGATTGCTCTCATGGACTTTATGTTTAATAAATGGAGATAGGAATTCTATCTCACTGACCTGTTGAAAAGACTCAGTGGGATAGTGTATGTGCATTGCTTTGCATAGAACAAATGCTCAGTTATTTATTCAACAGTTATTTATTGAACAAAAGCATTATTCTAGATATTGGGGTTAAAAGGGAAAATGAAAGACAAGATTGTAGCTTTCCTTGTGTGGTCCAATAATGACATTAAAAAAGAAGTACTGCTAAGTGCCATGATAAAAATAAAAAAGGTCACGTGATAGAGTAACAAGAAGGCTACTTCAAGTGGTCTGGGAAAGTCCAATAATATTTAATATGTTCACCACACTATGCCTGGACGCAATAGGTGTTGTGCTTGTGAGAGAGCCTTCCTGAGTTTGGTCAGCTCTAGAATGCTGACAGGGTCAGACTTCTGAGCCTGTGAAATTGGGAAACAGCCCTTGAATGGCAGTGAACCCACCACAGTAAATATCTTCTTAGTGGCTAGCCAGGTGGTCTTCTTCTGGTAACTTCCCAGCCATATTTGGCCATTCAAACAACAAGAAGTATTATTTTCCTCATTTTACAGATATGAAAATGAAGAGAAGGTAAAAGTTTTGCCCATGACCAATAAGTGACAGAATCAGTCTTCATACCTAGGTAAGCTTGACCTCAGAACCTCGGGTAGTGGAATCCCAGGCGGTATATCTTAGTGATTAAGAGTTTATTTTCAACTATCCAACTACCCAGGTTAAAATACCAAGTCTACTACTTACTGCAATACCCAAGTGACTCTGGGAAAGTCCCTTGACATGGCCTCAGTTTCCACATCTGAAAATGGGGGATAATTGTGGGCTATTATGATGAGTAAATATATCAGAAACTTAACCAGTGTCAAAAATGTGGTGATATTGCTTCTCTTACATCTTTGGTGAAAGCTTTTCCTGCTCTCTTGAGCCAGAAATAATCTTTCCCTCTTGTGTGTTTCCTCCTTTGTTGTAGTTACCATAAAGTTATCTGTGTACGTACTTTCCTCTGACTAGATCAGAAGCTTCTCAGGAATAAGAGTTGTGAGTTTTTTCATTTTACTGTCATGCACACCAGCTAACATAGTACCATGAGATAGAACAAATATTTGATAAATGATTATTGGCTCAAATGTTGATATAGAATCAGAGGGTACAATGTAGAGAAAAAAAAAACAACAGTATCTTATGTTATGGTGGGTGATACAGAAGGTGAGTTTTTTCATTTTTTAACTGTACTCACAGTCTAGACAGTTATAAGGTATCTTAGATGATGGTGGCTGTTGCAAAGTAATAGGTGTCACAGGATGGAAGTGCAGTCGTACATGGAAGCTACGCGAGGTCAGGAGTACAAAAAATCTGGTTCTAGCCATGACCCTGCTCTCATCAGCTGAGACCTTCAGATGAGTCACTTATCTTCTTTACCAATTCAAAAGGACTCACATAATAAATAAACCTGGCATGGTTATACGTTCAGGTTCCTCCTTACTACCCAATCAGGACCTGGCTGGTAAACTCAGAAGCATCATGTTAGTGGAAGTGCTTAAGAAATGTGGGATTTGGAATCATTTTAGTCATTTATTCAAGTAATTCAACAAATATGAAACTGCTTTCAAATTTAGGCAGTATCATTCACTGGCCATTTACTTTTGGCAAATAATGTAACCTCTCTATGACTTAGTTTCGTCATCAGTAAAAAAGTGCCTCATGGAGTTATGTCCCCAAAATGCCTTTGTCAAGTATTCACCTGGCAAGGAGCACATGTTTAAAAATGGACGGTAGTGATGGGAATTATTGTCAGTAATGTTTGCATAGTTGTTCTTTTTGTTATTACACCATGTGTTAAAATTTCCTGGATCAATTTACTTGTTTCAGTTCTATGTCACACTGTCAATTCACTTATTTGGTAGCATATATCCTGAGTGTTTGGCATGTTTGGAGTCATATATGCATGAGTGTTTAGTGTTATACAGAGTATATAGAGTAACAAAGTACATACCAGACACCTGAGTCTCTGAACCTGATACATATCTCATATGATGTGAGTCATAGATTAAAAAAAAAAAAAAGGGAAACATTTAACATTTAGTCTCTATTAATTCTTTGGTTCAAAATCAAACAAGTAGTTGTTTCCGTATGTTTCAAGTTGGCTGCTTATGCTGCAATAATTTATCCAAACCTTACCAACACTTTCATGTCCTCACGATGCTTCTAACTCAGTCTACTCCCACAGACTCCATCGAGAACTTCTTCAGCCTTAGCATGGCCCTATAAGGAGATTGGAAGTCAGAACTCAATTCATACAAGTTAAATAAAAGCCACCAGACAATGCCTAGAAATATAATTTAGATGGTAGTGTTTGGTTCAATAATCAAGCCAAGTAATTTATTACTTGTGGATAATTTGTGAAAATTACATAGGGCATGGTAATATTTTGTATTTTTTCTGTAAGTAGTTAAATAAGTCGTTCGTATTCTTTTTAATCACTTAAAGTAATTACAAATTAAATGAAAACATCCATAAGGACATAATCATTGGCATGTCATGTAATCTTCGAACAAACACATATTTAAGAGCAACTGTTTTGATCAGAGAATGCTTTTTATACTAGTGAATATTGTTAGCTCCAAAATGTTACCATGAAAAGAAATGCTGACTTATTTTTCTGTATTCTAAAGATAGCAAAGATAAAGATATATAATGGCCTTGCCAATTACAACAATATACTACCCATAAATACATAATTTGAAAACATATTGTAGCTAGCTAGCTAATTTCCAAAATAAATGTCTGGTAGTCTGTTTCTCTTGGCGTTGCTAAAATGCGTTAAGGAGACAGAGTACTACTTTCTTCTTTGATATTGGCTCTCCTTAGAACAACTCACAGACTAATATTAAATAGTTATGAAAATTCCAACTCAAATAGAGGAAGCCATGTCTTACATTAGACTAGGAATATAACCACTTCTCTTTTCTCTGCACGGGAATTTAGGTACTCAGCTTCTACTGTATTTGTGTTAATGAGAGTTATGCATGTAGATTCCCTCAATTCAAATGCGATTATTCTCTCTTTACATTGATAGCAACTGGGTTTGTCAGCATGGAAGATATAATGCGACTTTCTTTCTTTAACCTATAGTGGGTGAACGTACCTCTCCCGTGGTTTGTGGAAACTCTCCATCTAATAGTTTCTCAGTCTCTTAAGTGGAAATCTGTCTCAGGAAATTAAGGACAAAGAGGAGAGTAGACAGCAGTGGATGATAAGCTATTGGGAGGCACAGTAAATAATGGAGGGAAATGCAGCCCGAGAGAGAGGGATCATTTAAGGCTATTAGATGACAAATCCACTTCAATGCAGTTATTATACCTGTAAATATAGAAAAATGATAATGTTGACAACTCTTCATCACACAATCTGTGTCATTAATAAATGATGAAGGATAGAAAGAGGAAAAGAAATAAAGCCAACACTGTGCATAACAATATCACAGAAGCACTTGGAAAAACTAGCTAAGCTAAAAACAAAGATATAACTTGACACCATTAATGAAGAATGACTGAGATAAAAAGGGAAAAATCAAAAGCATGTATGTGTGGAAAATATAGGTTTTGTTGTTTAAAATAAATGAAATATGTAACTTTACTATACTTTATCAGAAAAAATTAATATGTAATTACCTGTGTAATTTCTTTTACATGTTGCTTTCTGGGGAAAGGATAGATGCCTGTCTTCCTCTAGGGCAGGTCAAAGATCATTCACAGAGTGGCTGCCCACTTCATATTCCTGAGAGAAATGCCAAACACATTGAAATTCTCCAGAAGGCATTTTTTTCTCCTCTTGGAAAAGTACTATAGCTAGCTATCTGATTGTTGTCTAAGATGGGGCATCAGCTAGAGTTGCAAGTCCAATTTAAGAAAGAGCAAAGATCTACAAGAAATTGGGGGAGCCTTCTGTCTCTGTGATTTGAAGACTTACGTACATGGTGCACGTTTGAAAGAATAAACTTGTTTGACTGATTTAAGGGCTGTGTAATTAGAATGGGTAGAGGGGATAGCCGGCAGCCTCCCATTGTCTATTCTCTCCTTTTTTCTTCATGGTAGAATTCATGATTCTAGCTGGGCACACAGCTGCCATGTAAAAATCATAGCTTCCTTTACAGCTAGTAAATGAGCATGTGACTAAGTTCCAGGAATGGAATCTACTCAGAAGTACCTGATTTCTAGGCAGATCCTTAAAGTAGGGGGACAGTCACCTCTTTATACCTTCCTCCTTCTTGCTGGCTGGAATGCATATATATAAAGGGGGAGCTGTAACCAAAGACACGTTAGAGCCACACCAGCCAGGCATCTATATTATTTTTGTCTACACTGGGTCTCCTAGCATCAATAGCGAGGCTCTTTCATGAACTCTAAGTAGCCCTGAGTCCTGAAACACTTCCAAGAAAAATATCACTTTCTTTTCCTACTTCAAGCACTGTTGCAATTGTGTTTCCCTAGAAAGGAAAAAATGGAATGACTGGATCAATGGCATTTACTAATCTATACCGTTTATCAAAGCAGAGCTCTTAAATTCACATCTTCAAATTACTAGCCTAGTATCTACCCTGTACCAGGGTGGGCAAACTAAGCCCTTGTTTTTGTAAATAAAAACAAATTCTGTTTTCATAAATAAAGTTTTATTGAAACCTAGGCACAGCTATGCCCATTGGTTTAGTACTGTTGATGTCTGTTTTTACTACAACAGTAGAGCTGAATTGTGCTGACAGTGTATATGGGTGATAGTTGTATCCACCAGCAAAGCCAAAAATATGTTCTGGCCTTTACAGAGGTTTGCCTTTGTGAAAATATTTTGCTACTCCCTCTCTATTTACACAAGATAGCCTTTGATGAGAAAAAGTTAAGGTTCTTAAGCTTCCTCTTTGACTTTTAAGTCCTTCTAGCCCTAAGACAACTCCCTGGATTTGTCTTCTCCTGGGTGCGGCTTGTCTACTTTGCTAGGACATGAGTAAAATTTTCCATTAAATCCCACTGGCAAGTTTGCCTGCATTGACCCCAAACACTTTCCTGAAAATGTAATATAAAAACCTGAAGCCAAAAAAAGTGTATCGATGGAACATAGTAACTGTGTCTAGAAAATTATGTCCTTGGGTAGCCAGAGGTTGTCGTGACATAATGTTCGTTTTTTTCTGGTATGCAGGGAAAATGCAAAGGAAATAAAACCAACAAAAGATCAAAGACACAAATATTGAAAAAAATATTCAGCAGACAGCTATATGACTGAATGAAATAAGAAAAGGTAAGGAGAATTAGGACAATTTAAGATAGTATAGAGGAAGACAGTGTAAGAAGGTATACTAAGGTAGGCAGAGTAATTCAGATAAGGCAAACGAACTTTCCTGGTCAAGTCGTTCATTTCCATTTGAAAGTTACATGTTTCTGCCATGAGTTTAAAATAAAAATTATTAGATAATTGATTCTATTTGGATTTGTCTATTTGGAATTTTAGAAATTTAACACTGAAGGTCAACTTTAATATAATTCTAGTCCAACATGCCCATTATACCAACAAGAACCACTTGTGCCCCTTCTACAAACCGCATGCTGCATATTGACAGAGCTGGGACAAGCAGTCCTGGTTCCTAATCACAGTGTCCTTTCTCCCATGGACACTGCACTGGGACTTACCCTCCCAGAAAGGCAGTTTCAGTGGTGAAGATAATTAGATACACACCTCAGTTTTGGGAAAGAAAGTGTAGAACCTTTAGGAATTTAGAATTTTCTTAAACAATTGGAAGATACGTCTTTAGGAGTTCGTTTGAAAGGTAAAGTCAATTCTTAAGTGCACATGTGCTAGCTGCAAAATCAGTGTAACAGTACTTCGGTAACCCAAATATGTCTTCAGATTAAGATTAGAAAAGGGGAAAACTCCACTAGATTCCTTCTTTCCTGTGTGACAAACAAAAATTTCAAGTGTTTTAATTATTGTATCTTTTTGATGTATTTTTCTCTGAATTCTGTGCCATCTTCTTTTTACTATTTCTAGTAATTAAATTTTCTTATCATTCCTTTATTTTCACATTCTTAAATGCGTGCACATTTATTTTCCTTAAAGTTATCTCAGTCACTTTATTCCCATAATCTCTTATGGAACCACATAGAGAGTATTGAGTCTGTTAGAGATACAAGCTAGAATAAAAAGGTGAGCCAAATATTTGGAATATTAAGTCACAATAGTACTTATATGTAAGTGCTTCTTTGAGGTCGCAATAGCACATCTTCCTTACAAGTTCACTTCTTTGTCTTTTCATGAGTGGCAGATAACGTTCTTTTGCATCTCTTCTTCTGGGTACCAGCTGCATTGTCTCAATGGCTTTCAAAAGAGACTAATGGACATCATCCATAAATACTGACTAGAAGCCAGCGTAAAGGCAAGGGGCTCTGTTTATTGGCCATTAGTCATCAATAAATGATAGCAGTGTTAAACAATAAACACAGAGCTCTGAGAATATCATTAACATTACTTACAAAATAAATGTTTCTGTGATATATCAGTATTTGATAGACAGATCCCCAGAGGACTCTAAGACTGGATTTGTCATCTGCTATGTTTTAAACTGAAATATCTTTTTAAAAAGCTGTTTCTGGTTCTTTGCTCCTCTGGACTTGTAAGAAGATTGGGATTTTTTTCAAAGAATGAGATCTTCATTTCCTCTGGTTACATGTCATGTCTTCACTTCATAAAGAGTTGAGAATATCTGCCAAATATTTTGATCTCTTCACAACATGGGTCCCTATATTTGAAATATATGTAATAGGAAACCTGCCTAAATCTGGCCACTGCCTAACCCAAGAAAGCAAAATGTAAACCTTGAGACTTTAAGAAATAACTAATCACAGAATA
>NW_006431918.1:10716601-10720099 GCF_000325575.1 Pteropus alecto | reverse complement strand
TTTTTGTGAATAGTCTGTTTTTCTCCCTTTTTCTTTAAATCATATGCCTCTTCACTTTGCAAACAGCTGGAATCTATCACATGTCATAGTATAATTCCCACTTGTTGAATTTCCTAAAACCAAATGCTCTAAACACAATAAAGAGGGAGAGAATAAACATGTTTTAAATGATTCCATCTTCTTCCTTTATGACTTTCTCATGATCGTTTTAGTCATCTACCTCAAGATTTATGTTGAAGGCTAAGTGGTGATTACAGATGAAAACACTTCTAAAACCCATTTGAAATGCCTTACTTTAAAACACTTAAGAATGCAAGAGAGTGAAAACCTAAAGGCTTCAAACTCCACATCCGCCATTTGAATGAATTACCTAACTCCAGTTATAGGTCTGTTTCTTCATTGAAAGAACACAATAGTCAAGGGGCAAGGTTAATATCTGGCAAACCTGAATTCTCAAAAATCACAGGAAAGACATGATTTTGTTGTCACTTTTAAGAATTACATAAAAATCTCATGCTTTCTCACTGAGAGTCGACTGACCTTTCCACTCCCTAGTAAAACATGTTGTGTGATTAATAATACCTACTTCATAAGATTGTCATGAGGGTTAAATATAAAGTACCAGCGGTAGAGTTAACGTTCAATAAATGTTAATTTATTCCTGTTCTTAAAGAGGAGAAAAAGTCACCAGTGATCCTAAACATTAATATTTGTGGGATGGAATTAGGATCAGAATAGGATGAAAGTCTCAGACTTTCTAATACAAAACATACAATGATGGCAAGACATCTAATGCCTTTCTAGAACCTTTGCACAGGGAACTTATACAATTTTCTTCATTTTAAAAACAGAGATGTAGAAGCGCCAAAATGTTAACACCTTCTCTGAAGTTACTTAAGAACAGATCCAGAAAGACTATCAAAATCTCCAAATTTGGAGTTTGAAATTTTTAAAACAAGCCCATTATTTTTGAGATATTGTCTAGTGTATTTGTATAGTACCAGCTACCAGTAGTGAAGTCACTAGTTATTTTTAGACTGTATTTTTCTTCTGTGAACTTTTAAATAGATACCGCGTTACATGGTTAGATCAGGAAGGCAAACAATTCCACAGTGGAGAGCAAAGAATGAGGTTATAAGAGAGCAAGTGCACTGCAGCTGCCATGGCTGTGGCTGTTTCACAAGCTGCTTTGTTTCAGTGGTTGACATCATCGACCTCTGCCTCTTACTGAAATTCCTATGCTTCCATTACTGAGTCCGTGACGCTTTAGTCTATGCTACTGCACAGCCAGGTCTTACTTGCATAGTTGCCTGGGATATCTACCAGGGTTGCAATCCCCAAGACTCGTTTTCTTCCTAGTTCTCCCTATTGCACTTGTTGGCTTGGCCCTCTGTCAACTCACAGAGGCTGCACCACTGCCAGTCATCACCCTCTCAGTATGTGATCGCTGGCAGTCACAGGCCGTCTTTTGCTTGATAGAGTATAAAACACATCAGTGCCCTGTGCCAATGGTTAGGACATCCCCTGGTATACTCTATGCAGATAATGTAAAGTGTTTGCAGGCACATAGCTACAAACACGTTCCATTTCCAGACCACAGCCACGAGAGGGATGAGAGTCCCAGCCATCACCAGGTTGAAGGTTTTCCAGACAGTCTCTTAGATCTGGTTTCAGAGTAATCCCAACAAGATGGCTTTAATGTGTCCCAAGGGACTAATCACAAGAGCGAGCTTGGGTCCTGCTGCAGATCAATATGCACACGATACCTCTCAGCTTTCTTGAGATAGACTGCAATGCCCTTGGAGGTTCTAAGACCAAGCCACACTTTCAGATATTCCCGAATCACAAAGAACACAGGGCCCAGCCATTGCCTGTAGATGCCAAATAGCAGAGCAGGATGAAGTGTACACAGCGGTCCATGCTAACGTTTCGCCTTATTTGCAATAAGGACCCAGATATGCCATCAGCCTGCTGCTACGTGGCAAAGTGCACTTCAATTTCAAGCTGATGTGTATACTTTCTAGGGTTGAAATTGTTGTCAGCAATTTTTATTTTAAATAGAAGTTGCAGTCACTGGCCTTTTAGAATACGTTATATTTACAAAGGTGCATTTTATAAGAACATCTTAAAGTGCTGTATGAATATCATTTCATTTATCCTTATAACATCTCTGTGAGGGAAAGTAGCCCATATTACCCTCCCCCATCATCATCAAATGAAAGCATACAAAGGCCCAATACAGAGGGTTTCCAGAGGACAGGAATAGAAATCACACTAGACCTAAGAATAGGGTCATGTGTGAATATTTAGGCTCTGACAAAGGGTTGGGGGACATAATTCTATCACCCCAAGAAAATAACACCTTCTGAAGGCAGAAGCATGCGATACAGGAAGAGCTGGCTATGAAAAAAGTGATCAAGACTCTTCCTCTCTGCTCTCCTTTATCTCTAGATCCCCAGTTACTGGTTATTACCACTGTAGAGAGGGAGTGGAGGGAAGCATGGAGCAAACTGGTTTGTGAGCCCATGACATGACAGGATGATCCTGTCACTTGCTTTTGAAATACCAGTTCAGAGACTAATTTTTATCCTATCACACTTGCAGTCGATTAGGATAATCCATTAAGCATATTTTAGAACCTTTATTTCTGGGATTATGTCAGTTTGATCTGATTATTCTGTAGACCTTTTGATAACTATACATAATATTGACATAAAGAATTGGGAGGGATGATGACAATAGAAATGTATATTTCTGTTTCACCAAGAAGGAAGTAAATGAATATTTATTGAGCATTTACAGTGTAGCAGGAGCTCCTTTAGATGAGCTCACATATGCAATTCATTTAACACTGAATTTTGAGAGTTATGATTACTGTGCTGCCTTCCAAGAAACCGAGGCTCGGTTATGTAAACTTACTCAGTAAACCACTTACACAGCTGTAAACTACAAAGTCTGGATTCAACCCAGACCTTTCTAATTCCTACACTCCAGTTAAGAGCTGCTCAGGGGTTATTCTCATATGCTAATGTGGTGCTACTAAAGAATATTGCAGGAATTCTCTTAGGAAGAATCAGTTGCATTTGTTCCCAAACCAGCTTATGTCTTTTGTACTTGTAATTTGAATTATATTATTTAATTTTATGTTAGCTAAACTAATGAAATATGAATAAAAAAGAAAGAGGTTTATGGTTTTCATGAAGACTAACTAGAATGCTTGGAAGCACTGCTTAAAAATTGCTGTCACACTTATGTGGGTGATACACCAGCAAAATATTGCAAAAAACTGATAAAAATCTAGGATTCTACCCTGAGATTGTTTCATAGTTCTCACTGTACCTTAAAGAAATGGAAATTGACAATCGTAGATGATCCTTATAGCTATGGTTATTCAAGAAAGATGATGCAAATTTAGAGTAAAGGACTTAGCCTTATATCAAAAGGTTGAAAAAATGAATAGACATTTATACTTTTAGTATGTGTGTGTATATATATATA
>NW_006431918.1:10705519-10716562 GCF_000325575.1 Pteropus alecto | reverse complement strand
AAGCTATCTCTATAAGAAGTATATAAACGTAAACTTTGAAAAGGTAGTTCGCATGTATCCCTGCTCTAGCTGCCTTTTTCAATTCACCAGCCAACTTCAGCACTTGAAAGCTTTGGAAGAGAAAGGGGCATCTCCTGTAAAGCTTCCATCTCTAATCTGGGAATCCTATCAGCTGATTATACATACATATTTCTACCAATCTGAGAGAAACTCATACATGATCCTAACTCCCGCTTTGAGTGAGAAGAGGAATCGAAGTGATTGGAAGGCAAAATATCTGAGGATGGGCTCCCAAACAGAACTGAGATAAAGTTTGCAGCCAATAAACCATTCAATTAATGGCTAGAGCTTAATGTTAAATTAGAAGCTCACATTGTGTAAAATTATGTTTCTGTTCTTTTTTTTTGCTCTTGCTTTTATTTGCTTTCATTTCCTAATGAAAGCTTTATTCTGAGAAATGCCAAGCTAAGCATTTTCAACAACACTGCTTCCCAGTCACCCTACATCACAAACCGGAAAGTCATTCAGGGCTCCCCCTCACTCTCCACATCCAATCTTCAGATCCCTTGTCCCATCGCCACGATTGTTTTTCATATATGTCCCTTTATCTTAGGCGGGCGGGTGTGACCAGACATGAGGGTGAGTATTTACCAAGTCCAGGTCTCCACTTATCTGCTTCTCTGCTCCCTGCGTCACACTTTTTCATTTCGTGGGACCTTGACAGATTCAGAAAGAAGACTGATAACATTCTCTCTCACTTCCTGTTATTTGTTATATGATAACAGGATGTTCTCCAAGTTAAAAAAAGTTCCCTGATACATGTTGTTGAAATTAATTTTGCTGTTCTGCCTGCAGCTACTGAGGTCAGTAGTAAAATGTGGAACTATTACAGAGCCTGCCAACAAGGCTCCTATTTTAACCAACCAGGGGTAGGTATTCTAATTTAGGCTGGTAACTCGGGAAGGTAGCTCAGAAGAGCTACCATTGAGATCTGACTGAAGTGAGAGAGCAAGCCATGCAAAGAAAATATGACCTGCCTGTCGTAGAAACATTAGATGATGGATAGAAAGCACTTAACACCAGTGCCTGGCTCACTCCCAATGATCAGCAAATGGTAGTGATGGGGTCCGGGACAAACTAGCCCCAAATATTGCACCTTGGCAGACTGAGTATTTCAGGCTGAAAGAATGTGAGGAATGACTGGTGCAGGAAGAACTTTCTGACCTTTACTGAAGGTCCTAAAACCCTCATATGAGAGGCGCGTCCTTCTCCTATGGAAAGGACATCCATATCTTCAAAGACAGAAGGACACCAAGAGCAATCTCACAGAGCGGGCACTTAGCTCAACCCTTTCTTTTTTGCCTTATCACATTTTTCTACGACTCTTCTCTTCATCGAACCTAGCATAAAAACACTTGGATTCAATGCTTCTTTGGGTCTCATTTCCTGATCAAGTTCCTGTGTCACGTAAAACTTACATTCCAGAAATTTGTGCTTTTCTCTTTCCTCTGTCTTTTGTTACAGAGACTCCAGCTGAGAACATACAGAGGTAAAAGAAAAGATATTTCTCCTCTCCTACAGTAGACATTATTGTTATTTCCATAGATGGCAACCAAGATGTTCATTTCACCGTATTCAAAACCAAGATGAGTCCACAGTGTTGTGATACAGACACATCTCTAGGTGGCTTTGGGGGTTTATTGGAGACCTTGGGCTTCCATTCCTTGAGGAGGACAGATCCTACTGTACATTCTGATTTTCTATATCAAAACTCAACACTTCAAAGCCTGAATGTCCAATTTTGACAGATATGCTAGTCAGTGTTAAGGGCTCTTGAACAGGATTACAGTCTGCTAACAGTCCACTTTTTGTATTTAGGCCATAACATATCAGCATAATATAAACCCTTCATGCAATTTTTTAAAAATCTGCCAAATTTTAAAATTTTTCACTAGCTGTTTTGAGTATATACTAAACCTTATATTTGAAAACATAATATTGATCCTTCAAAAACCTATTTATGTATTCTGAATTTTATAGCTTTAAAAAGTTTTTCCTTACATGTTTTGTAACATTGAAATTGCTGTTTTACCGATAATTCTTTACCTTTCTTTTTATTTCATTAAATAAATCAAATATGCTATATTGTAGTCATCCAGAACAAAAAAATAATTTAAGGAAGAAACTAAAAATCACCTGAGATATCCATTATTAATACTTTGGTAACCATCCTTTAATACATCTCTTCAGACTTATATATATAAATCTCTGTGTGTGTGTGTGTGTCTGTATAAATTACAGTTTACTTATCTGTATCCCTAGTAATGAGCATTCCCTTTGTGTCTATTTTTTTTTTTTTGTCATTATGAACAAAGCTACAGTAAAGATCCTTGCATATGCACCTTTATGTGCTGGGAGTTTTATTTTTATGGACTTGCTAAGAGAGGGAGTGTGTGTGCTTATAATCTTAATAGATATGTCCAGAGTTGCATTCTCAAAAGATGTTAACAGTGTCCATTTTTTCTTTGTGTTTTATCCAATATTTGTTCTTAGTGTTTATACATACACATAATTGGGATAATTACTATAGACTTATTCCATTATTAGTGATGCTAAAAAAATCGTTAACCAAGTTTTACCTGGCTCATTGATCTTGTCACCTGTGTTCTAAAAGTGAAACAGGCCTTCGATAAGCACACTTTCAAAGCTCTGCCAGGCAGCCACATAGTTAGAATTATAGCCAGCAGCTCTGAGAGCCACAGTGGGAATTTACTCAGTTCCACCAGTTCTCGAAGAATGCTCTCTGCATTCCATTTAGCTGAGGAAAACAGCCCCATTTTGCCAGCATTGCTTTTTGATTTTTATCCTGCTGCTATGATATTTGCTTCCAGCACCTGAAAGCAGTATGAAAATACATTTTAAATCATTGAATAGAATTTCTCTGCTCTGATTTGCATTATGAACTTAAAGAAAAAGCAATTTAGAGCTGTAAGTCTCAACTTCTCGGTTATGTTCTTATTTTTTAAGTGCTGGGAAAAAAATCAAAATCACTCATCAAATTAACCCATTCTACTGATACCTGATGAATTACTTATCATTTAATTATTATAGATAGAGTTAACGTACAAACATATCTAGGCTTCAGTTTCACAGCAATGTTCTGATTGATTTTCTGAAATACATAATAATTGGCCGGTATCTGCCCAGGTGGGCGTTGGTGTCTCTCAGGTGATCTCCCAGGTACTCCAGTCTCTTAACCTTTGATTCTTGTGTCAAGCTCTGAACTACAGACTGAAAAAGGGCAAAACCTGTTATCCAGCATCAACCACGGTATGTTCAGCCACATTTTCAGATAAAAAAAAATAATTATCCTCTACTGTAATCACAGAAAAAAATGTCTAAAGATGACTTAAATATTTTTAAAAGCCTGCTATTGTGGTTATATGATCCACATCATAAATAGCTATTCTTCTCCAAGTGTGTTAGAAAAACAATCTCGGGATGTAAACAGAACACTAATATTTTTTTAAATCTTCTGTCCAGTAGTTGTGTATAAACAAAGTAGTGACTGAGCCCTGAGTAAAAACGCCCAGCAATAATGACTACGTATACACCAGTCCCCTGTGAGCTGTATATTAATGTCTGGCTGGTAATTTAATGGCACCTCTAGGCATAAACAAAGGTTTATTAAAATAGTAAGTAAAATATTCCTGAACACTGGATAGCTTTTCTTATTCTTTTGGAAATTAAGAAAGCCTATATTGTGATGCTAAAAGACACTGATTGAATCAACACTTGGCATCATTTTATTCAGGTTCTATTTAACATAGCCCAAAGCAAATAATCTACCTATATTTAAATTTAAAAATTTTTATTGCAGAGAGAAAAACTATAATAGTCATGAATAGAGTCCTTTTCTACGTGTTCTTCCCTTCTATTTACCTCCTAGATTTACCTCCACTTTCTCCCTGAATAGCTCTCCACCCTCTTCGTGATGGCAAAAGCCCTGGAAGCTTTTTTTTTTTCCTCTTGAAAAACAATCAAATAACAAAAGTAAATTAATCTTATGGCGACTGCTTCATGAATCCATCTTGGACAAGCAGCTTCGAAATTCTTATGGTCTCCTAATAACGACTGCATCTGACATGGCACCTGGTGGTCCATAGATCAGAATCATTCTCATTTTTTCAAAGAAAATAGTCTGAGGCGACTGCCAGCACCACTGGGTGTTTCTTTATAGACTCCCAGCAGGAAGAATACTCTGATATCTTGAGAAATTTTGACTTTAAAGAATGTCGTATATCACTATTCTCATAGCTTAGGGTCTTTTATCTTAAAGAAACAGCAAAACTGTACCTAATAGTGCTGTCTGTTCTATTCCCCTTCCACAAATGACAATACGACTATTTTTGAAGGGACTGGAGCTCATTATTAACTCTCTCCTAAATTATCTATTTCTTAGTCAAAAATTAATGCAGTATAATTAAGCAAGTGATTTGTAAAAGTTCGTCACCAAGATTCATATGGATTTTGCCTTAATTTATGAAATTCTATTTGGCACTGGTACTTTACCAATAGATAGTGCTCTGTATACAAGTGGTTGACTTTTCAGTAGCCGAAAAGGCTGTTTAATGAGGAAATTTCATATACATTTTCTTATAGTAGAAGTTTGTAGTGACTTGTATCAAAAGTTTATTTTTACTGCACAGATAGTTACAGGTACAATTTTAACTGTGGGTGCTAGCAAGTCACTTTGAGTTACCTTTATAAAATAGTTTTAGCAGGTTTAGGTAGTTTTCCGACAAAAGAGAATATATTTAAGAACCTCTGGGGGACATCTTCCTTTGGCCCTGTGAGTTAACATTTAAATTTAAAATCTATTTGACATAATGTCTCTAAAACCAAACATTGTTTTCCTACATTATAAAGGACATTTTCTCAATCTGCATGCAGAAAACCTAGTTTAAAATTATAATCATGAGCACAATCTACTATGATGAGTGATACTTGGGCGATTTATTTCCCCTCCAAAGTGTGTACTTATTTTTTATATCTTTCAATGATGCAGTGTGGTGGCAAAACAATGTCACTTTATGAGGTCTGTCTACTGGTTTTAGTAAAAATAATTGCTTTACCAATAAGAAGAATGACAGGAAGTTAAGAAATAAAAGATAGACTGGTCCAAAAAGAAGAAAATTGGCCTAACGTGAGGATAAAGTTTAATTAGGGAAGCTCTGCAGTGCTCCATCTCATAAAACTCATTTTATTAAATTTATGCTCCATATTTTTGCCACACTATATTGCTTTCTGCACTTAAAATCCAGGCATGAGGATATGAAATTATTTTCCCACTCAGTCATTGGCTTCAGGGGACAGGGTCCTGATTTCACCAGGGTCTTCGGTCCTCTTGCCCTTTTGTGCCTTATTCAAAAGTTTCAGCAAATTTGACCTCAGAGAAGATACAATTTCCTGTTAGCTTTATAGTGTGACTTTTCTGTTTGTATCTTAGGACTCTGCTCAGAAGTAGACAGTCTTACAGCAGAGCTCAGGAGCCAGAGCCAACATCAAGTGAAATTTTATTGCCAGCATATTTCACAGCTGGGCCACTTTCCTTATTTAGGGCTTAGCATCAAATCCTTTTTTTTTTTTTTTAGGGTCCATTTTGGAGTGACATTCTTGTTTAGTTCTCTTCATGATCCACTCTTGAGTATTATCTGGCTAATCCTACAAAATGTCTTTGTCTCCAACATCGAATCACGCCTATGAAGGGGAAAAAACCCATGTGTTTCGGAAGTCCTGGTTACCTGGGGGGAAGGGCAGGGGCAGGCTGCGGACACTGATCACATCCAGACAGTACTCAGCTCCCTTCTCCTTCATTTGTAGTGACTCAGCCTGACCAGAACATTCTTTTGTCAAATCTGGTCCTGTTTGAGAAGAAGCAATATTCACAATTGATACCTGAATTGCTTTTTAAAGTTTCATTCATTAACTAGCTGCTTTGGAACAGATTTTCCAGTGAAAACAATTTAAAAATCAGAGGCTGAAATACAAACACAGGTGTGTCTGGGGTCCAGCAAGTGCTGTTACGAGAGAAGTAGGCAGGGTGGAAAATGCCCGATTTTCAAAGGTTTCAGTGAAACAGAAATTACTGGACAACGGGAACCCTGACCTTTATTCCAGCAAAGAGTACCCACACTGGGCTTCTTGGGCCTGAAGGGAGAACCCCTGGTGGGAGTGGGCGTAGCCTAGAGGCCTTAGGCTTTGGAGGAATAACAGAGGGGATCTGTGACCTCTTTGCCCAAGGGACGATGATTCCAAGAGAGGAGGTGAAAAGGTGGGGTCCGGGGTTGGGTTCGTCGCATTTTAACAGTTAATTAGGGAAGAAATGATAGCCCCGTGGGAACATCCAACACTGCTCTCTCACCCTGTCAGGGGACACTGCGGGGCAAAGCAGCTTCAGGAGGAATGGGCTTGAGTGGAAGAGGACATCCACTTTGCACGTGGAGGTGTTGTCCTTACACAGGAGCAGAGACGATTGAATGTAAGAAAAGGGAAGGCACATGGGGATGTAGAGAGAGGAAAGTGTGTGGGAGCATATAAAAGCTCCTTCTAATTGCCTCTATTTTCTGTTAAGATGAAGAGCAACTTCATTAAAAGTGTGAGAATAAAGGATGAAGTGTTGTAGGTTTGAAGAGGGAGATGCAAAATAGTCTAGGAGAGTAAGAGAGGAAAGTGACTAGTCAAAGACAATAGAATTCTCTGGCAACAGCGAGTCCACTTGAGATTAACAGTCAGAGGTTGAAGTGAAATCTATCGGCCTATGTGTTTGTTTTCTTTCAGCCATCTTCAACAGTTCAGGGACCAGAAGGAGCAGGTGGAAGTTTGGATTGATCTAAGAACAAGGTGATGTGATGGTGGGAGAGAAGGACAAAGGAATCGGGATATGTGCATGGGGATGATCATCATGTCGAACCATTGAGTCTTAACTGAAGAAAGAGGTAAATGAAGACATGGGGAGGTGAGGGACAGATACTAAGTTTAACAGATGTGTATCCTGGGGCTGAAAATGGTTAAGTTAAGATGGAGAGAGGATGTAGTGGTGGGAGTGTGTCATGTCTGAAATTGACATTACGAAGAGGGTGCAGTTACTGGTAGTGATGATGTCCAATGCGTGACTATAAGAGCAAGTAGCTGGAGTGATGTGAAGGACAAGATCATGGGAGAAGCCAATGTCCAGAGTCCAAGAGGTAGAATTATTGCAAAGATTTTCTCAATGATAATGAAATCACCAAAAATTATGAGAAGAGTTCTGTTGGAGAGAGTGACAGAATGAACATGAGAATCTTCAAAGAATGATGAGAGGCAACTATGCAGTCTGTAATAACTGACACGTGCAGAGGTAGATTACTAATGGCTGAGCTTCAAAGGAAGCAAAATTTTTTAGGGAGGAAAGGGGACCATCTGGAATTGGCAGTGAGTACTCACAGCTGCAGGAAGAACAGGCTTCATCTAGAGTAAAGAGGTGAAGTTAATGTAGAAAAGACTTTGAGGATATAGGAAATTTTGCTGATGGTAATGAGTTCCAGAGGGTGTAGTAGAAGGGTTTTATTTGGGGAAGGATATGGGATTGGGTAATATACAGAGATGATCAGAGTTGTATAGGGATGTGATTTAAAATGATGAATGGTATTGGGGCTTCTTTTGGTGACTGAGATAACATGGGTATATGTAATTTGCAAATGGAGAGAAATTTCCAACAATTTACTGACTTTCGAGTCTAGAGAAAATGGGAAAATATGGCTTGTGTACATGCTAAAGCGATTTCATTGTACAGTATACTGCCATGACCAGTAGGTGGTACTGTTGGCCCAAGATAGTTTGGTTGCTGTTCAGCACAGAGTGAGGAAGGGAGGAAAGGTTATGAGGGACAGGAGGTAGTGTATCCACCAGCAGCTAAAATGTAAAGGATGCTGGTAGATTTACCTCTCTCTTTTTGAGAGTTCCTTATACAAAATCAATGTTTCTTAGAATGGATAAACTTTTAAAGAATCTTGAGCAATAAAGACGAGTTTGGAAATATATAAAGTGCAAATGGTGATGTTTTGGCTTTTATTTATTTATTTATTTTTTGATGAAAAAAATCTGAAACAGAGAAATTAATGCAATAGCAAGAACTTACAGAGCACAGAAGACAGTTCAGGATGCCACGCCCCTGGGTTCCTCCTATTTCACCTCTGGGACAACCATGTGCACTAACCCTGGCAGGTAAATGTATGAGACGTCACTGGTTAAATTCTGATATTTATCTGTAAACACATGCTCTGTAAAAGGCAAATTCAGGTTTTGCTATAAAAACCAACAAAACCCTCCCAGCTCCCTCACTTCCCTCTTCTCCTGCATGCTTTGGGGATTCAGAACACAGAGCTTGGACAGCCAGAGGCACAGACACTTCCTTTCCAGGAGGACAGGCTGAAAGAGGCAGATGCTGATCAGAGTCTATGAGCTTTGCATATTCATATTCCTGAGATTTTTCAGTAATGAGCATGTGACGACTCTAGCAGTCTCTGTATAGCTTGGGGGTTTGCGATTCTCATGTTCTCTATGAAGAAATGACTCTTATCAAATCAGGAGGCTTCCCACCCCCCGCTCCAAATTTGAATCAGCACTTGTACACTGAAGTTTTCAACATCACCCACAAGATTTTTAAGGGCTTGTCAAAAGAATCTTCATAGTCTCCAACCATGAATAAAAATGATTTCAGATATCATCGCTATTGCACATTTTATTTCATGGAATTAATTTAATTGGTTGAGCTGAATAGTTAAGGGTTGTTAACTGGTTGCTAGGAGTAAAGATAAATGCTTGAAACTCTTCTTTAGTGCTAGTACAGTTATACCTTGATTAAACAATCCTCTAGGGCAAAAAATAAAAAAACCCAAGCCCCCAAAACTCCTTTATAATAAAATTCAGCCATATTAAGAAAAAACGTGTACAACTATCACATAAAGTTAATCTGCTTGGTATTTATTTGCAGTTTGAAAATATCTTATGATTATCTCTGCCCACATCTTCTATGTGGGCAAATATAGTCAAAAGTTCATAATACTAGCCCTAGGAAAAAATATTTTCTAATCTTTTCTTGGACATATCATCTTAGTAGGCATTTGAAGGCCAGGTTATTATTTAAACATTTGTAAAGGATTCAAAGGCCAGAGTTTATGAGCTAAACCTAGGGAAATTTTCTAGAGAGAATTTCTATTTCTTCTCTTAAGAATTACAAGAAAAGACCACTTTTCCCCAGCTGTTAGGTAGAGAATAAACCCTGACCTACTTCTTCCTTAAGAGTGATTCATTCTACACTAATGGAGGACACTGTAGAAGAATGGAGACCTTCAGCATTTTGTGATCATTTTTTTTCTCTCTGATGCTTAAGCAATCCATTGCTCCCAAAGGCTTGTCTTTGGCAGTGATGGCTCCTAGAGCCCATCAAGGGCATCCCTAACTCTCACTAGCTGTGCCTGTCAACAGTTCCAGTGTGCAAGCAAGTCAGAGCAGTGTTTATCACAGTGGACAAAGTCATCTACAGTATTTGTTACAAGTTCCTGGATCTTACCCCAGACCTGATGAATTGGGATCACTGGGGTGGGCTGAAAACTGCATTTTACAAACTCAGAGTTGAATCTCTGCTTAATTCTCACCAGCTATTCTACCATCTTTCTGGCTCAAACCACTCATGTCTCATCTGGACTAGAAAAGCCTTTTCTGGTCATCTCTTATCTCTGCAGTCTATTCTCAGGCAGGGGCCAAAGTTATTTTGCAGAACTTAAGGCAGGAAATAGATTGATCTGCTCAAATCCTTCCAAAGGCTTTGTTTTCAAGTCTTCCCCTTCAAGCCTTTGCATAATCTGGCCCCTTCTCCTCGCTAAACTTTATCACCTGCTACTGTTTCCCTTGTTCTCTCTGCACCAGCCACACTGGCCTTATGGGTCCTAGAACAGCAATTTATACTCTCAAGGCCTTTGCGTATGCTTTCCCACTTTGCGAGCTCCCTCACATGCTTCAAAGATGACCTTTACTTTGAGGCATTCCCTGGTCACCCTATTTAAAATTTTAGTTTTCTTAATTCCTGATATTTTGTAGCTCCTAAATTTATTTTTCCTTTTTAGCACTTAACATTACCTTACGTACTATATATTTTACTTATTTGTCTTGTTTATTTAGTCTCCCCTTCTAGAAGATCCATTAAGGTTGAATATTTTTTTCATTTTGTTTAATATTATATCCCATCACCTAGTAGGTATTCAATACATATGTGCTAGATATTGATTTAAAAATCTTTTGAAATGTTAACACTGATACTGCTTATCATAGTTGGTACATATTTCTGGAGAAAATCTCGTTAAAGTAAGGAAGTAAAAGCATTTCTTGTATTTGCAGCATTTAGACTATTCATGTCAATCAACAGATATGTATTGAGTATATGGAGTGGGAAGATGATGATCACAGAAAGTGATGATAATAGAATTTAAGTGATGATGCTAGAAAGTCACTGCTTTTATGAGTAAAATGTTACAGGGAAGTAGATCTTCTGTCCTAGTGGGAGGAAATAGCAATAAATGAATAAAGAGAGCACATAATGCATCAGTGATGAGTGTCATGTGGAAGAAAATGGCAGATAAAGGAAAAGATGGTCTTGGTGTGGATGTGCTATTTCAGACTGATGACCAGCGATGGCCTCTCAGAGGAGGTGACATTTGATTAGAGACATAAAAGAAGTGAGGAAGGGAACCAAGTGAATATTTGTGGAGAAATGTTCTAGGCAGAAGAAACTGCAAGGACAAAGACCCTGAGGCAAGTGTGTGGCTGGGGTGTTGGGGTGACCGTGACAAGGCCAGGGAGGCTGGAGCACAGTGTCCGCAGTGGAGGGGGAGGGAAGGGATTCTGGTTGCAGAGGGAAGGAAAATTGGGTCAGATTATTATGGGATCAGCGGAGCCTTATGGACATGAGTGCTGGAGTGAAGAGCCATGATCTGGGCGAGACTA
>NW_006431918.1:10699701-10705498 GCF_000325575.1 Pteropus alecto | reverse complement strand
AGGGAGGCCGTGAGTGCATTGAAGACAAAGTCAGGGCTCTTGCCCATAGCAGGCAGAACTTTGTGGGCTCATGGTTGAGTCATTCTGATGGTGGCAAATGTGGTGGCACCAGGGGCCCATAGGGACTTTGAAATAATCAGTTTATTAAATGGCCCCCCAGTTAGTAATGGGCAGAGGAAAGTTCTTGGTGGCCTTCCATCAGTATGGAAAAATTAGTTTTCTCCTTCTCAAAGGAAAATGTAACAAATATTTTCCCTGAGATGCTTAACATCACTTTCAAGATCACACACATCACTCTAATAACTGAAGGATCAGATTGATTTCTCTAGTAAGGAAATGAGCATTCCACAAAGTAGGTAATCAAGGCGAACTTTAAATTTAAAAAAAAATTACCTAAGATATTTGGAATTTGGGTGACAAATTAATTGTGAGGTGGCTTTGTACGAATTTCATTGACAAGATGATGACTTTTGATGGAAAGCATTCGCTGACTTATTAAAACGGAGCCCATCCTAGGGACCAGCCTTGAGGGGGGCATCTCCTAACACAGAAAGATTATTTATGTTGCCAGCTGACCTTCCCACAGGCACTGGTACTGATCGCATCACCTAGTGGTTTACTGTCCATCGTTTCTGCAAAGAAAATGTTAGTGAGGAATTGAGGAATTTAAGGCCATGAATATCTTTTTTCCAGGGAGTGACATTTAGGAGGGAGAAAAAAAAGAAAGCACTTGAGAGTAAGAGAAAATGGGTATTACATCTCTCCTTCTTTCCAAAGCAGAAACTGTTTCAATCTACCTTTTCCCTCATGAGTCAGAAAAATAAAGTGATACAAAATCCAGTCTATTCCTATGCCTCGAGGCATGACTATAACTAAACCATTAGGGGATGCAAATTGAATCCTCTCTGACTAAAATTCAGTGTATAACAAAGTGTTTGGGCCACATGCAGAAACCATCTATTCATAAACGGCTTTTCTCTGAGCATTCATGGGCAGGCTCTGCTCAAGCATTGAGAAAAGTTTGACTCACAGGATTATTAAAAATAAAGTGATCCTTTAAAATTTTCCGTTAACAGACAATAAGCTGAGAACAAAATCAGTTTTAGTCACTGACTTTTTAAAAATGAGACATTTCATTAACTTAATAGTTTATGAAAAGCATTGCTAGCGGTGGGATGTAGATTGCTCATTTCTCACCTCATTGTTTGTGAGCCTGGAATTAAATGACTGTTGAGCAGGTTTGGCCTGCTCCATGCAAATAATATCGAAGCATTCGTGTTCTGGAAGCTGCAGCGAGTGCTTGCAAAAGCTAAGGGCAGCAGTATTATGTCTCCTTGAAAATATTTAAAGTAGAAGTACCATATGACCCAGCAATTCCACTCTTGGATATAGACCCAAAAGAACTGAAAGCAGGATCTCAGACACACCTGAGAAATTTATACAGTCATGTTCATAGCAGCATTATTCACAGTAGCCAAAGGCAGAAGCGACGTCAGTGTCCACTGACAAATGAATGGATAAAAATATAGAGTGTGTGTGTGTGTGTGTGTGTGTTTGATATTATTCAGCCTTAAAAGAAATTCTGACACATACTACAGCATGGATGAAGTAACCCAGAAGCCAAAGAACAAATACCGTATGATCACTTATATGTGGTACCCAGAGCAGGCAAATTCGTCAAGACAGAAAGTAGAAGTGTGGATGCCAGGGGTTAAAGGAGGGGAAGTAGGAGTTATGGTTTAATGAGTACAGAGTTTCTGTTTGGGATGATGAAAAAGTTCTGGAGACAGATAGTTGTGACTGTTGAACAACAGTGCGAATGTACTTAATAACACTGAACTGGACACTTAAAAATGGTTAAGATGAAACATTTTATGTTATGTGTATCTTACCCCAATTTTTTGAAAAGCTAATGGCTCAATAATAGATTTGCCTATTCTGGGCATTTTACATAAATGGAATCATATAATATGTGGTCTCATATGTGGCTTCCTTCACTTACCGTGTTTTCAAGGTTCGTTCATGTCACAGCGTGTGTCAGTACTTCATTCCTTTTACTGGTGAATAATAGTCCATTGTATGAATGTGCCTCGTTTTTCCAGAGGCTGGAGGGAGGAGGTGATAGGGTGACTGCAATGGGACTGAAACAGGGTTTCTTTTTGGCGTGATGAAAATCTTCTAAAATTAGATCATTGTGATAGCTGCACAACTCTGTGAATGTACTAAAACTTACGGAATTGTATACTTTAAAGGGGTGAATTTCATAGTACGTAAATTATATCTCAATAAAGATGCTATAAAAAAAACTTTTAAAAAACCTAATGGCATCTTAGATGCATTAATGAAACTACAGAGTCCATAACAAACATGGTGGAAAGGGCAAACATTTAGAGTCAGAAGGCCTGGTTCGAGCTGGTTCAGGACACTTATTGGTACGATTTTGGTCAAGTATTAACTTCTCTGAACCTCACATTTATGATCTGTAAAATGGAAATAATAAATTAATGCCTACTTTGCAGGGACGTAGTGGGGACCAAATAACATAATAGATATGAAAGTTTTTTTATTACTGAGTCGATATATTAGCATTAATCAGAATGCAGAGGATATGTGGCGGGGGCGCAGAAGATAACTGTCTTTTGGTCAAAGGGCTATTAGAAGAGGATTGGATTCATTCTGAATTGTTTTAAAGGGCAGAATTGGAAACATAGATATAATTTATAAGGAAGGCAGATGTTAAATTGATAACATAAAGATCTTTCTAAGGAAGGTGCTGAGAACACCTCACTGACAGTGTAAGAACAGAAGCTGGATTTAAGCTTCACGCGCACTGTTCGTCTAGAGGGTTAAAACACATCTAAGGTCTCCTCCAATTGTGAGACCTTTTCTCCCCTGTACTGTTACCAGGTTTTTATATTTCTTAATTCCAATGGTTTTTTTCCAAAAGCATATGTCTTCTACATGGTGATTAAGTCTTTTAAAAATGTAACCCCTATTTCTCCCCTGCACCCATGTTGTTTTTTTTTTTTTTTCCAGATGCCACTCTTCTTTATATCTTCATTTTCCATCCTTTCTAACTCCCACCAGCAGTGAAGCAAAAATCCTAGGGTGGATTTAGCCTTAACTGCACAATGTAATCACTTGAGCTTTACAAACTACGAATACCTAGATCTCACTCTTAGAGAGTCTTGAGGTCTAGGGTGAGGTTGGACGTCAGGATTTTTAAAGCTGCCAGGTGATTCTAAACGTACAACCCAAGCCGAGAACACTGCTATGGAGAGAACGATCGTATGACCCCAGCGTAACTTAGCCAGGGAGTGGGGGGCTGGCAGGGAGAGATCCAGTTCTGCTAGCTCCTTCTCTCATACATCTTGTGTTGTGCCAAGTCACCAGCTGCCTCTAAGTAGGTAAGCAACAGCTGCAGGTGAGTCTGGAACAGATGTCAAGCTGGAATTTCATTCCAACGATTACTAGCCACGCTAAGTCTTTTCTTCCTGCTAAAAAGAAGCTCTCCTTTGCATTGATGCAACTGAAGTCAAGCAGGCCTGATCTGAGTCTCATCATTCACCCTGCGGACATAGAAGTCCAAGCCAGCACTGGAGGAGATGGGCAGAGTTAAACTCATTAAACCATAACTCCTACTTCCCCTCCCTTAACCCCTGGCATCCATACTTCTACTTTCTGTAGAAGGGTGCCTAAGGAAACTGTAACTGTTTTGCATATATTAGCTTTTACAGAAATGTTCTCTCTTTTCTTACTACAGTCCTCTGTCCTTTAAGATATTTCACTAAAGTGTTCCCTATCAATTCTCCTTGACTTTTGGAGTTTTACAGTTTTGTTTCTTATGTCACATCAGGTTTGGAGGAATGGTTTGACTTTCCTTTCTGGCCATCTCTTCCTTATCATCCTCTTGATCCCTACAGACCCAGGAAGGAGACTTAGTCTTTAAGATACAGTCATTTCCTTTGCCCCACCTTGAAGCTGATCTCCAAGGACAGGGAAAAAGTACAACCCAACCAATTCTCCGGTTTCCTAACCAACATTTCTTCACCAGCATTTTATATTCTGGTGTGAGGTGTTATTAGGAAAAATGGACCAGTGAAAGAATAAGGGAATTTTTCCCTCTCTGAACTTTTTAGGGATAGTGTCGATGGACTTTGTTCGCCCCACGCAAGAGAAAGACACCCAGCGTGTATGTGTTCAGAAGACAGACCTCTATTATGCATCTTGATTTAAGAGAGAACTCAGCAAATAACCAGTCTAGAGGTAAGATTGAGCTACCCATCCATTCCATAGAGCCAGAGATTCCATAACTAACTAAACTCTCAACTGGAGATGGGAGATATTATTATTCTTATATTGGAAAACAATATAAGAAATTTAGTGGTCCTGGAACAGTAGAAGGGAGGCGGGTAAAAGGATAGGAATGTTCGGTGAGAAGGTTAATCCTTTAAGCTTGAGGGATTTACTGACAGCAAATAAGAGACACTTGAAGAAGCAAAGCTCAGAAGTTTGGGGTCTTTTAATGTTCAAAGCTTCAAGTGTGTTGAATCGCTGACACCCCAGACTTTCTATGGCCAGTTGCTCAAAATATTTCTCATTATAAAAACTACTTAGATATCATTTCAAAAAATTCCTGTCTGTTCAGGTTTATTTACAGAGGTGAATAATATTTCAATATGTTTGTAAAAGCCAAATGCTTGGCCTATGGCCTCGCTGGGTGTGGATGTTATCATTCCCTCCTTCCCCCTACAAAGAAAAATATCTATCTTACTTATAAAAAGAATCTTTCATTTTAGGCTCTCTGCAAAAGTTTAAAATAGAGAAATATTATTTTCCTTAGAAGGTCTGATAAATAATTCAGACCAGCTATAAATCTTAATGAAAAAAAATTTTTTTTTCTTTTCTGTAAGTCTCAATCCTCTGTCTATAATAGAACATAGTTGTTCTTTGGCTGTTCCACCTCTAATCTCAATACTTTCCGGAATGGCCTCTAATTTTCTTTCATTTCTCGCTCTCAATCTTCGTGATTCTGGTGAAATCCATGCCACCTCTGATGCCTTTCAAAGTCTGGCCAGTCAGACCGGGGACACTGATTTGTTCAGGATGGACACGTGATCCCAGTCTGGCCACTTAGAGACAACAAGGTAAATTCAAGGACACTGATGTCAGATAGTAGGTTCACAAACAAGTGATCATTATAGATAACTGGAGCTTAATCTTGCTTTGAAATTCTGGGAACAAATGCAGGATACCTGCCTCAAAATTGTCCTACCCTAAGGGCGAAAAAACCCCTGCTCTTTATACCCCAGTTCCCATCAGTCCTTGGCTGAGAGCTACTGGTTGTGGTGGGAGGTATTCATTAATTCGTTTGCATTTTGGACTTGGGTGATCAGAGAAGACCCTCAGGCAAAGAAATGCATTTCGAAGTTGGTCCTGTGTGCACCAAAATAGTAAGGGAAAAGGGGATTTGGGTAGGGCACTGACCCATATTGATCTACTACAATCAATAATATCTTTGTACAATATCTTATTCCATTTTATCATAAACTCTTAGTAAATGTCACTTACTGAAAACATTCATTCATTCAATAAATATCTATTGTACTAGGTGCTGGGAATAGAACAAAACAGAACATCCCATTCCTCAAGGAGCTGACAATCTATAACAGATACATACAAGGAAGCAAGAAAGCATGTCCTGATGATAGGGAAGGTAAGGGGTGCTGGGAAAACATACGAGAGAAAAAACTAACCCAGAAAGTATTTTCTAAGAGCCCTCCCCAGTTCAGCAGCA
>NW_006431918.1:10682867-10699690 GCF_000325575.1 Pteropus alecto | reverse complement strand
AAAATTAGAGAGAGAGAAAGATGACAGAGGTGGAAGGGAAGTGTAGATTTTCTATTATTGAATTTTATACTATGTGCATGTATTATCTATTTAAAAACAACTTTTTAAAGGAATAATCTATCTTAAAAGAGTAAATCAACATAACGAATAAAATTACCAACTGCAGTCGTAATCTGAGACTGTGAAGTGTGGACAAGGAGATTTGGGGACACAAGTTCATTTTGGGTGATGAGGATACATGCCACATGAAGGCATACCTGGAATGCAATAGCATCTAGCAAGGTTTAACCTCACATATTGTACTCTGGCCGGTCCAAGGACAGGAGAATCAGGTGTGTAGCAGCAGGAAGTGCAGAAAGCAGAGTCAAAGACGAAGTGTCTGTCATTGTGTCTCCAGGGTTGTTCTGGGAAGAGGCTGCACAAACAGGCCATCAGCATTGCTGGGACCCCCTCACAGGGCGTCGGAGGATGCCCAGCAGACAGTTACTGCCTTAAGTGAATTCTCTTTGACATGGACAAATTAACCTATCACAACTCAGTAACACTAATCATTAAGAATATCCCTGGCTCCAATTTCACACTCATGAAATAACTCTTTGATTATAATCTGGCTTCGATGTAGATAATCCTGTGGAAGCAGAGTAGGCTCTCTTAGTAAACTTTGATAATTATACATTTAAGTAAATGCATTGGCTCTTCTCTGCTTGGTTGGTGTGACTCGGGGCCCCTCAACTGATTACCTGAGGATAAGCTGACAAAAATCACATTTCTTGACCTACAGAGCCAAGCACAGGACTTGAAGTACACTGGCCCCACAAAGATAAGTGCTCTGTGAGGCCCACAGTTACATTCCTTTCATTCTGACTACAAGTACACGCCCAGAATTTTGAAGGTATGCATTGCTGTGACGAAGTTCATTCAACTCAGGGCCACCCCATTGCTCAAATCAGAGGCAATTGTTCGCTTGGGCAGAATCCACGTTCCCACCTCAGGATTTAATCAGTGTTAACAGAGGATATTAACGGCAGGATTAAGGTCATGGAAGTGTGTTGACAGGTTGGGGCAGATACCACAATGTGAAAGAACATGAAAAACTTAAAAGATCAGGCCTTAGAGCCAAGTGGGCCTTGGTTAGCAATTTGGACTTTGTTCTTAGGTGATGGCAACCCATGTTTCAGCAGAAAGGTAGTAAAGTTATTATAATTTTAAAAAGTAGTTGGAAACATTTTGCTTAAAGTGAAAATCCAGAAGATACAACCTTGCTAATGCACGACAATGCTGCCTACCTTTGTAATCCTGTCTTCTGCAAACATTTTCAATCCAGTCTATTAGGAAAATGTATTGCTGATTTTATCATGTTGATTTTCTCAAGACATCAATTCAATTCCCTTCATCATATGCTTACTGAACACCTATTATGTCTAGGTCATTATAGAGAGTATAAAAATCAATTAAGTATGATCTCTTTCTATACAATCTAGGGCCACAAGAGTAGCATAAACAAAATCTTATTAAGACATGGGGCAGAAAGACCTAGTTCTAAATAATTTTATTAAATTTATTTACTTTTCATTTTGCTGAAATACATTTATTTCCCAGTAGGAGATCTTGGGAGGGAGAAGGAAAAATTCCCACACCTAAACACTGGAATCTAAAGAAACTTCAGTGTCCTTCTGACACAGAATGTCTCCCCAACCTCCTATTTATGCCACCTGTAAACAGAGCCCTTCTCAGCCAGTACCTGCCATAGGTCTGCCCAGACCCAAGGCCCTACATACACTTCTCACTCACAAGGTATAAACTCCTGGGCCCAAGCTCTCACTTCTTTCATGCCTGCAGCTATTACTGCAGTTTCTTCTTGCCCCACAATGTGCTGCCCAGATGCTGATTCTCTGCCCAGCTCTGATTCTCTTCTACATCACTTTCTCTAGGGTTAGAGAAATTCTAGTATGGGGGCTGCTCCAACCTTACAGGGAATTGGACACTGGACTGAGAAAGATTCACAGCTCAATCAGTGCTCAGGGTTTGGAGAAGATTAGGGTGAGTAGGCAAACTCTGATTTCTTAGGAGTAATATTGAAGCTGCATTTATGACTTCTGTAGACTTCCTGAGCTTGCCAGGAATGATGTAATAAGGCCAAGATTTGGAACAGACCCAGGTTAAAATCCCAACTCTGCTGTGCTATTTATAAGCTGCATAACTTCCAGCAAGTTTCTTAGCCTCTTTCAGCTTTAGTTTTCTCATCTGTAAAATGGGATTAATTTACATACTTCATAGTGTTTTCTGAGAGATTAACAAATCATTTTTGTAAAAGCACCCAATACATAGTAGGCACTTTATAAAGGCTGACTTTAATTATTGTCTTATATAGAAATGCAAATGAGATTTTAAACCAATTTTGGGGACACTGATTATTTATAAATTGGTACTACCTATAATCAATAATTCACTAAAATTTTATCACACTTAAACAATATTTATTGATTAAAAAAAACTGTTTACTGTGGGACAGATAGCCTTTTAAATCTTTTTAATACAACAGATATAAACTTAATTAAAAAAATGCAACAAATAGCTTTCAGTAACTATTAACTTAGAGGTAATCATAAAATGCAAAATAAACACTAGAGAGATAGACAGATACATAGATAGGTAGATAGATAGAGGGAGATACTATATGCAACAAAGGAGTATATTCATAGAGAAATTGAATATTTATTTTCTACCCTAACACAGCAAAAATGAAAAAAGGAAGCCTATTTTCACAATTATTCTAATTCTCTAACATATTTTGTAGTGTCAAGAATGGAAGATATAGATATTTAATCTTACTTGAAATCTAACACAAATAGGCACACAAAAGCATGTGATTTTAGATTGCTGGTTCTCAAGGGAATGCTCTTCTTCCTATGCCAAATCATGGCCCTTCGGTTTAGTTGCCTACATTGTGGCCTGGCTTACTTTCCTCTCACATGAGGGTACCTGAACACTGAGTCAGGAACCTCGGGTCTCTCTCTGGGTGAAGAAACAAATCTTATAGGATTTTTGTGAGGATCAAAAGGGAAATCCATTTTAGGTGCTACTATGGTGCCCTGACATATAGAGACCCTCAATTAATATTAGCTGTTATTTATCGTAACTCACACTGAAACCAGCTGCTTTGTACGAGACAGTACTATGATTCCATCCTATGCTGGGAAGCAATAGCACCTAGTAGTCTTACTGCATCCAATCCATCAACCTAAGCCGCCATCATTGCTTGCCTGGACCAGGGCCAATGCCTCCTGACTGGTTTCCTCGTATCTACTTTTGCCCTTCTTGTCCTCCGTTCTCATACAGAAGCCAAAGTTATCATGTTAAAACAAATCAAGATAATTTGGGGAGGGGTCAAGTGGAATAAATCTGTTTTAAAGTGCTTCTGTTTTTTGAAAGAGAGGTTAATATATTGATTAACTTTAAGTGTTTTCAAGTTGTTAAGTAACCATGATAAAATTTCAAGAATTACTACTAATAGAATAGAAACAGAGTAAATAATGATGAAATGAGAAAACAAAGAAACAGAAAAAAAATAACATCAATTGTTAAAAAGTAAAAATGTAACAAGCTGGCATCTCTATATTAATATCACACAAAATAGAATATATTATAAAAATCATTTTTAAGGATAAGAGATATTATGATAAAATATTTCATAATAGTGATATAGCAATTCTTAAGTAATATGCCTCTAATAATAAATTTACCTCAAAATATATAAAATAAAATGTATGAAACTATAGGAGAAACTGATAAATGCACAGTTATTATGGGAGATTTTAACACCTCTCTCCTAATGACTGACAGGTAAAATCATGAAAAATTAGTAAACAAATAAGACCTGAGGAACACAGTTAACATGCTTTATTTAATAAACACATAAGTCTGAACCCCCAAATTAGTCTAAACTCCTCTCATGCAAAACTTATTCATCACTGGCTGCTCATGGTTAAAAATTACCAAAAAAAAAAAAAAAAAAAGACAGCCGTCATGCCAATATCAGATGGGTACAGAGCAGAGCAGGTAACACTCAGAGACTGAAGAGAGACTGTTCTGATCTGCAATCAGTTCACCAAGATGAGCAAGAAGCGCCAGAGACCTTTTCTATCCTAATCATCAGAATTATCTTAGGTGATTTGTTGGCTTTCCCAATACTTTTTGAAGGTACTTCTGGCATTGTGTGTGATGCAGTACCTATTGATTGATAGGCTTCCTCTTTTATTTTCCAGGCGTTGCCAGAAATGGTGATAGATAGTCCTTAAAAACAATTTTTGTATAGCCTACTCTTTTTACTATTCTGTTGACATGTTTCATGAAACTTTAGGTTGAAAAGAGAGATTTTAAGATAATTCTGGTACGCATAGTTGAATGACTGGCATGAAGAATATGTAACACTTTAAACCTCCATTTTTTATCTTGCTTCCAGTGGGGGCCACACTGAGAATGTTTTAAGTCTTTAAATATGTTCTCAGTACCTAAAACACATCTACACTTCAAAAAACCTCTGTATTATACAACTAAAGTTGAACTTCTTAAATATGCATGCTACTTCTGAAATACAAGATTCTTCTTCTTTTTTGGTGTATGTGAAAGACATGGATCACTAATAATTGTTTCTATACATATACCCACCAAATTCTCCCCATTGTGGAAAACACTTTCTCATCAGCAGGGACCTTTAATGCCAACACAAAGAAACTAAAATTGTGAATAATGGGGAAAGTCTTCCACACAGTTCTAGGTTTAAAGATTTCTTTCTCTTCCTATCTGTATCCATGGAAGACCATAAACCCCTAAGTTTCAGGAAGCATACTAGAAGGGGAAACGGTCATGGAGAAAGAGTGAACAACAGAAATCAGGGCCAGGATTAGAAACAGAGGAGGCAAAAATCGATGAGCTCTGCCAAGAAACAGAAAGCCTACCACCTAAGGAAAGAACTTAGAACTGGTGCAAGCAAAGCGACTCTAGCTCTCTACAATTAGCGAATAAATAGCAGTATTCAAAAGTGGCCAGACAATTGTGGATCAAGTAAATTGAGGAATAAATGGTGAGTCAGAGACACAGAACTAAGACAATGAGCCATAAAGGAGATCCCAACTGCAGTGGTTCATAAATGACCATACCCGCAAGATGGGGCTTGGAGATAAACTATAATCAGCACTGGGTATCACTGTTGATTTTGCTGAAAATAAACTGCTAATCCATAAGGGTGTAGTCATTTTACCCATTTGTTGCCTCAGTAAAGGACTAAGCAGACACAATTCCTTTAGATGTTAAGGAGGTAATCTGGGAGGTCTGGTCTGCTATTTGAAGCCTTAGACACAGAAAGCAAGCCATGCTCTATGTAAAGTGGCTCTCTAGCCCTCGATTTCTGGTTAGGTGATTCATCTCATCAATTGACACACATAGTAAATTGTGCACCTGAGGTATTTAGACTAACTCTCTCAGGAAACAGACTGAGAGGATATGAAGTTTTCTGAAATTTCTCACATTATATTGTGTATTATACATTCAGGCGGAATTTCTTTAAATTTTAGTATATAATACATTTCTGAAGTACAAAAAGTCACTCCATCAAATGTCAGTGTTTTACAGTTCTCAGAAAAATGTTTAGCCAACATACACTCTATTTTTCTTTCACTAAGAAACCGAGATAGTAGTACTGCTTTATATCACTGGAAATGAATAAGAATTACTTGATTAAAATTAATTCCATAAATAAAAAGTCTAGGGGAAAAAAAGGCTGCACAATCCCAATGGTAATTTCGGCATGAAAGCAAGATTACCTAAAATTGAAAATGTCCATATTGAATTTTTTAATGTACAATTCCTTGTCATTTTAGAAAGAAGGAACCAGAAACAAGCTGTCTTAGGATCTTCGGAATGTTCCTGTATGCTGACTACAGCTGACACTTTTTCTTACCCTCTGACAACAGGAATCTGCATTCAAGCAAGGAATTCAGAATTCAGTGTTAACATGATAGTAAGTGAGGACCAGGGACCCCTTGCTAGCTTGCCCTCTTCCCCATAGATAAATTTTATAAAACACCCTGTAGATGTAGAGCATGCGAGAGGGAAAAAGGAGAGGAGCCATGTGGTATAAGCTAATAATTATTTATATTCCTAATCAAAGGCTCGCATTTCACATGCAAGGTTTACTACTGTGGCCCACCCGGGCCCTGAAGCTATTTTTCTTTTTTCAAATTAGGAATTTGCTGATCAAATCAAATGCTGATTCTGTATCTAAAATGATATGTTTTCTCTTTGTGCAAGTGATTAGATCCCCCTAAGAAACTAATTGCTGCCATTTTAAATTGCACAAGTAGCAAAAGCAGTTTCCTTAAGAAAGAATTACAGTTATTTCCCTCATATTTTTTCACCATTTTAAAGCCATGTTTTCCTTTAGCTCTGTTCGATCCATAAAAACGGCAAAGAGTAATTGAATGAATAAGGCCAACATGGGTAAAATTTAAATATGTTTCCTTTTGCAAGTGTGTTATATCTCATCAATCTTATATGCATATAGATATATACATATGTGTTGAATTATTGAACACAATGCTTCAGTATTGTCTCCGGCTTTACATATTGCCTGTGCACAAGTTTAAATTCAATTGGCAATAGGTCAACTCTCCGCTGTTTTACCAAGAGACCTCAGTAGCTTAGCCTCTTTTTTGTCCTGTCCTCCCTAACAAGTAGGTAGAATAAACCGCAGTCGCATTACATGGCCACTTCTCCATTGTCTCCTTGGAAATGTTGGACTCTACAACTAGAGATCCACTTTAAGGGACTCTATCAAAATGCAAATTTGTGCAGAAAAGGTGTCTCTTGATACCTGCCTGATACAGTAATAAGTCAATTACACCTTAATGTGAATGGATGTGTCCGACTCTTTCTTGAGAGCTGGGTGTGAGGAGGGTTCAGTGGAACAGAATGGCCCTGGGAGGAAGAGGGATTGGGGCGATCAGGAGAAAGAATGAGAAAAGGCAGAAGACGCCGACAGTTCTTTTAAAGAGGTGTACAGGCCCTTTTCTCACGGAAAATGCCTTTATAGGGAAATCTTCAGTGAACAAAATGTGTTGCCCTGGAACCTCTTTGTTAGTGGGGAATAATGAAAAGCTGCCAACTGCTGCAACCCCACATGTTTAGTCTCAGAAAGAACATCTCCTGTGATTTCCACTCCCTTTTTGTGTTGCCAGAAAAGAACTGGGCCAAATGGTAGGGACAGTTATTTGGCAAGAGACCGAAGTTGCCAGAGGAATGAAGAATGAAAACAAGCAAAATTAAAATGAATTTACCACCTGGGGGTTTCTAACATCCTATCTGTAAGGGGAAGGAAATTTTAAACTTGCACTTAAAGAACTAGTGCCAACTGGAATCACATCTGTGTGTGTGTGTGTGTGTGTGTGTGTGTGTGTGTGTGTTCACTGTGATAAAGCTTCCTTCACTTAATGGTTTCACAACACCTACATGATCTATTTTTGGGTTTTACTCTTGCACAAAATGAACTGAAATTTAAGGGAAAATTTCTTTCTTTATATTACTATTCTGATGCTATAGTACTTCTTTTCCAAATTTCTTATGTTCAAAATAATATTCTAAAATACAGCACTAGTGCCTGTTTGAGAGTCAAAAAAACTTGCAGAGAGAAGTAAATAAGAACATAAAGATATTGCTGAACATATTTAAATTTATTGGTAAAATTGGCCCTGGAAATAGTCTCTATCCTAGGCTTTAACTAGAACACATTTTTAATGCCTAAATTCTAAATCTCAGACAATATATTTGTGTCCAAGTGCTGGTACATAAAACACTAATCCAACATTTGAATCTCAAATAAAAATTTACTGCATACGCTATCACTATTGATTAATTAAAAAATTTTTTCATTTGCTATTTTCTGAAAAAATTAAAAGGTAAAGCGACTATTCACACCTATAGATATTTGGTGTGAATACATACCAGTTATATCCACTTTTCTTTTATAAAATCATTGAGAAATACCAAATATTAAAAACTTTTGAAAATGACCATTCATATCTTGATATTTGATAAACATCTAAACACCACACACTAGCTAATAATTATCCCTGTAATCTGAACAAGAAACAATTTAATTATATAATTATTTTCTTAAAACAGAAACACTCAAAATGTTACTAGTAGAAATGGCAACTGCATCTTTATAAACTTTCCAACTATTTTCAGGCTCATCTGGACCAATTGCTACCAGAAATTTATAGATTTCACATGCTACAGTTGATCCATGTTTATCTATAAGGTTGTGGAGATGGTACGAACAGTTGACTGGATTGTCTTAAAAGCTAACTCAGAGAGACAGCAGATTTCTTAAAAATGGTCTTTTGTGAAAACTAAAAAAACCTGAAATTCGATAAAGGAAAATGGATTCTGAGCTACAGCTAGATATGGCCTAAGTCGACAGCCTTAACTAATGCAATATGGGTGAATAGTCAGTGACTCTTGCTGGAAGCTGGACCAGGCTCAGGCTATTTCAAGTCCTGATGGTCTTGATCTCGGGCCTTCAGAGGCGAGACCCTTCTGAGCATATGTTAGCATTTTCCTGTGGACTGCATATCAGCCAGAGATGTTACTAATCAACTCAATGAAAATGTTAGCTCTGTAGCTAGACTGCCTGGCTTTGCTATTTACTCACTGTAGGTCTTTGAGCAAGTTAGTTAACATCTCTGTTTCTCAGTTCCTCTTCAGCAAAACAAAGGTTAGAGCAGTTCACCTAGGAAGGGCCCCTTTTTATCTAGAATTTTAGTTCTTCCAAAGTTCATTGCTTCCAAAGTTCTCCAATATTTTCAAAATTTTAATTTTTGTAATTATCTTTTTTATTTAAATTGTTGCAATGAGAGCAAAGGACTGCTCCACAGGGTATTTTATAGAATCATCCGATGTTAGATTCAGAAATACCATCAATATTTTTACATGAGCTAATCCTGGTAGGCTCCTCCAGCAAGCATCCCACCTTCTGAAATTACTAGATAAGAAGCATTCGCTGGTCTTTATGTTTAAGTGTCCCAACCACCTTAAGAAAGCTTTTCCAAAAATTCTCTCACCATCCCTTTCAATTGGGGCCTGAAAATTCTGAAGCTTAGCAAGTATCCATCCAAACAGAAAATATCCTTCTTTTCTTGTGGGCTTCCTAAATAGCTACAAGTGATTCCCACCCCAGATACAGCAGGCTTTCTTCAGTGTCAAGGCATAAACTGATTCTCTCTCAAACTAGACTTCACAGCAGCTAGTACAGAGTCAGCACTCAATAAACACTCAATTATTTAATAAACAATAGAGATGAATAAAGAAACTCACCTACATGCCAATTGCACAATAATGAAATTTTAACTGTGACTGAATTTAATTTTAGATTTTATCTGGACTTCACATACTTGGTTTCACATTAAATATCTGTGTTTCTAGAATCGATATAAGAATGATTGGTTTTTCTACATGGGAAAACCATGCAGAACAAATGAAATTGATAATTCAAGAAAATCATTTACATTAATTTAGCAAATTAATTTACAGATTAATAATTATTGGAAAGGGTGAAAATTAGAAGTCTGAAAATATATGCCTTTTTGTTTTATCTCTCAGCTACTCAGGGAGCATCCTGGTTTAGCTCTAGACAAAGAGAGGCAATCTGGATTGTAGTTGAAATAGTTTAGGCCATATTTAGAGGATCATTCTGTGGGATCCCCAGCTAAGTATGTGAGTCAAGACTGACTCTTCTGTATCGGCCCATGAGCTTTTCCCCATTTCAGAGACATACTGTAAAACTTAGAAGGTAAAATATATCCTTCTCAAATCAATTAAGTAGTATTTCCAATTTATAAATATTCACTGTGGCTAGTTATAGTGAATGAATTTAGCTGATCGTTCAGCTGATGATGGATTACTTATTTACAAGCAGATTAAATAAAAGATGCAATGACCCTTATATGAAAAATGTATGCAACCTAGGAAAGTTATATCTGTTTTTAAATCTGTACACACATATAATTCTGGTAATAAGAGGAAAAAATGCTCATCAAAGACAATTTGGAAAATTAAAATATTTCACAATGCAACAAAAATACTTATTTTTACTATTTTCTGTGCATCTATATACTTTTGAATAAAAAATATTGTTTTATATCGTTTGCTTTTTCTTAAATAGCATATTTTCCCATGTCATTAAATAGTCTCTGAAAACATGATTATAGTGGCTGAATACGATTTAATAATATGGTTGTACTATGGTTTATTAAACTATTTCTCTTATTGGATATATGGATGTCTGTAGTTTTCACCATTGTAAATCATACTGCCTCTTATCTTTGTGTGCATTTTTTAAATTGTTTTCTTAAGAGAGATTCCTAGAAGTAAGATTCATAGGAGGAAATGAACTCTTTTAAGGCCCTTGATATGTCTTAATATATTAATTTCCCAGTTACATTTCCACCAACCAATTGTACTTACTCTAATGAGATGACTATGTCCTTGGACATATTTATCTCCTTGAAAAATACACAGCTATTTTTTTGTGTGTGTTTATGTATGTAGATGGCATTATATTACAGACCTTGCTCAGCTTTTAATCAACTTTTTAAGGCCTTTCTATACTGTCGTAAGAGTCAAGCAGAGCTTCTCTCTGCTGCCTCTACCTCTCAGCCATCATAAACAACACTGATAGGAACATTTTAAAACATATCACCTCTTGGTTTTGTAGAAAAACCCAGCGGTGAAATAGGTAGGCCAGAGGTATTTGCAAGGTCATTTTCACTAAAGACTGCCAGTTTGATTTTCGCAATGGCCATCCAATATTATACTTCTATCAGTATCATATTATGACTTCTATCCTACATCCTTAATACCTTCTGGTATTATCTAATTTTTCAATTTTTGAAGATGATAGTTATAAAGTGGTATCTCACTGTTTTAATTAGCATTTTTCTGGTTGCTTAGTAAAATTTGGCATCTCTCCAATTCTAGTTAGCCCTTAACTTTGCCAATCTATACATTTCCTATTTATAGCCTTTGTCCACCTTTCTAAGATTTCTTTTCATGTTAGTTTGCAGGGGAGCCATGTATAATCTAGTTTTTCCTTTGTAATTTTTAGCCAGTGCAAATGTTTTCTCTCAGTCTGTTGTCTCCCTGTTAACTTTAGGTCAGCTACTGAAAAGATTCAGAAGAGAACAAACATTGGTAAGATTTTAATGCTAACATGCACATCATTTGCCATCATAATCCATTCAGTCAGTCCGTGACTATATATCAAGCACCTACTCCATACGTGATGCAATGATAAGCATGTTAAGGCCACAGGAGGAATTAAACATAGACTCTCCCTTCAGGGATCTCACAGTCTCATATAAGAGATTGGACAAGAAAAAAAATATATATATATATACATAAATGGAAAGTAAGAAATTCCATAAGTGAAATATTAATAAAGTGATACAGGTCTGTAGAGGTTGGGTTTGAAGGTAGAACATTTATCCAGGTGGAGAACTCGAATAAATCGTTGGAATATGAAACTGACTTTCAGAAGAGATCAGAGTCCTATAGTTTGGGGAGGCATTTGGGTGAGAATTAGAAGCTATGAAATTGATGAAATTTGCAAGGAAGATGCAAAAATAGAGAGTTGGTAGATCCTTAGGTAATCACTACTTTAAAAAAAAAAAAGGGAGAGTAGTAAAGGAAAAGAAAAAAATACCAGTGTTTCAAAATGTAGATGTGCAGAATACTCTTGACTTGAGGAAAGGAACCATATTGAATATGCTCAGGTGTAGATACTGAGTACATTTTTCTTTCAGAATATATCCATTTTAAGGAAACAGGTTAAAAGTGATGTGAAGCCTGGTCGCAAAAATTTGGGTCTCCTTGAGCAAGGTAAAGCATTTATCCAATAGTAATTAATTCTCTACTTCTCTGAATGTATCTTTGAGTTAATGGATAAATGATATATAAGTCCATATTTTTGATATAGCAGCCTTGGGGAGATGGGCCATTGGGGATCTGGCCTTGTTTGATGGACAGGAGAGAGTAGGAAAAGAATATCAAGAAAGGACCAAGCCTGGCTTAAAGGATGATTGTGCTGAGGCTGGCATATCCTGCCCTTACATAACATATGCTAAGAATCAAGCCAATCCATTTTAAGAATGGGAGAATTGCCAGCCCTCACATTCTGCAACGATTATTATTAATGTTGTATTATTAACCAATATTTATTAAGTGTTTATTACACACAAGGAGATATGCTAAGCTTTCTACATACAATATGCCATTTCATCCCCTCAGTAATCTGGGAGAAGAATATGCTAATATTATCCGCATTTTTCAGAGGGGCAAAATGAGAATTGGAGTCAATAACTGGTAGAACCAGCACACAAATCTAAGTTTGAAGCCCACGCTTTTGGAAAAAGTGCCACAAAATGTGTGAACTAAAAAGCCATTGGAATCCTAAGAGGACCATCATCAGTAGAGAGTTAAGGATAGAAATAATCTTTTCAGAAATTAAGAGGTGATTGGGTAGTGAGAAGATAGAAACCGTAAATGCAACTACCATTTCCAAAAGTTGATGGCCAAAGGAAGGGAGATGTTGGAGGTAAGAAATTTAAAGAAAGTTCTTGCTTTATTTAAATGTTATGGCCAAAGCATCTTGAATATATTTACAGAGTAAGAAGAGAGAGACTGGAGAAGAAAAATCGAAGATGCAAGAAAAAGAGTAAATTGATAGACCAAGGTCCTGAAGGAGGCGAGAGGGTAAGAAATCATGAGCACATTAAAGGGTTAACTTGAGGGAGGAAGTTAACCTTTATGGGAGAATCAAAGGAGAGGTGTTGGGTGAAAACACACAAAAAAATGGCTCGATGGCAGTAGGAAAGTTAAGGGAATGTGTGATAGTAAATTATTTTCTTAGTAAACTCTGAGGTTTATATGCTCAAAGGTTTATATGTATGGGTGAGGTTATATGCTCAAAGTCATGATGGCAGAAGTGGAAAATATTTGCAATAGACTGTAGAGAATGAGACAGAGAGTGAATGAAAGAAGAATAAAATGGATACTGAGCAGCAGAGAAAACAGTATTAAGTCTGGAGTATCAGTCAAGGTTTAGCTGCAGGTAACAGAAACTACATTCCCTATTTTGGGCAGAAACAGATTGAAGACAGGTGGATGCTTACAAATCTCTGGGAAGGCTAAAGTAGTGGACACCAGGCTGGACTTCCCAGAATGACCCCCAGAACCACGGTGCAGAACTAGCTGGCTAGGAAAGCTGTGAGCTCTACCAAAATAGGAAAAAGGGGGAACGAGGAAGGCACTGGTGAAACTACAGACGTCAGGAACATCCCATCTTAGTGGCACACAACTGTTGGCTCTAGGAAGTACCACTCCTCTTAGATTCATGCCAACAGAGAATACATGCTTGCTCTGCAAGAAATGTCAGCTGAACCAAACCGTAGCAATGTTGCTGGTTTTCAGTGTATTCCAGGTTCTTTACTCTTCAAGGGCCAATAGAAGTTCAGGGACCACGCTTTGAAGAACACTGCCATAGACCATGAGTTCCTTGATGTCAAGGAACCTGCTATTAGTCATTTCTGAGTAACTGGTCCCTCAGGTATATGGACACACTAATGTTTATTAAACAGGAAAGGGCTGGAAGAGATAAGCCTCAAATGATAGGAATGGCGTTAAGAAAAACTCTTTTCTCGGTTTTTCTAAATTCTTACTTAAAAGACTTTAAATCTACAAAAAAGTCAAAGGAATATGCGTGTACCTTACCAATTGTTATCCTTTTGTCACGTTGCTATATATCTTTATAGACACAAACACTCATACACACTTTCATATAACGTCAAAGTCAGAAATTCATTTAACATATGAAATGTATATAACATAAAATTAACAATTTTAAAGTGTACAATCCAGTGGCATTAGCACATTCACAATGATGTGCAATTGTCACTTCTATCTAGTTCCAAAACATTATTACCCCAAAGAAGACTCTATACTCATTAGTCATTCCAGTACCCTCTCCTAGCCTCTGGCAACCACCAACCTACTGTCTGTCTCCACAATAGAATCATGCAATATGCAACCTTTTCTGTCTGAATTCTTTCATTTAGCATATGTTTTAGAGGTTCATCCATGTTGTAGCATTTTTATCGGCTGAATTACATCCCCTCAAAATGTATAGGTTGAAATCCTAACCTCCAGTTCCTCAGAACATGACTGTATCTAGAGATAGGAGAGAGGTAAATTCAATTAAAATGAGGTCATTAGCATGGGCTCCAACCAATATAACTTTTGTCCTTACACGGGAAGGATATTAGGGGTAATGCCAGCAAGGTGGTAGAATAGAAAACCCCAGACTTCCTTCTCCACATGGACACACAGATTCAACAACAATACAAGGATCGATTCCCTTTGGAAAAAATCCAGAGACCAATTGAGAAGCTCCTGCACCCCAACCGAGCGTGAGATCAGTTGCATCAAAGCCAGTAGAAAAGTGCATGGTACCATGTCATCATAATCTCTCCCCTATGATATCCCCACACAATCAGGAGGAATTCCCCAGCTCCTGACTTCTCCCCAAGGAAGGAAGGAGAGAACTGGTCCATGTATCCAACGTTCTAACATTTCAAGGGGCTGCTTGAGGGATTGGTTCTGTCTTTCCTGAGTCTTAGCACTGATGGGAAAGTACACCAGGTCAGCAGCCCCTGGGAACAAAGGTGATGGCTTGGACTAACAATGCACTCACTAGCCATATACCTTTTCACAAGTCAGCACAGAGCAAGTGGGGAAAAGACCCAAATTCTGGCTTCTCTCTGAGGAGGGAAAGAATTGGAGCATCTGTCCAACATTCCAGCCTTTTTTGGTGTTACCCAAGGGACTGGCTTCTGTGTGAAAGATTCCTCTCTAGGAATCAACCAGGTTGGAAAAACAACAACAAAACCACCACTAGTTTTATCCACAAGGAAACAGCCCAGCCAGGTCACCCTAAATAGAAAAGCGAAGTACTAACGGCAAATTCAGGGCATGGGATTTCCAATCAACTTTTTATCTAGTTAACCAGAGAGTATCTTATGTAAAGGATAGAGAAAAGGAAGCATTGAAAATAAAAGTACTTTGGAGGAAACAGACTCTGAGGGATGAAGAAATTGGAAAGAAACTGTTAGTAATAGTAGAGATATCAATGAATAGAACTCTGAGATATAACTAAAAAGACAGAATTCATGAAAAAAGAAAAAGATTTTTTCTTTGAACAAAAAATCTGTTAGAATTGGTTTTAATGATAGAAGAAAAGAAAAACTAGAAGGATTGAAAAATCAGATTTAGGAAAACATCACAAAACAACAAAAAGACAAAGAAAAAGAGAGAAATAATAAATCAGATCATTAATCCAGATGGCTCAACATTAAAGCAATAGGCATTTCATAAGTCAGAGAAAGACAAATACCATAACATTTCGCTTATATGTGGAATTTAAAAAACAAAGTAAATGAACAAACAGAAACAAACTCATAGATACAGAGAACATTTTGATGGTGTTCAGATGGGAGGGGGTTTGGGGAAATGAGAGAAGGGAGAAGAGATTAAGAAGTACAAATAGGTAAGTATGAAACAGTCATAAGGATGTAAAGTAAAGCATAGGGAATATAATCACTAATATTGTAATAACTAGGTATAGTGTCAGATGCATATTAGATTTATCGGAGTGATCACTTTGTAAGTCGTATAAATGGTCTAATTACTATGATGCACACCTGAAACTAGTTCACTTTGTAAGTCGTATAAATGGTCTAATTACTATTTTGCACACCTGAAACTAATTAATATCGTATGTCAACTATAACTGAAAAATAAAAAATTATTTAAAAAGCAATAGACATTTCAGAAGTATGGAAATAGGGGAGGAAAAAAAACCCATAAAACATCAAAGAAATAATGCAAGAACATTTCCTAGAATAAAAGTTGTAAATTCCCAGATTTAAAAATGCTCAGCAAAATAAAAAGAATATACTACTCTATAAGCTTCCCGAGATTAAACAAAGAAACAAACGAACAAGTTTCCTGCAAAAATTAAGAATGAGAATGGCTTCGAACTTTTCAAAAGGAACACCAAGTACTAGAAGGCAATGAAGAAATCTCTCCAGAGTGCGCAGGAAAATGATTCCAACCCGGAAGTCTGTAGCTGGTCAAATAACCATTTAAGTATATGAATAGCATAGAGACATTTTTAGGCCCAGTAGTTTTCAAAAAATCTCTCATGGCTCTCTTTCTCAGGGAGCACTGTGCCACATAAATGGGATGCCAGCTTAAAGAGAAGATATAGATCCTGGGAAATACAGGGTTTAACCCAAAAGGGAATCCTTAGGATGGTGGTGAAGGGGGATCCTAGGATGGTAGCCATCAGCTAGTTCAGCCCGAAGCGGGTAAGACATTCCAACAGAAGATCAAACTGATAGAACACTGTGTGTTTGAAAGTTGTGAGAGGAGATTTGTATAAATGGGAGAGTTTAGATTTCAAAAAAAGGAAGAAAAAGACTCAGTCTCTCACAACACGCCTGCCCAAAACTCACCTGTTAATATGAGCAACACCTGCATGCCTACACATTGTGGGACTGGTATCATCATATCTGGAGAGCTCACCTCACTAAAAATTACACACTGCTGTGGATTTCAAGTAGAAAGATGATGTAAAACATCCAGATGTTTGGTCTGCAGGCTGAGAAAACAGGCCCAAGCATTCTACAGTGCACAAGACAAAGGCGAAAGCA
>NW_006431918.1:10682437-10682839 GCF_000325575.1 Pteropus alecto | reverse complement strand
CTGGCTCAGAAGTCCGCGGAGCCGAAGAGGTGAGAGATGCCCACCAACTCCCCCGTCTCACAGTGACTCCTGATATCACCTCCTGGGAATGAGTCGCTCCCTGCTTAGTTCACCAACACCTTCTTCACCCAAGAAGCGATGATCTCATAGTCAAGGCATGGAAGTTCTGGGGGAAGGCATTACATCAGACACCTCTTCCGGCTTTTCTTTCCACAGCAGAGATTGACTACGCCGAGAGTCAGGTGCTCTCTATCTAAAATTTGCCCCAAGTGGAGCATGAGAAAACCATTATAATTAGTTCTTAATTAACCACAGGAATGGAGGAGAAAGTATGGGCATGGATGACTGAAAAATGCAGAACAATCCAAGCCCCACTGAGAGTCCTGAGTGAGAAGAATGAGT
>NW_006431918.1:10659293-10682400 GCF_000325575.1 Pteropus alecto | reverse complement strand
TTTTTATTATTCAGGTATGGCAAGACCAATGGGTCAGGACACAGTTGCCATTGAAAAGATAACTTGTTTCCCCATTCCCAAAAGGAGGGGCATACTTTGCCATGGGGGCCACATGACAAGGCACCAGGGTCAGTCAGGAGACAGAGTGAGGGGGAATGTAGACAAGAGTCTTTATTATGGATTCCACAGGAAAAAAAAATGGGTGGGGCAGGTACGAAGGCTCAGGATTGGCTAGTTGAAATAATTTCAACAGGCTCTGGAGCATAGGAGCTGGCCATGATTGTCTGGCCTCCAGCGCTGGTGTGATTAGGGCAGGGGTAAGTGGCCTTGAGTGTAGGAGCTCCATCAAGGAGGTTGCTGGGCGTGTGGGCTCTGGTCTTGCTGGTGCGCACTCAGAAAGCAAGTTGTTTGCTCTCTTGGAATTAGCTGATTCTGGGATGGGCGGTCTCTCTCCATACAAGACCCTGAGATGCCAAAACATCCAAAATACAGACTTAAAAGACAATTAATACAGTACTCCTATTCTCCAGCTTTTTCAGATTTCACATATAGGTGAGATTACACCATATGTATCTGTCTGACTATTTAACTTAGTATGGTGCCCTCAGAGTCCATCCATGTTGTTGCAAACGAGAGGAGTTCCTTTTTCATGGCTGAATAACACACCATTGTATATATACCACATCATCTACCCATTCATCCACTGACAGACACTTAGATTGTTTCCATATCTTGGCTATTGTGATTTATTTTGTATTTTTGATATTTTGACTTTGTGTGTATGTAGTTTTAGTTTTTGTAAGCCTGAAATATTCTGTAATTTAAAATTTCAAAATAAAAAATTAATTTGGTAATAATTTGATCCTGTAAAAAAGAATGAAAGAAAGAAAAGAAGGAAAGAAAGAAAGAAAAATGCTGGATAAGAACAATATTGATAAGTCCTACTTTGACTTTGCCTTGAAAGGCAAAGGAATGTAATGAGCACATGGCATCACAAAATATATAGAATTTGTGTTTTGAAGAGGAGAGTTCTCAATGCCTTAAAATACAGCATGCTTGTCATGACACTTGGTCAGTTTAACGTCATATGCATATCAGGAAAAACCAGTCAAGGCACGAAACTTTAGAATCTTCCAGAGCACATGTTAGCTTAGCTCATGCTATCCTGATGATCTGTATATTCATATAAAGGAAAGAAAGAGGGAGACATTAGCACATATTTGGGTACAAGTATTATAACTCTATGGTAGATTTGTACACTTCTGTATATATGAGATTTACAGGCAAATCATAGGCCATATGTAAAACTTCAAGAAAAGATGAATGTTTCAAGGTGAGTTTGTCATCATGTAATGTCCTTCTGCTGCATTAAAAAAGTTGAGAGTGGATGCCTACAAGGAATCTAACATGTTTTATGTATTCAATTCACATTTATATAGCTAAGAAATATTTATAGGCTATCGGTCAATCTATTAGTATTTTTCTTTAGATTTTTTTCTTTTTTCTACAAAAGGCATGCTTTTTTGTTTCCAGTTCATCTGGGGGTGGGGAAGGGAGGAAGGAAGGAAGGAAGGAAGGAAGGAAGGAAGGAAGGAAGGAAGGAAGGAAGGAAGGAAGGAAGGAAGTTAGTTTCAAGTTCTTTAATGCACAAGATTTGACATAGGCTATAGGTTTCCACTTCCTGGTGGCTTCCCAGTGGATGCCTCAGCCATGACTTCACTGAATTTCAATTGTTTGTCTGCAAATCTCTCCTTTTGTAAGAGTTCCCTTTATCTCTGAAAAGAAGCAGTGAAGTTTGCTTACCGCCAGGCTGCTTTGATTTCCTCTCAATGCCTCCAAACATCAACGGAGCACTCTAGAGGTAGTCCCATGTGTCTCTCAAACAAAATAAAGAAGAATATGCAGTGAAAAATCAGAGTAGAGCCACTGTATCTTCCCACATCTTTTAAAAGGTCTATACATGATTAAATGTTTACTGCACGATTATGTTATAATCTAAAGACTTTCGGACATTGAAAAATACATTCTGGAAAGAAAACAAATACAATTTATGTAACAGAAAAATACACTCACACATTTTTTATGCTGGGATGCAACTCCCTTGGTGAAGAGTACAAGAGAAAGGTTGACGTCGACCCCATAAAGGATGAGTAATCTCTCTCCCTTTTTTAATGATCACAATAAGAGAAGGGAAAAAAACTGCTGTCTTTAGAGGATCGTTGGTTTGTGAAACCCTTGTGAAATGGGATTCTCCAACCCAAATCTGTTATAGAGGCATGGATCTTGTAGGCACCTATAAATATTTGCCAATGAGGATGGTTAATAGACAAGCCATCTGGTATCCCCAGTCTTCAGAATTCAATAAGGTCTGTATTATTATTGCTCAAGAGATTTCTGTTGTATAAACTCTGACACTCAGTGTATATGCTGCCGGAAGAGGAAGGTCCCAGCTAACTCTGAGAGAACTAAAATATGCAGGTGGGGGAAACAAGGAAACTCACTCCTTTCACAAATGCGCAGTTAGTTCTTGGTTAACCTCTCATTAGCAGTCTGCTCACATCTCATTTCCATTAAGAGTATTCCGTTTCCTTTGTCTAAAGTGTTGAGTGGTTATGAATAGTAAGGATAGACTATCTGTAATTATTTTTTAATTATTAATGGTTTTGTTAGATCCTTTCACTTTTACATTACATTTCTGTTAATGTAAGTTAAATCAAAATGTACTTCAGTTTCCCAGCTGTTCCCCAATGTATTTTTCATTCTTTCATAACATTACTTCAGATTTCTGTAAGGTGTCTGTGGGAAAGCTTGTCTTTCTGGAGTCGCCCTCACCATGCTAATAGATTCAGGGACCATTCTGTTCTGCCAATCCACTGGCCACAGCACTAGTTATCACCAAAGGTCTAAATTCCCACTAGTACCCAATGTCAGAGTCACAATATGTACAAAAGTTATTTGATCTTAGCCAGCATCTTTATGCTGAAAGCAGGAGCATCTATTTTATTTAGTGGCACCAGATGAAGGTCTTTTGGCACTGTCTAGATATGAAGATTCTCAATCAGAAATCAAAGAAGAGGGGGGAATGAGTGAGTTTAAAAAGAACAGATATCTGAGGAAGAAAGTAGTGTCCGGGTTTTGTGGTCCACCCAAATACCTGAGGAACAGTTTAGTCAGAACAAATATTCTAGTTCTGTGCCTAGGAAGATAATGACGCCTGGGAGGTAGGGGGAAAAGAACTTCCCTGGAGAGAAGAAAAAAAGTCCACCTCTAATCAATTTTTCCATCACCAGTAGAATGGCACTTTTTGATGGTGCACTGTTCCCTCAGAGAAATGGTCCTGGCTGGTATTTACCAAGGGGCCTGGTTTCAGATCTAGTATTAAGCAACTAACACAAATTCGAATAATAACCCAAGTGAGCAAAATAAGAGAGGGATTCTTGTACCATTATAGTTGGTGACTTCTGAAAAGAGAAATGTTATTAGATCAGTTCTAAGCAGTGGGAGAAGGGGGAGCCTAGTGCAGGGCAAAATTCCCGGCAGAGATGGGGCACAGGGACCCCCAAAAAATCGAAGAAGGGAACCAGACTTTAGCCAAAAGTATAGCGTTAACATACACTGCGCCGAGCACAAACGCTACTAAAAATGACTGGATACATTATGCAGAGGGATTTCTGGATTTCTTTCAAGTAATTAAGTTTCGATTTCTTGCATTTATTTTAGTTCCAGGAATCACAAGGCGCCATGGATTGCAAAAGTCTACATTGATTGTTCCAACGCTTTAAGTTTGATTTCGTGACTGGACTTAACTTTGGAAAGAGGTAAACACGCGGACCAGGCAAGTTTACTGCGACGAAAAATAACAGTTTTGTCGGGGCAACTAAACCCAGGAATGCTTGCTTGTGGACGGAACGCAGAAGTCTGCTCCCCTCCCCACCGCGCACCAGTGGCGCGCCAGAGGGGCAGGAGACAAGCAGGTGTGCATCCGAGTGAACGTGCGTGCCAGCACGTGTGAGTCTGCGTGCGTGGATGTGTGAGCGTGCCTGTGAGTGTGTCCGTTCATCAGTGTGCGAATCCGCGCCCCCACACTCTGGGATACTGAGGACTGAATCCTTCCCTGCGGCAGATTTTAATTTCTTGGCGCCTGTTGTGTTTGCGGCAAAGGCTGCTTGACTCCAGTGGCTCCTCGCCACGCTCAGCCTCAGCAAACCTATCAGGCAGAATCGTGAAGGCGTCTAGGAGCCCTGCAGGCATCCAGCGGCTCGGCTCCGTCTCGCGGCCCCCTCCTCCTAGTCTGCTTTATTTGAAATCGAGCTCTGCTCTCTTCCCTCCACCGGGGAAATAGGGAACAGTTGCTTTCCTTTCTACCGTGCCTCCTCTCACTCCTTGTCCCCTGTCCTCTGTCCTCAGTCCAGAATTGCCTAGAGAGAGGCTCACTTGGCTCTTTCTGCGACAAAAGCTCTGGCCTTGGCGCAAGTCTCTCCGTGTCCCTAAAGCCTGCCCCCAGAGCGCCAATGGCCACTTGCTTTTGTTTTTCTCTCTTCACCCTGCCTGGCCTTGGTGGGAGGGCTGGATGTTGCGACCGGAATTTCGATCTAGAAGGCCCTGGGAACTGCTGGATGCGGAGGTTTCCCGAGATGCTTGCTGGCTGCTTGCATTGGGCGGTTGAGCGTGAGTTAGTCAGAAAGGCACTGGGAAGGGGCTGTGCCGATGGGCATAGGTGGTGCCTGGCATCTTTGGAGGAAGGAAGGAGATTTGGGGCTCATGGGGAGGCCAACACAAGAGCAGTGGTGGACTGCTGGGAAGACGAAAGATGTGTGAGCGAAATGCACCCATCACTCCTAGAACACAGACCAGGAGAGCCTTCCTTCCGCGCAAGGCACTCTGTGGCCAGCTCCCTGAGCGCTCCCAGAAGTCTCAATTTCAGGGATAATATCTTCTGTTTTCTTCCTTGCAACAGCTGAAGCCATAGAGGAGTTCAAGCACCCCCCTAAACACACACTATGTCCCAAGCCACAGAGTCCAGACAGAGCTCAGAAGTTCTGATTCTACTCAGAATTGGGAGCAGATTGCCCTCTTTGAGAAGATGAGAATGGGGGGGAGCAATCCATCCTTTCCCTCTTTCCTCCCACAAACCCTGTATCCCCGAAATAGAAATGGTGCATGAATAAGGTCAGATCTGTCCTTTAAGAAATCTTCCTTGCAGTCCAACTCCATTCTGTTTGAAATACAAAGAAATCACACTGCCCTTAATGGGTTAAAATTTAATAAAACACATTAGGTCCGGTAAAATAGGAATGCACTTCTTAAAATGTTAATAGTAAATTAGGACCCAGATACAGGGAGGAGACTGTGACTTCTCCCCTCGGGATGGCTTCAGGCCGATTTTGGGATGAGGGGGCACCTACTGCTGGGACCCGCTGCTGCCAGCTTGGGTGGAACCTCCAGCAACTCCTTTCTTGCCTGGAGGGAGGCTCGTCACATCTGTCCGCATCTGGCAGTGGATAGGCCAGAAGCTACTGTCAAACAAAGAAGCTTGGCAAGAAGAAAGGTGCTCCTCACACATTTAACCCGTTTTCCATTTTTCTGCTTTAAAAAATCACTTTTTTTTTTTCTTTTTCAGTTTATTAGGTAGGTCTGTAGGTGTGCAGAGGGGCCAATGTGGATAGGCACTTGAACATTAAAGCATATATAGAGGTCATATGAAGCAGATTCTGGATACTGGGCCATTCCCTTCTGCCCCTTGGGTTTATTCTCAACTTTCCAGTTCTTTAGATGGTCTCCACTACCTGGCGTTGGGGGGCAGAAGCGGGGAGCTGCAGTCTTTCTCAGTGAGCAGCTTCACTTGCTGGAGCACTTTGCAGCAATGCCTGTGGGCAAAACCTAAATGGGTTTTATTGATATCACTGCAAAGACGTTGGTATTCTGGACGTTCCTGGAAGGAATGATTGCAAAACTGCAAGTCGTGGTGATGAAGGAAGAATTGTATTTTCCCTCTTAACACAGCACAATCACTGCTGTTCATTTTTCACTTTGAGTGAGAAAAGGAGAAATCTAACTCTGTGATTTGTTTTTTTTTAAAAAATGTATGTGTTTTCTGAGGGAAGGGATTAGAGGTAAATAAACTGAATTGCTCTATAACTATATATTAATTTTCTCTCAACTTGATAATGGGAGTAAACGGCTTTCTTTTTTTCCTGTCTGAAATTAGAGATATCGCTGAGAAATATCTGAGAGATAAAAAGTTATACTGAAATTAATTTAATGATGTATGGATTTAAACCACAGGAAAATATTCTCCTGGGAGTTATCCTGCTTAAAATAGTTTCAGTCGATAAACTCCTTATCAAAGTTTTCCAGTCATTTCAACAGTGCCCTCTTTATTTCATGAATTTATTATACTACCTTATTTACCATATGAAGTGGTGACAAGTGTTTAGCATTTTGGAGATCAGTTGTCAGTTGCTATTAAAATCAAGATTAATTCATATTAACGATATGCGTTTCTCAATACTCCCAGGTGACAACATACATTAAAGCAACTATTGCAAGTAATTAAGCTCAATGAAGGGGGAGGGGACCAGGAGAGGTTCATAACACCCCCAAATATTTGATTTTGCAATCCAAGTTCAGCAGACTGTTGCCACATAATGCTTGGGAAACTCCTCAGGGTTGCTTTTCACTTTACATCTAATTAGGCACCTAATGAAAGAGAAGAATTTTTTCCCCATGTGATTTTTCTCCTTGATATTCTTTTGCTTTTATTTAAACACATAAACACACGGTTTAGGAGGTGCAATATCCAAAAGTTTCTCCTGTGATTCACCTAGTATAATCTAGGGGAACTAAGTAGATGCAGACATTTGTCTTCCAGTTACTTCCCTCCTCTACTCTCACTAGTCATTTGGCCCTTACTCAATGCTGATAGAAAACATACCCAAAATATTTTAATGGGTTTTTATTAGGCTTTAGAGATGCTCAACAGTTTATACTAATTAGACCATCCAAAGCCTTTTGAAGATTAAGCAAATTGGACAACCCTTGTTAATTAAAACATAATTTGAAGTTTGAAATTATATCACTGATGAAGTAGTCTAATTAGTATGACGATATTAATGGACCAGTGAGACACAGCATCAGTGGAGTTTGGTGTGAATCTCTCCAAGGCTTGCACGAAAACCCTCCCTCCTATACCGGCGTTAATAAAAGATTTCTATAGACTTCAGCCTTTCCACGATGATATACAATTTATAGTACACACAATGCATTAGCCCATAGTGCTGCTCAATCTTTTCACTATTATGAAAACTAATAAATTCGTCAAGCTGAATTAAGCATACAAATCAGATGAGGCATAGCAGATTACACAGTGAAGCGCGGTGTCTCCCGAGCCTAAATGAAATTTCAATCTAATAATTCCTTCCTGGCTCAGTCATAATTTGTTTAGAGATGTTGTTCTACTTCTTTCAAAGCGCTATTCGCACTATAATTAAATGATACTCAAGCTTTTAACTTTGATTTATTTCATTTCTCGAAGCTTGAGACAGTGAGAGCTGTACGATGTCATTTTTTTTATTTCCTTGAAAATTACCCTGGCTGTTGTTGAGATAGAAATTAAACACCTAAGCATTGACTTGAGCCGTCCGGCGCAAGCCACATTCATTCATGTCAACACCCCCTCTCCAGCCTCGCGTCCAGGCTTCTCCGGCTCATGCTCAGGAACACTGCTGGTAGGAATCCCCTTCGGCTATTATTTATTATGTTCCTCCACATAGGGATGGAGAAAGGCAAACCCGGGAGTAGCGCAGGAAAGCGCAGAGGGGTTAAGGACCATGGACAGAGTCCGTCGCGCGCCGTTTGCTGTCGCCTTGTCAGCACTCTGGAGACTTGCGGGGACTGTGCTCCCAACTTGAACCTGCCGTCCCACTCTGCGGAGGTCAGGGGTGAACGGGCGGCCTCCTACTCGCTGCTGCCGCTGACCACTCGAGGGCCCCCCTTCGCCACGCTCCTTCCCATTCTGTTTCGTCCCGGCGCGCGCCAGCGCCTCTCAGGCCTGCCGCCTGCTCTCGCACCTGCTCGCCTTCCCCAGGCACAGTGTGCCTGCACCTGCTCCCAGTCACTCCCGTCCGGGCCGGGCAACCCGCGGGCTCCAGAGTCCGGGTCTCCGGGCCTCGCCCTCGCCTGCACCCGCTCCTTCTGCGCTCCCGGGAGGTGACAGCAGCTCCCAACAACGGGGAAGTAGAGAAGACACCCGAGAGGAGCTGGAGGAGAGGAAGGTGGTGTGTGTGTGTGTGTGTGTGCGCGTGTGTGTAGGAGGCATAGCAGAACAGGAGAGGTTGTTTCTTTTTTTCACAGCTGAAAAAGTGTATGTCCACTTTTAAGAAAAGTGGTCTCCACTGGGACAAAACTGGGAGCAAAGTGTTTGCTAAAAATAGGCTATCTCTGCGCCGAGTGGCTGTGGAAATGAAGATCAGTGGGGCTTCTGCCAGCCCTTGAGGGCGCGCGCACGCGTGTGTGTGCGTGTGTGTGTGCGTGTGTGTGTGTGTGCTGGGGGGGGTGTTCAGTAAGCACATGCGCTCTGTGATCTCTGGCCCTGCCTTTCCCTCTGTCGGTTGCCCCTTCCTCCCTTGACTATGGCTAATGAAGAATAATAAATCCAGTGGCAAGGTTTGACTGTGGATCCGCCCAAGACCCAACTCACACTGAACTGGATACAGGGAGGTGGAGAAAGATACTGAGGACGAGAAAAGAGGGTGGAGAGGAGTGTGTGTCGGCGGTGGTGCTGGGGGAGTACACAGGGACAGGGGCCGGGGGTTGGGGGGGAGTCGCATGCGCATAGGCGACCCGGCCGGCTTCGCCGCCGTCCAATCCGCTGAGAGCTGAGAGAAACCGAGTGAGAGAAAGCCCTGCAGCCTCGTCGACCCCTTGTCTCTTCCTCACCAGGCACCCGCCGGGCCGAGGGGGCGCAGAGCAGAGCGCCAACCTCTGCGCGCACCCAGCGGAAGCGCAGAGCAGCGCGGAGTATCGGGGTCGGCAGCAGCGTCTGGGTACCCCGCTGTGGCAGGGAGCCAGTGATCAGGGTCACCTGAGCTACAGGGAGGGGAGGGCTGAGTGGGGGCGGATGCCTGGAACTTAGCGGTAAGCAGGAGGAGGGGAGGCAACCAGGTAAGAGGCTTTCCTAGTAGTCTAGGGAGGAACCCAGCCGAGGCTGGCTTGGCCCACAACTTTAGGAGTTTCTTTTCCTGGCGAGGCGGGGCGGAAGGAGCGGGAGGGTCTGGAGTCCGGCTCCGAGGTAGGAACTGCCCCGCGCCTGGAGCGCAGACTGGCCAGTGAGGTGGGGTGGAGCAGGAGCATTAAAGTAAGTGAAAGCTGCGGGGCACCGGGAAGGGGCGGTAGTACCAGAGAGCGGGAGGGGGCAAGGAGGGGTGGTGGAGGGCGCGGCGGGGGAGCGGGAGGCGGGTGTCAGGAGAGCTGAAAGGACCCGAACCTGGAGGGGGCTAAGAGGGAAAAGAGGCGACGCAGGAGGAACCACCTCTTCTTGGCAGGGGAGGGCGGAGGCGCGAGGGAGAGCGGGCGGGTGGGGGTGCGGGGGCAGGCGCGGGGAGAGGGGAGTATAACTCCGCGGCCGCCACGCGCGGGGGCAGTTTCGGGCGCCCAGGTCTGCAGTCCAGCGCCGAGCGGAGCCCAGCATCCGCTCGTACTGACAGCGAAGCCAGCGGAGGAGTGCTTAGCCAGGGCAAGGCGCGCCGAGCTCGGGGCGGTGGCGGGTGAGCTCAACTTTGCACCGCCCTTTCCCGTTCCCGCTCTTGCCCAGCACTTCTCCAGAGGGTCTCGGCAGCCGGGGTCAGCGCCTGCGCTACGGACAAGCGCCCCGGCGGGCTGGGAAGATGATGATGATGTCCCTGAACAGCAAGCAGGCGTTCAGCATGCCTCACGGCGGCAGCCTGCACGTGGAGCCCAAGTACTCGGCATTGCATAGCGCCTCGCCCGGCTCCTCCGCGCCCGCGGCGCCCTCCGCCAGCTCTCCGAGCAGCTCGAGCAATGCCGGTGGCGGTGGTGGCAGTGGCGGGGGTGGTGGAGGCCGGAGCAGCAGCTCCAGTACGAGTGGCGGCAGCGGCGGCAGCGGCGGGGGCTCGGAGGCGATGCGGAGAGCGTGTCTTCCAACCCCACCGGTGCGTATTTCTGCATAATCACCGCTTAAAGGCACATTTTGACAGCCTCCTTTATCTGCTTGATGTTTTTTTCATGTCTGCACAGCAAATCACCCCACACCTCCAACCAATTTCCCCCCTCTCTCTCTTATGTATTCAGCGGGTCGTTCCTTTCATATTAATTTTTATGACCTGGGATGTTGCCCGTGCGCGTGTTGTGTTGTTTGCAGGCTCACTTCTTCCTCCTCGTGCACTCTTGGCTTCTCTGGGTGGCTTCTTTCCTCTCCTCCTCACCAGCCATTTTCAGGATTATTGTTATTACTATTCATTATTATTATTTTAACGTTCTGGGGATGTTGTAGGCGGCGGCAGTGGAGCGCAGGGCCGGGGTTTCCGGAGAGAGTGCTCACAATTCCCTGCTGAGCGTAATGTGTGCCTTTTACTTGCAATTGCAGAGCAATATATTCGGCGGGCTGGATGAGAGTCTGCTGGCCCGCGCCGAGGCTCTGGCGGCGGTCGACATCGTCTCCCAGAGCAAGAGCCACCACCACCACCCGCCCCACCACAGCCCCTTCAAGCCGGACGCCACCTACCACACCATGAATACCATCCCGTGCACGTCGGCTGCCTCCTCTTCGTCGGTGCCCATCTCGCACCCGTCCGCGCTGGCGGGTACGCACCACCACCACCATCACCACCACCACCACCACCACCAGCCGCATCAGGCGCTTGAGGGCGAGCTGCTGGAGCACCTGAGTCCCGGGCTGGCCCTGGGTGCCATGGCGGGCCCCGACGGCACCGTGGTGTCCACGCCAGCTCACGCGCCGCACATGGCTACCATGAACCCCATGCACCAAGCAGCGCTCAGCATGGCCCACGCGCACGGGCTGCCCTCGCACATGGGATGCATGAGCGATGTGGACGCCGACCCCCGGGACCTGGAGGCATTCGCCGAGCGCTTCAAGCAGCGACGCATCAAGCTGGGGGTGACCCAGGCCGATGTGGGCTCCGCGCTGGCCAACCTCAAGATCCCCGGCGTGGGCTCGCTTAGCCAGAGCACCATCTGCAGGTTCGAGTCCCTCACGTTGTCTCACAACAATATGATCGCGCTCAAACCTATCTTGCAAGCGTGGCTCGAGGAGGCCGAGAAGTCTCACCGCGAGAAGCTCACCAAGCCGGAGCTCTTCAATGGCGCAGAGAAGAAGCGCAAGCGCACGTCCATCGCCGCGCCGGAGAAGCGCTCGCTGGAAGCCTACTTCGCCATCCAGCCGCGGCCGTCCTCGGAGAAGATCGCCGCCATCGCGGAGAAGCTGGACCTTAAGAAAAATGTGGTGCGCGTCTGGTTCTGCAACCAGAGGCAGAAACAGAAAAGAATGAAATATTCCGCAGGCATTTAGGAGACCCTTTGGCCTCTCCAGGGACAGCCCCCTCCGCATCCCCTTTTTTTCCCCCTCCCTCTCTCTCCTGCCTCTTTTCTTTTCACTTTCGGCGACCAGAAATAATTCCAGTAAATGTGAATCCAGAGAAAGCGAGGACTGGAGAGCGAGCGAGCGAGCGAGCAACTGAGCCCCAAACCCGTCGAGAATGTGAAACCACTTCTCAAAGGAAAACAGACAAAAGAAGGGATTTGTCAAGTTGTAGCAAAGTTGTCCCTTTTAACCCCACCCCACCCGGAAAAAGCATCCCCACTTCAGAGGAAGTCTGGAGCTGGCTGTTTGCAGGAAGGCAGACGAGACAGCCTTTTGAAAGGCCCCCAGAATGATCAAGTAAGATTTGTTTTTATTCCTAAAGACACCCTCGTTCAAGTTTAAAAGTACACTTTGCAGCTATTTTTCAGAAATAGAAATTGATTCAGGACCGAGACTTTAAACTAGAGTTGATGCTTGATGTGAGAGACATCTCTAAAGTATTTTGAATTTTAAAAAAAGATGGCAGATTTTCTGCATTTACACTGTATAGTATATATATATTTTTATTGTGGTTTTACCCCTTCTCCCTTCTCTGAAGTGTTAATGCTTAAGAAAGGAGTTGCGCCTGCTGTGTTCACTGATCTTGAAAGCTTTTATTAGATTATTGCCGAACAACCCTCTGTAAATTATTAATTTATCTCTCTAGCAACTTAATTTGTGCACATTCTAATTAATTAAAGTTCTTTAGTCTAAGAAACGGGGGAAATGTGTGGCTGGTGAAGTTAAAATTTTTTCTGTTTGATGAGTTTACTGAATTGTTACAGCTTTCCTCTTATACTGTGTTTCTTTTGGTCCATTTGTATATTCTCACTTTGAATGAAGATCGTTTTTTCTTTGTTTTTACTGGTAGTGTTCTGATTTGTGAGTTGACACTCAGTAATGGATGTCTTAATCGTGTAGACCTGATTCACTGTCCAGAGTATTGTTTACTTCGTTACATATTTAATGGGGATTCCCACATTGTCTCCACTACACACACACACACTCTCAACCTCTCCCTCTCTCTCTCTCTCTCTCTCTCTCTCTCTCTCTCTCTCTCTCTCTCTCTCTCTCTCTCATGCACATACACACACAGAGATACACCCCTCTAATGGGAGAGAAGAAATGAAGCAGTTGGAAGCATGACTATAATGCATCATTTTCTAGCTTTAGGTGCATTTGCCACTTGGTGTTTGTCCTTCCAGATTCTAAGATTTCGCCAAGGTATTTCAGTCTTCTAGTTTTCAATTGCTTTGTTGACTACGTTTTAACATTTACAGGAATCCTTCAGTTTTTCCTTTTGGAGGTTTGTTTGTAGAAAAACTAATTTGAACTATAAGAAAGACAGTGCACTGCTTGTAAATTCACATTGTTTGGTAGAATTCTTTTGGAACAAAAAAATTAGGTACATGATGGCTGGTACCTTATCTACTGTAAATATTTCATTCAAAATGATGCACATATAGATATATTCTTACAAATTTTGCTGTATTGCTGTTCTGTTTGAGGCTCTCCAAAGTCTTGAGTTCTGTATATGACCTGGTTTCTTGTTTTTGTTAATAGATGGTTTATTTACTACGGTAATGTATTATTTTGGTGTTGTTTGATTGTCTTTCATTGAAGAGATAATTTTAATGTTTTATTGGCAAAGTATGCTGCTTTTTCATTAAAATATACTACTAAAATTAAATGGCTTTTAAAATGTGATGTTTTTAATCATTTACATGGAAATTATTTTGATGGGGGATTTTTAAAAGTAGAAACATTTTGATGGTTTATTATAGAGTGGTTATCAAAGTCTGACTTGGATTTAGTACAGGGTATTTCTCTAGGAAAGTATAAAAGAACAGAGTTTTTTAATAACCTTCTAATAGTCAGAGCTCATCTCACAAGGTGCTTTGTTTTTCTGCCCAGATGAGATCATGATATTTGGCTCCAAATACCTCTCTTGGATTTCTTTCCCCAGATCTGCAATAATTCTGCAAAGAGAATCTCTGTGAGCAGAGAGAGAAATTGCCTTGGTAAAAGGAAAAAAGGAACTCAGTTCACTTTTCAGCAGCACTGGGAGACTGGGTGTGGCAAGAGTCAAGGCCTGGCTGGGGGAGTAGGATGCCCTGGTTGAGCCCTGGAGGCTAGCCCCCCATAGTTCTCAATTCCATCACCACTCCTGGAGAGCAGTACTGCAAAGCCATAGCAGGAAGCACCTAGGTTACTGGGTTATGAAATAAAGCCAGTTTCCAGATACCAGAGTTGCTGGAAGGCTGTCTAATGCTGATCTGGCAAAAAGAAATTCTGCCCATTTGATACACAGACTTTTATTTTTTCTGATCCTAGTTTAAAAACACCTCCTTATTCATTGAAATAATTTTCAGACTTTCTACAACAACTGAGCAACATATTAGGTTTTCAAAGTTTTTTTGTTTTGTTTTGTTTTTAGGAAAGGTCTGGTTTGGATATTTGATATTAGATATATTAATATTTAAATATTTAACATGTTAAATATTTAAATATTAATATATCTAGATATATTATTGATGATGAGAACATCATTCCAATCTATAGGTCCAAAAAGAGGAAGGAATCAGGCTGTTCTCCAGGGTAATTCTGCTAACCTGAACTGTGACACTTCTAATCTGTAACTGTCTTGAGGTGTTTCTTATTTTGTGGGCGAGGTTAGGAAACATCCCATGAGTCAATAAAAATAGTTATAATGACTCAAGTTGGAGTTAAATGTTGTTGGAAAACTGATTGTGATTTTCAGATGTAACAAAAAGAGCTGTCAAACTTGGATAGATAATGGGTGGAGAAACTTCTCTTTCTATAACTGAAATAAGAAGACACTTGAAGCAATAAAATTCACATGTCCATTTAGAAACAGAGATACAATAATAATTGTATAGATGCCTAAGGAGTTATTGAAAGTCGTAGAGATTTAAAAGAATTGTGAATTCAGATATAGTGATATTGATGGTTTAATTTTATTCCTATAGTTTGGAGGCTGAAAGCCCCTTTTTCCATTTTATCCCTCATTCTTGGATTTTGTTTTCCCAAAAGTCTTTTCAAAAAGCCTCCGGTCTCACGATGCTGAGTACTTGATTCAGCACCACGGATAGTAACCACAGGTCTCCCCTCTACTTCCACAAGTTTGACCAGGCAGCTGGAAAACTTTCCACTTGCTTACTTTTTCTAGAGTGGGGGGAATTAATTAAATGGCTTGAATGTATAGCAAATCAGGCTTCCTGATCTAGGATAAAAATTAGCTTCAATAATTAACACTTCCTCCTTCCCATTTGTGCCTGTTACCTAAGGGTCTAGGATAATAGGCTTTAAGAGAAAGGGCAGTCAGGGAGAAGACAGACAAGATGTGCTAGTTTACTTTCTACAAGAATGACACCTTTAAATAAAAAGAGAAATCCTGTGGGAGTAATAGAAATTGAGAAATATATTGAGTAGAACTAAAACAGGTGTCCTTTTAAATGCATTTTGAGGTACCTAATAGCTTGCCTGTCTGTCCAAGAGTTCTTCTGTGAGGACTCTCCATTTACTTCAACAGCTGAGAGTGAAGGCCTGTATTTTCCCCCCTCATGGACCAAGTGTTCTTTGTCTCCTATGTTCCTAGACTTTCAAAACTGTATCACATTTCACATTCATCTTCTTTATGTTATTACAAGGTTAAAAAAACTTTCTTGCCTACAAGTTGGAAATTATATCCATTATTTGAGTCTGCTTTAATGTGTGTTTTATGGGAAAGGCATAATTTTAGAAAGAAATCTATTCTGAAAGCATTTATTAGTAAGAGTTTCAGAGACATACCAAAATAAACCAAAGAGACTTGGGGAGAAGATCGGTCTTAAAGAAGAAATTAAAGGTAAGAATAGAATGAACCATGTGTAAATTGTTAAGAAATATACATTTGGCATTGATTTTAAAAATACTCAACTGGATAAATAGCAAATTGAAGCTGAAGATCTTTGTCATATCAATCGAATCCATTGGCATTCAGGACATTTTCTAATTTTATTTCCTCAAGATCCACAATTACTGTTTTATTGGAAAGAGATTTTTTATGCATTGACCTAGCAGCACACCTAATCATCCTCAATTTGACAGTTCAAAACTATGTAGTGTATTTTTTAAACTTCTCTAAAGGCAAATTATCCAATCTTTTTGTTCAATGTTATTTTGTAAATCTAAACTGGAATGGAATAAATGACTAATAGCAAAGATCATGTAAGGCCTGGTTGACATGTAAGTACTCTCTATACCAATTGGATTCTAATATTATCTGGAAAAATGCAGTTTCCTCTGGATAGCTGACATTAAATCAGTTGGTCAATTCTTTATCAAATTAAGTTTCATTGAGATATAGCTTGGGGAAAACTAATGAAAATATGAAAAGGCACATGAAATAATTAAGATTTACATCTAATGTAATACCCCCTGTTTTCTATAAAATGTATATTAAAATAGTAACAATACATAACTTTTCACTAACAAGGACAAATTCTGGGACCTCTCTTTACCAAGAGAATTAGAATTTGGGAGATAAAACGCTTTATTTCAAACTTTAAATGAATCAATTCCTTTTGGTCTATCTATTGGAGAAGCTCTTGAGGAGATGGTGGAAAGGCATTTAAAAATTTACTTGATTTAAAAAGAGATATTATTCAGCAGATGAAGCTCAAATTTTTCTAGGCAAGCCATAACGGTAAGTTTAGAAATTTATCTTTTCAATTGTTTAGTGAAAATAAAAATTAATCTCTAGCTAAATGGTCCACATAGAACTGAAAACTGCACTTTACTTTTCAGTTGGCCTTGGAGGGTGGGAAGGAAGGGCTGCAACAGAAGGAAAAAGAAAAAAGTTGGACCAGTATCCTGGTAGCACAAAGAGAAAGACAAAGGTTCCAGATGATTATGATGATAGAAATATTCCTGAAGTCTACATTTGTCAGGAGACAGATTTATGGCAATGAGAAAAAAAATCACTAAATTCTTCCTGCTTGGCCCCTTTAAAGGAGCCATTCCCAGTACTGAAAGGCTATTATGAGCGAATTAATAAATTACACAGCAAATTATTAAATCCAGATAATTACAAGGAATAAGTAAGTAATCATTAGTTATCTCAGCTAATTACTGTGGGTCAGAGCCAGCCGGAATGTGAAATCCTCCTCGGGAATTGAAATTAACTTTGCACAGTGAGTCTCTCTGCTTGACATCCCTAGTCTGTAGGCACATGGCAGCTCCCCTGTGAGCCGGTCTTTCTATTTAACTTGGAGAGAATAGAAATAAAATTAAGTGGCGGTGTGATAATAGGAAGCTGCTCAGAAAGCAAACTGTGGGTTTTATTCTGTACTTTCAATGCCTAGAGATGAAAAGCTTTATTTACACCAATTTCAAAAAAATTTAAAGCACTCTTGTTGAGACAGGCTCCCTGAACACACACACACACACACACACACACACACACACACACACACACTACAGTCCTCTGGTGTGACAGATTAGTAGCACATGAAGAAGGCTCAAAAAGAGCAAACATTTTTGAGCTGTGTGTGTGTGAGAGAGAGAGAGAGAGAGAGAGAGAGAGAGAGAGAGAGAGAGAGCGAGAGAGAGAAAGAGAAAGAGGGAGAGATGGGGGGGGTGGCAGTAAGAAAGAAAGAAAGAAAATGAAAATATTATTCTGCTTTCATCCCACACAGTGGAAGGGCTGTCGAAAAGTGCAGCCCGATCTAATAATCTGTTTGTTTTGTTTGGGTTACGATATGCTTTCATCTTGCCACAGGAAGAACCAGCTTAGTGCAAATGTTGTCTCTCGTTGATCTTTCACCAGATGCTTCAAGAACTGATGTCGCTTTTTTTTTTTCCATATAGCATCACTTTCTGAAGCCAGCCTACAGTACCCTGTCTCCCTGCACTCCCACCAACCTCCACCCCGCTACCCCCAGGCCTGCTCAAAGGGCAGAGAAGACAGCTAAGCCCAGTGCCTGTTGGAAAGAGGAAAATGTATCTGTGATGAAGTGATTATGTGTATCACAGGGTTTGGAAAGACTGGACATACGAAGAAAACTGGTGTTAATATATTAAAATGAGGGGGAATCTAAAAGCTTTTTTTTTTTTTTTTATCAATTGCAATTAGATGGACAGTCTTTCCGCTCATTCCCTGCTCTAGTCTGGGATGATAATAAAAATTTAATGAAGCCTGGGACGAGCAGAGAGCTCTGTCTAGGGACCGTGGAATAGAATATTTTAACTGTACATTTATACCAACTGTCTGGCTTCAAAGACGTGACTGCTTTTAATCTCGAATTAGAAAACCACAGACTTGAAATTAAATATTAGATACCCTCAGATCCCCTTCCTTTCTGAAATATTGTCACGACTCTGTTTTCCTCCATTGGCCCCTAACACACATATCTTAGGTCTCCAATTACATTTCCGTGAATAATAGATGGCTTTGATAGGGTGCAGTATTCTGGTGCTTTTGTGTGTGTGTGTGTGTGTGTGTGTGTTTTTAAATAGAGTTAATGCAATATTAATTGGCTGTAGATGTTATAAGAATGCACAGCCCCCTTTTCAGGAACAAATCGATGAGATAGGGATGTTAGAGAGAGCGAAGGCGAAGGCTTTTCTCCAGACAAGGTCACTTATTTGTGGAGGGGACCTCCTTAGCGCTTTGGGTAAGTGAAGGGGCGCCGTCAATTCCGCGGACCTGGCTGCACCAGCTTGGCAGCCAGGAGAGGGGACTTCGGGCGAGGGAGGATAGAGAAAGGGAACATAGACGGGGAGAAGCAGAGCGCGGGGACAGCAGTCACCAATCTTCCTTTGCTTTTCAAGGCTAATGCTCAGCACCTGTGATCCCTGCACCCACTCTCTAGTTTACCGCCACTTTGCACCCCGCGGGCCTTGGATTGCCTGCGCACCCCTCCTCCCCTCACCTCCAGGTCGGGGTGCACACTGGTGAGAGGTCGGTGGGGAGAGGGTGAGGCTTGGAGTCCGTGGGGTTGGGCGGTGGGAAGCAGAGCCGCCCACGCGTGCTGGAGGGGCTCGCTCTGGCCTCGCCCGGCCCCTAGAGCCTGGGGGAGCAGGCGCCTAGCCAGGCGTGCAGCCAGGAACCCGCGAGAAAGACAGGCCCGGCGCCTCGCCCCCTTGCATTTTACTAATCACGTCTATTTAAATTCTAGCGCGGTCCGCCGCGCTCTCACCGGGAAAGCTCTGGAGAACTGGACCCATCAATTATTCTGAAAAAATCCCAGACTACGTGAGGCTCCCAGCCTGAGGGAGGGAGGCGGCGGCAGGGGGTGGAGTACCTAGCCCTTACCCCTCGCCCCTCCTCCCCGCCCTTCCGCGGCTTTCGCTTAACTTCAGGGTTCTGGGGCCCAAGGGAGCTTTGCGCCTTCTGGGTTTGCGCTTTTGTGGGCTGGGAGGCGAGGTGGCGGGAGTGGGCTGGGACCTTTTTTTTCCCTCGGGGAAAGCTTTCAGTCCCGAGGAGCCAAATCAGATGGATCACCGTTTCCTGGGCTGCTGCCCCCTTCGGCATTGCCAACCCCACCCCGCGACTTTTTGCCAGGTCTCTAATGCAGGCGGAGTGGCTGGGAGCTACTTTCCTTTGCTCCACAGCCCTTCAAGGATGGGACCTTGGGGACATCCTAGTTCAGAAGCCGTTTAGGAACCTCGATTTAAAGTCCTTTGGCAGAACCTCCAACCCACCCCAGTTCAGGCTCCAGAGTGCCCTGAGGCCGAGCAGGAAGCCGAGCGCGCAGCTGGACGCAAAAAGAACGCGTTCGCTCTAAAGTAGGACGGCGAGTGAGCCTGGTTAGTAATTACTGCCCCTCCCCAAGCCTCGCCCGCCCCCGCCCCTGCACCAGGTCTGCAGCCATTACTCCAGCTGTCACTCGTCGGAAAGCAAGCGCCCTCCCCCAGCCCCAGACTTCTCTGTAGCTAACAGAAGCCTGTGTCCCCCTTGCCCTCCCATAGTGTCTGGGTCTTGGTTCTTAAATTTTTGTTATAATTTTTCAGAAACACGATACTTCTTCTTTCCTCTTTCCCCTAACCTTCCCATTTTCTGTTCCCTGGGAACATACTCAAAGTCTTATTTGTGTATATTGGTGTTTTGTTTTGTTTTGTTTTTTTGATGGAGGAGAGGGATGGTTCTCTTGTAACTTCTAGATTTCCCTGAGTAATTTGGGGCCACAGGAAAATGAAAAGTACATATCCAATAATTTTGAAACAAGCCAATTGTTCTCTGGAATTCTTGTAAAATGACAAAGTAGTTCTATTAAATCAATGGGGTGTCATTTAAAAATATTACTGATGAGTTTGTAAGTGATTGAAAGAAATCAACGCGGTTGGGGTGGTGTTTGTATTCTTGGAAGGCTTGAGGGACTCTGAGATTGGTGGGCTCCCGGGAGGTGGAGGGTTAATACACACTGGGCCAGAGAGTCCTAGTTCCCAGTGGGTAACCGGGGCTTTATTAAATGGCAGTCTGCATCTCTATGCAATTTGGTCAAACAGGGTGGAGGCTCCCTGACTCCCAGAGACAGAGTAGGTCTTGGTTTGGGTAGTTATTGGCCTGGTGTGTGAGGTGATGGGGCGGGTGGGGTGGCGGAGGGAGGCAGGGAGAGCAGTCATCCCTTTGGAAAAACCAGTCACCTTAAGGCTCCAAATCCAACAGTAGTCTGGGGCCCAGATATGGAAGGTAAGATTTCCCAGGAACTTGCCCAGAGAGCCAGCCACCTTTTCTGCTCCAACCCTGGTCGGTCTCTCACTTTCCCAGTTATAAATCCATGGCATCTATTCCTTGCACCGGGGGTGGGGAGAGTGGGGGTAAGATGTGTCTATAGGTGGAGATGGCTGTCAAAGGTCAACTGGCCTTCTGGCCTTTGCAAAAGCAAGGTCTGTGTTTAAAGGTGGGCTAAGAACAGCCCAAGCCAAATCATTTGACAGCGCGGAGGAGCCACCTCCCGTCACAGTGCACCTGCATCTGAGGGCTTGGCCTGAAGCCACGGACCAGAAGAGAGGTAGAGATCCTCTATTTCACTCTGACATTTTCCTCGCAACTCGTCAGCCGGGTAGCACACGGAGATGGATGTTCACAAACAACGCATAGGCAGACTCAGAGCCAGTCCCTGGGGGTAGGATACCTTGGTGATACTTTTCAAACTCAACTCAAAATCTCTCCTTCTTTGTCTAGCTGCCCGATTTGCTTGGGAAGGTGCCTTAGACTTACCTTTGAGGTATCTCCTTTTCAGTGCACCTGACCGGCTTTGACCTTCTGTTTGCCACAGGTGTCCTTCCTGCCTTTCCACAGAACGCAAACACGGTGTCTTTTGGTGGCAGCACCTCTGTCTCCGAAGGTGGAAGCAGTTTGTGACTTCCAGGAAGGACCTGGGACCAGACCTGCAGCAGGGGTGAGGGGTGAGGGGCCAGAATTAGATGGAGGGTTCCCTCTGGGAATCTGGGTTCAGTGCTTTAGGCTCTGGGCTCTCCAGACTTCAGTGACTTCTCGAGGGGGCAGTCTGGCTATCGATTTTAAGTCTCATTTTGTTACCTACTCCGAGGGAGTTCTAACACAACTCCGGAGCTGGTTAACTTTCCATCTCAGTATCTGGAAGTGATCACTTCTTCACCTGGAGCCAGAATAAAGGTGGCAGCTTTCTCCTCCAGTCCCACAGTCTTTGGTCTTTGGGGAGGGGGGCCGAGTGGGAAAGAGAACCCAGCCCCTGGCTTCCAATCCAGTACTTCTGATTATTTCTGAGAGAAAAGTCATTTCTGAGGACCTTGGGGCTCACATCCTTAGATCAAGCCTCTAACTTCCGTGAAACCGTCCTAAATGGGTTAGGTCAGAATCGGTTGCACTTTCTTTCATCAACTTTTCACTTTGCAGCCCTGAGAGCTTTTAATTACGATATCGTCAGAGGGGCCCATTCTTCCATTTCCTAAATCATTTCATTGATTTTTTTTTTTCTTGTGCTGCTTGCTGCTTTCCTTTTCAGTAAAACAATCCCCCCTCTGCCCCGATTCATTCGGAGTTTCAGAGAGGAACAAGAAAAAAGAGGGGGTGCGACCAGAAGACTGGTGGTAAATAGGAGAGTGATCTCTACCTGTCCCCAGGGAGGAGAAGAAGTGCAAAGAATGACCATCTCCCTATCTTAGACAGTGCAGATGTAAAAGGGAATTAGATGTAATAAAATAGAAAGGCCACAGCGCGGGGAATGAGACCAGCCCATGTCGCCAGGTATTCTCAATTTGTTCTGAAGGGAGAGGCCAAAGTATCCGGATAACTGGCACTTAGTCTTAATAACACGTGCTTATTTGCTGTAAATAAAATCACGAAATTCCCTAATGGTGACTTGAACTGTATACTCTGGGTGGGAGGAAAAAATGGAAGAATAAGCAAATAAGCTTGCTGAGCTGAAATGTGTCAAACACCGCTTTTCATTCTGAAAAGCTCAGCTACTTTTCCTCTTAAAACCGGGTGAGACCAGAATTCTGCAGTTTAGTTGTTAATTTTGTGAGGAACATAGCTCTGTTTCATTTCTCAAAAAGAGCTTTTACCATCCAGTTCTGGTATCAGCACGGAACATAAACCTAGCCAGTGGATAACAGAGAGGAGCAGGATTTTGCTGTCAGACAAAATGAGAGTTGAGGCTGTTCCTTCTGCTTCCACTGCTACAGAATCCAACACTGATGGGTAGAAGAAATTTCCAGATGATTCCCGCATGTCCCTTTGGCACTAGAAGTGTGTGCAATTGGGGAGGAGGGTTGGAGGGAGGAGTAGACAGATTTAATAGAAGATGAGAACAATCATATTTATTGTACCCCAATTTAAAACTACTTCATAACTCAGTAATGACAGTAAGAAGCATCCTTACTCTCTAGCATTTAACTCCTGGCCATTAGGTATCAGTTACTGCAAGATAAAATGATTTAATCAGTCTAGGAGAAATCTCTTTAATGCTCACTCCCTCACCCTTCCATTTTCCCCTCCCCTCTGCCCTGTTCTCATTATCCTCATCTCTCAAATGTCTTGGATGGAGAAATCTTAGAAGCTGGTGTCACTAGTAGAAACAGTTCCGTTACTTAGGCAGGATTTCTGTATCAACTTGAACACTGCCCATGAGTTGCTTATAAAAATAATCCCCCCCAAATCCATATTTTTCTTGCATGTGTAAGGCATAGAAAGCTGCCCTGAGATGTAGGAATGCTTGGCTTTCCTGCAGCAGAAAGGTGAAATTTTTGTTTGTAATTTATAATAAGCCATTGACAAGCTAGAGTTGGATGATTTTTCAGGTTTTGAAAACTCACACTTACACAAACTCTTTGCCCTTGTTCAGGAAAGGAGACTATGTCTGAAACTACATCCAGATGCAGCTCTAAGTAATCCGAGTGTCATGCAGGACAATTTGTCCCAGCTGACACCAAAGAGACGTGATAAAGCAGAAGCTGGACACAGGTAACACCATCTTAGGGTAATTCCTCTTCCAAGCTTCCCATTAACCATCAGAGCAGGAA
>NW_006431918.1:10656472-10659226 GCF_000325575.1 Pteropus alecto | reverse complement strand
TTGGAAGGTAATCAATTTTAAGAATCAATCCCCAAACCCCTTCGTACATTCTGATGACTTGCGCCTTAACGCTTATAATGTGGGAGGCATAGAAGGAAAAAAGGAAAAGCCAAGCCACAAATGCCTCCTCCAATTTAAATTGGGCAGGTGTTAGAGTTCCTCCACCCTTTCCTATCTGCACTCTTTCAGCTCTCAAATTCTTCCCCACGCCTCTCCTTCCTACTTCACCACTACCATCATCATCTTTCTTCTTCCCCTGCTCCTCCTCCCCTCCCTTCCCTTCTCCCAATCCCTTCCCCTTCCCAGCACGCTCTTGCAGAGCCTGAATTGTGTGCAAAGCTAGGAATGAGAGCTCAAGCAATTTCACAGTGAGAGCATTCTAAAAGGTGATCGATCAAATGGAGCTTAGATCCTAGCAAACTTGCCTGAGTCTGTAAGGGTGGTGCAGGGACAGGTGGTGAGGAAGCATATAATTAGTGAAGGGTAGAGTTGTGGCTGTTCTGGTGTCTTGGTGGGTGTGAGGTGCAGGTATAAGGGAGATGAGCCTGGATGCTCTTCTTTTGTGAACCTCCTTAAGCATATGGAGGAGATGCCAAGGGCATTTTTACCCTTTTGGCGGAAGAAGAGGCACACATGACTGTAGAAGATAGCATATTTACTACCTAAACACACTGACTTTTAGGTGGAAATGCCATCAGTTGTCTCTGCCCAGTTCTGTTGCAGATCTATTAATCATATCCACAAGGATTGCCAAAATGGCAGGGCTCTCTTCGCTTTTCAGTTTATACAGAACAGAATCATTTACATAAAGTCCTTAAGGCAAATAACTGTTGGGGCTCTAATTTATATCTGATCGAAAATTAGCCGTCATTATGCGCTCCATTAGCAGCGTCTTTAATGTGCTTCTAAGCACCATTTGTCAAGCGGCTTGTTAATATCCTTCAAGTCTTTAAAGTTGAGAGCTCATTAAAGAGTGCGCTCTGTTATTGATGTAATTTAGATGAGTTTGGAAGAGCAAGTACACCATGCCTTGAATGGGCAACCTCCAGAAGCCAGGGCAAGGGGGCATTTGGTGACTAAGGTTCACTATTCATGGTTTCCCAGAAGGCTTCATGCTACCTTGACAGCAGGACTTGGGTCCTGCAAAGGTGTTTTCGAAGGCCCACTCCCTGACCTGGGTGTAAGTCATTCATTTCTCTGGGAAGACCTGTGTTTATCTTCAATGTTGTCTTTTTTTTTTTTTCTTGTCAACTCATATTTACCCTGGCTCCCTAAACCTTATGAGAAGGGGTGGGAAGTATAGAAAAGTGGGCCCTAACCTAAAGTGCTTTATGAGAGAATTTAACTGTTTCCTTTATTTTTCTTCACACCTCTAACCCTTATTTAGAATTTCCTGAGGTCTGCCCTTTATTCCACAGGGTGGAGGAAGTAAATATCCATTGAGAAAACCATAGCCCTAAAGACGGAGATACTGCCCTTGACCATATTTTGACTGAAGTACAGTAAACCCGCTTAATTATGTACATATTATTGCATTATCTATCAACCACCCCATCACAATAGCATAAAGGCCAATAAATTACCTCAGTTATTTATCTAAAAATCCATATATTTTGTCATTTTCTTTCTGGGGAGATTATGTTAGTGTAACATAATAAAGAAAACCATTAGCACAGCCAGAAAATTGCAACTGAGTGCAACTATAATTCCACTAGCAGGAATAAATAACAGTTAGAAAGCTGCATTTTGCCCTGAATTTTCTGGTCGGTTGTATCAGCCTCCTTTTGATCCAAGTCTTGAGTGTATCTGTGAATCCTGCTATCAAGGGTTTAATAAGCTTTTATACATCCCTTCACTTCTAAATTTTACATTAAAATAAAAACAATCCAACCATCCTGAGTTTCGAACCCCACTTCCATCTCTAAATTCACTTCCTCTCCTGAGACCTTCTGGGGACTCAGAGATTAATGCAAGATAATTAAAGACATTAAGCATTTTATTCTCTCCTCTAAATTTCCAAGATTCTCTCAGCCTTAGGTGCTTGTGTGTGTGAAGGTGGCTCTACTTTATAAGTCGAAGTAAAAATAAAACCAAGAGTTTAAGCACTGGATCTGGCGGGGGTGGGAAGGTGGTCCAAACACTCAAAAGTCTTTTCTAAAACCTCTCCCCCTTTACCTCGTGCTCAAAGGACAATCTCATTTTCATTTGTTGAACAGTTTATTCTTGCACTCCAAACCTTAAAAGAGTTCATTACATACACACGGAGAAAGAGAAGGGAGGAAGAAAGATATAATAAGATCAATCTAAGGACATATTGAGGTCATATAACAGCACAAATATTCTCAAGTGCTCTGTATAATGTGCAGTGGGGATTTTGGGCAGTTTTATTGTGTGGTAGGATCCTCATCTCCGTTGTTTTTTACAGGATTCCTCCAGGCTAAAGTAATAAAGCGAGTAATTAGAATGCTAAAGACAGATGTAAATAACAGGAATGAGACAGCGGTGACAGATGAGCGGCTGGGTCAGGAAAGAGCCCAGTTGGTGGAAATGACACCGCTTCCTCGCTCCCAATCCCCTCCCCCACCCCACCCCCTTTTTTCTTTCGGTCTCTCTTCCTTCCTAGCTGTGGCCTTAGGCAGCCGACCCGGGACGCGCCGGTCAAAATTGCATTCGGGGAGGCGCAGCGCGGCTGCCATCTCCGGCGTCGCGAGCCTCGGGAGTCGCAGACTCGTCCACTGATGGGCAAGCGAGGCG
>NW_006431918.1:10655724-10656381 GCF_000325575.1 Pteropus alecto | reverse complement strand
CCGCTCCGTTCCCGCATCCGCGCGGCTGCCTCCAGCCCTTTGTTGCCCTTTCTCCCAAACCAGAGCGAAGAGGCCTCGGAGGCGCCTTCACCGCTCGGTTCCACTGTGGCCGGGGAAGCCCAGGCCCGCCCTTGGCGCCTCCGCCAGCTGCACAGCCATGGCCAGAAGCTCGAGAAGCGGCCCAAGCCTGCGAGGCCTGCGCCGGAGGCACCACCGCCCTCTGCCTCCCGTGAATCACAAGGGGAGAGGGCATCACTGGGCTTCATTTGACTTTCCTCCAAGGCCACCCCATGGAGTCCAGGCTTTCTTGATGAAAATTTTACAAGTCACCCTATGAAGAACACGAGAAAGCCGCTCTCCATGCGTTTTGACAAAAAGATATCAGTAGCAATTTGCCTTTCCCAGCCCTGACCTATTGACAACTAGGCACGTGGAAAAGCAAATATACTAATTCATAAATGAGCCTTATTTCCCTCCCAACCATTTAAATAGGCTGAGCAGCCTGACCTCAGCTTGTTATATGGAAGTTTAAAATGTAAATGCTACTTAGCCACACTATCTTTGACATTAGAGAAAGAAGAATGACCGTATCTGATTCAAATCCCACAACAGGTCCTTTAGTCTCTTAAACCCCATAGATAACTTTCATGATCTGGT
>NW_006431918.1:10654529-10655709 GCF_000325575.1 Pteropus alecto | reverse complement strand
CCCCCATTTGTACTTAGAAGAGCCGCAGTTTTACAATTGGGGGCTTATTCAGGTTTGAAGGTTCATTCTAGAAACGCAGCTGCCCTATGCAGTGGACGTGGTTAAGACTAGATAGGAGGGATTGTGCATTTCCTTTCTATTCTAGCATTAGAGCATCAACGCCTTCCTTTCTGCATCTTCAGATTATATCAAACAAACAAAAAACCTAGAGTGAGCCAGACTAGGCCAGGAGGCAGCTCTCATCACCCCTGGCGATGCTGGTACTGGGGTCAGTTAGCAGGTGCTTGTGAAATACAATGACACATGTCAGTGGAAGAATTCCTCAGTTACTTCTCAGATTATGGACATAACTTATGCCTACCAGTGGGGAAGAGAACCATTCTTCCAGAGTTTTAAAGGAGACTTGTGAATGAGTAGGGCAAAATGAGAAACATGTTTATCATTTTTGATTTTATTTTTAATACCTAATCAATAAATTTTCCTCATTTGTATCAATAAACACAATGGATACATTTCTTAACTTGTCCCCTGCCTATTTCAGACAATAATTTTCTTTTGAGTTAACATTTTATTTTTAAACAACTATTTCTTAAAAAAAAAACAAAACACTGGGGAATGTCTGTGGAGTATTTATGAAGCTAGTGACGACCGGCCTTATTCCTCTTAGGTGCATAGGTCTGATGGATAGGCCAGATTTTTTGAGGCTTTCATTAGCTCTATACTTACTGAAAATAAGAATTTCAGATAGGCCTGAGTAAAGCATGAGATCTCTTTCCTAGATGAAACATTTATTAACATTGGTGGGGACTGGTGAGGCATCACCACAGAATTCATGGAAAAGTGGTAGCTTATTCTGCATGATAGGTACTTTTCTGTCTAGTGACTGGAAGTTTGATCAACTATAAAAGGACTGACCTTGGAAAACTGACTGGGACTAAAATTAATACTTATGAAGAAACATACTGGACTAAAGAATAAATTCCTTGTTTATGTATAGCCTCAGGGCCTGAAATGTAGGTCTGATCTGGAATTTTGGTCTGGCTGTATCTCTGATGGCAACCTTCACTCACAGTCCTGTGAAAAAGCTTCACACATTCCGAACAAGAATCAGGCTGGTGCTGTTGGTGGTGGTAGAAAATAGTAGTGGGGATAACTCGTTGGAGAGGATGATACGGTAACT
>NW_006431918.1:10647356-10654493 GCF_000325575.1 Pteropus alecto | reverse complement strand
CAGCTAGTGCCTGGAAATGAGGAGAAGCAGGATGAGTGGGGGGAAGGAGAGGTCATGCTGGCTTGGACCACTTTTGTAGGAGGTGAGAATTACTTCCCGATTTCCTTTTATCTCTGTGAAGGACATTTATATGTGCAGAAATCCTTTCTGTTCCAGCAAGTTCAAATGTTAGGTTGCCACTCATCAGTGGGCAAAGAACTTAATTTAGTAGGTTGTGACCAGCATAAAGGAAAAATTTAAAAAATGAAATAGAATAGAAACAATGTGGACCACATATTGTGAGAACAAGTTTTGTTTCATGATGCATTTGTTTCAGTTTTATTTATATCTGTGTGTTTATATTGGGCCATGGTGTAAAGTGTATTTCATATTGTGTGTTTTAGTTAAAAACATTTGAAAATGGGATCACACCAGTCCTTAATGGTTGATCAAGTCCTTTGCCCATTATCTGTTATTTGTGCCATTTATCTGATGCTGCTCTAACATTTTCTCGCATTGTTAACTTCTCACGTGTACACATTTGTCTAACTGAATTTAAACTTCCTCAAAGATGTATATGTTAGGCTGCTTTGTACACTTCACGGCCTCTAATGTGGTGCTGTACACATACCTAATTGACAAATGTAGATGGCTAAATTGCTTAACAAAAGCAAGTCAGATCTCAGCTCACATGCTGCTTTTTCAGGGATGCATTTCTTAACCTGTTCCCTGACTCCACTCTAGGCTAGATACTGTCTCTCACAGTGCTTGTAATGCCTTCATTATGCTTACTGGAATTTGAATATAAACATTCATGTGACTAGGTGATTTGTTTCCTCCACCAGGGTGTAAACTTCATTGGAGTAGACCAGCTCTGTTGAGCTCACTTGTACTGTGCACAGCACTTGGCACATGGTGGGCATATAACAAATACTTGTTGACTGACTGACTGACTGACTGACTGACTGACTGACAGGATAAATGATTAAAAGGATAACCAGTAGTTCTGGCAGAGGCAGCAGGTCTTTTCTTACTTGTTATCAGAAAGATGTTTTGCTAATGAACATGGAATGAGACAGGAGACTCAGATCTAATGATTTGAGAAAGTTAAAATTTTGTATGAAGCCACCGTCTCATTTTTTTTTTTTTCAATTATGACAGGAGCACTGTCTTTAGTTTGCCTGGACTTGGCTATAGAAATGGGTTCATGTAAGCTATGTTAAGTGGAATCTCTGCAATCTTTGAATAACTGCCGTGGAGAAAATGAATTCTGTTGGATGAGGTTCATTTTGTGACCTGCACAAGAAATTTCTCTTGGAACTTGTAAGCTGTTATTCCTTCTTGATAAAATGATTGCGTGTGTGTGTGTGTTTTTTTTATTAGATGAAAGAAGGCTGCTATCCTTGTGATTTCCCACTTTGCCTTGGCTGACAGTGCAGGACTAAGATTTAGGTTAAAATGTAATGGATTTTTTTTTTCAATATGTATATTTTGAGAATATTTATCTTCTTGTTCTCCAGCCTTTTATAATTTTCTTTTTTTATGTTTATTTATTTATTGGATTATGTGCTTTCTGGTTTTATTATGCTGTTGTCAGCATACTAGAGAGGAAATGGCATGCATCAGCTTTGGAGTTAGATAGACCTGGGTTCAAATTCTGAACAAATTGGGATTGTAATACTTTGTAGCTATGTGATCTTGGAAATTTTTCTGTGTTTTATGATTCTCGTCTGTAAAATGAGACCAATTCTGCTCTCTTCAATGTTTTAATTATTATTCGAGTAACTAGCACAGTGTTTAGCACATTTTAGGTACTCACAAAATAATAGCTCTTTTTCTTTCCATTGATGGTGTGTAACTTCAGATCCTTTTGGGGAGGAGGTAAGGAGGAACCATGATAATAAGAGAATTTGGTGTGTTAATGTTACATTTTCTATTTTTTGAGAACTTGGGAAAATAATCTTGTTTCCCTCAATTACTTTAAAAAAATTCGGAAAATAATCATTATATATCACCTTGGAAAATTATTTGTTAATAATATTGATGTATAAATTATTTGAAGATGCCTATGTATTGTCTCAAGGATAATTGTGAAAAGGCTAGAGAGAAATACCTTGATATGCTGACAATGTCATTTTTAGGTTCAATTATCAGATTTTGTATTAATCACATAAAAATGTAGTTTTTTCCCTAGTATTTTAGGTATAAGTTCATCTCATATTTCTTGAGGAAATCGAAGATAAAACAATTTACATTCTAGGCTATCCTAAGTGGTTATAGTGTATCTAGGGGAATGTGAAATAGGTACTGCTTCAGCTTTAGGGGTCCAATGCAAAGACTGTAGTGGCTGGAGCATTATAACGCTAAGATTTCAATAGCCAAATAGAACTGGTAAGGTAGGCATATGGGCTTCTACTAGAACCAGGTATCAGAAACAAACTGAATGTCGGGAATCTGGGAAGTCCATAACCTGGGACTGAAAAACTAGTTTTTGATGTTCCAGGGAGGCAGGAGTTCCACATGGAGAAAATGAAGGTAGTTCAAAATATGATACTACAAATGGATGCATAGGAGCAAAATGAACAAAGAGTATTTTACTCTAGTTTACACATTTGGGGTTTTATGTATGAATCCGAGATTGACGGTGTCTTCTGGAAGTCATTGCAATTTGCTGCTATATTCATGGTTTGTTGGGATATGAGACCTTATTTCACCATATATGATGCTTTTTTCCCCCCATCAAGATTCCTGGGAGTACTATATTAATTAGTCAGTTGAACATTTAAATCATTAATTTAACGAACTGTCATTGAGTTTCAGGTATTTTGAAAGATGTTGAGACTAAGAGACATGTCTTATCCTTAAAAAGTTTACAGATTTTTGGAGGAGAAAGACACCTGAAGAAAATGATGGGAAAATGACAAGAGCTGCGGGGTTAAGCACAGAGCGCTGCGGCAGCAGAGAAGTGGGAGCAAAAATTATATTTCATCGGATGATGGTTTATTCCAACCCACCCTTCCCTTCACCCCTGTAGCACACACCCGGAAACTGAGACAGGCAGAGCGAAAGCTTCCTTTCTTCAGAGCCTGTTTCGGCTTATGTAAAACTATAATTGTTTGTTAAAGTCCAGTAGAGAAATGAGATGACTATAATGGAAATTCATTAAAGGTTCCGTTTGGCCATCGAACTGTGCATGCATTTGCCATTTCAGTTAATGTAATTTTTGATACATTTGCTCTAGAAATTTAGGTTTATGCACATTTATTGTAAACATTCTTAATGAAAACAATACTCTATTAATTATCCCTTTTTTGAGAAGAGAAATTTCTTTTGATTTCTAGAAATCACGATAGTAGAACTAGAAAAGATTTTCTTTTCTTTATTTTACAAAGATGGTATGGTTTTATTTTTAGAATCAACACATTTTTGAGAAGTTTAAGTTGTAAACTGGGCAAAATTTCTCTTTTACTCTTTTCGTGGAGCTACATGACTGTATTTTCTGTGCTACTGCTTCCAAAATGTTTCACTTTTATTATTTGCAAAATGTCTCAGTTTAATATTTGGGGAAATTGTTGTATTTGGGAGAGAAACAGCCAGTCTAGGCTTTAACAACTGTGGATGTGAACAGTGATTGTTTTGCAAGATAAGAACCTCATAGCATTAACAAAGTTAAGAAAATGATAGCATGGCAATAAGCCTCAGTTATCTATTTAAATTCTATTTCTTATGTGTCTTGATATATAATCATCTGGCCACTGTATAATATTTCCCACATTTCCCAGCAGCTGGGAGCTGGCTTTGGCAGACGCTGCCCTGCAGGACTTGGCTAGGAGCCAGGCCACAAGAAAGGGCAGTGTGGAAGTCGGGTGAGGAGAATTAGCTAAGCTTTTAATTAACTCACCCTTTCCTGTTGTAGCAATGTGTAGAGACCCCAATCTTCAGTTATACTTCATATGCTCAAACTGGGCCACAGGTTGACATAATCGACGGAACAGTTTACTAAGCTTTCATATGAGAGTACAGAGGTACAGCAAGGCTTTAAAGAGGTACTCACCAGACTTGAGCGCCTGCAAAAATCTGTATAGAGATAGAGAGACTTGAGACTCCTCAAGTTGCTGGAAGCTCTACCTCAATCAGTGCAGCCACCCTTCTGGGCATGCAAGGCACAAGCGGTGTTTAAATGATAAGACATTTGAACACATTCAGCCTCTACATGTCTATGTAGCTAACCTGGATACATCTAGACACATTCGACTTATTTATACCTATGGACTACTGCCCTTACGGGGTCCTTATCTGGGCATGTCCTAAACCTCCTTTTAAAACTCCCAATTCTTACACATCACAGTTTTGAGTCATCATACACTAAAGTGGCCACTGTCTCTGAAGTCAACTCAAAAAATTTTACTAATAAGAATGTTTATTGTTATCATGGAATAAGAAGTCCTGAGGGAGGCCCCTCTAAAGCTGGTTAATCGAATGTGAAAGCAAATCTTCTCTGCTTAAGGAAAGGGAGTAACCTAGCGCCTGGTGCAGTACCGAGCACGATTTATCCAGTGGTGAAGGTAACAAACGTGGAGGAGTTAGGGTGCCTGGCAGCTGGGTCAGCGGCCTGCGACTTGTGAATTCTGTTGGGAGTTTGGGGAGAGAGCTGGTGCGCATAAGTATGTCTAATAAAGATAATTTGATCTTCGTTATTGTCATTAGATATTATGGATAATATAAAAAACGATAAAAGTTGACTTCCCAGGTTTTATTTTTCAAATACAAATGACAGTTTTAACCAAACTTTAGTAAGCTGATTTTAAAAAGTCCATTCTCACGTTATCTAGAGGTAAACGACGTCCCTCTTTGCCACCTTCACTTCTTCCTTTTTCTCTCCCTCCCCATACATTCCATTCCTCATATCAAACCCCTTCTTCAAAACTCTTTCTTTTCTCCTTAGCATAGATTTTATCTGAAACCTATTTTACATGACACTGGTTATTTAAATTTTAATCCTAAAGCTACATTTTCGTAGCTAAAAATTTTCTGTGAAAATGTTAAATGAAAGGGATTCTTTTTGTTTTTAATGCTAGCATTTTGATTTTCTAGTTGAGCTTAAAGGCTGAATATATGTAATAAGCACAATGATAAACAGAAAAGTTTCAAATTCATCCTGTGAGAAAGACCCAAGGGAGAGTTAGCAAGCAATAACAAAAAATGTTCGATTTATTGTGCCCTATATTTTGAAGCACAGTAGATAGACTTCCATAGAATATCAAAATGTTATAGCCAAAAGAAATTTAAGAGATAATTTCATCCAAACTTTTCGTAGGCACGAAAAGATGAAGAAACTTATCTGAGGTCACATAGCAACTTTACAATATAGTCAGTAGTAGACTTTGGGTAGAAGGAACCTTTATTATGTGCCTTTCTTTCAGATAATGACCTTATGAGAAATTAGGATAACATAAAAACAAAATAAAATGATTACAAATATTAACCACTATGTTTAAACCTCCGTCAGACTTAACTTCAAAGCAGTTTTTCATTTTGCTGACTGAGGCTGAGCTCTGAGAGGCTGGGGCAGAGGACTATCCTACTCCATCTCAGCTGCGTAACTAGGATGGGACGCTGGCTGCGTGTGCCTGCTTTGGAAGCTGTCACTTCCCTATCGCCCCGTCTTGCCTTATTGACCTCTCTACTACCAGATGATTTTTAATGACCTTCCTCACCTTCCAGAGTAGAAACCTGAAGAGAGATGTGAATCGCCACGCAAAGGGGTCATGTTGAGGTTGGGAAGGAGAGGGACGCGCGTGGGCTGGGAGTGGGGTCGGCAGGCCTGCCTGGGGGTCAAGGGATAGGAAAGCCTGAAGGATGGCCCGGGTCGGAGGACAGCCGCTAGAGCTTGCCTCAATAGTAAAAAGGCTCGGCTGTTTCCGTTTCTTTCTACACAATTTAAATTCATGCTTAAAGAATAGCCAGCCTGGTGCACATACTGCCGAGTGATGTTTCATTTCTGGATAGAGTGGATTTTAGGAGATGAGGGAAGCCAGGATTCCTTCCTCTGGTGATTGACTACCTCGCACCTCATTTGGCACGTTCCTTTTCCGTTTGTTCGCTTCCCTAGAGTAGGTAAAGCCATTGGATCTATAGGGTTTGCAGTAATAATTTGAAATACGTGACTGGTTTTGAAAAACGCTGTAAACTTGGCAAGATGAGAAGTTCAAAGAACACCCATCTGATACTTAAATGCTTGAGTCTTATCATTTATTAAACCTTGAAGTTAATGATGTTTCATCATAAAATTATATGTTTGTTACAGGAAATATGGCAAATATAAATATTTAAAACATGACATAAGAATAAATGTGAAGGATAAATGATCACCCATTGGCTCACTACCCAAAGTCTACTAACTTTTCGGAGTTGTTTATTTCTTCTACCTTTTCTATCTACTTATTTTTCTAGGATTGATTTGTAGATTTGTAGTTTTCTTTTTAACTTAGGTCAAGAAACCTGGTAGCAGACAGGCTCCAGGTAGTGGGAAGTGTTATTTATATTGTCACATATTCTACTGTGAAGTTATAATTTCCCTATTTGTTTCCTTTTATTGGGAGCTTAGATTGAAAACAATATTTGCTATATATATGATATAGTATACTTCTTGATACATATGACTTCGAGGCTTGAATTCTTAGCATACATCACTATCATGAATTTACAAGGTCTTGATATATGTTGTCAAATTACTTTCCAAAAATTGAAAACTTTACACTCTGTTTGGGACAACCGAAGTTCAGTAGGTCAAGCATCACTTTACCCCTCTTGCAGATGAATACCTGCCTTGTTTTAATTTACTCACCTGATGATCTGATTGTGGGGGGCAGGGGGGCGGCAGTAGCATATCTTTCTAAGTCTTAGCAATTGAGCTAGTGGGGACACATGGCCCAAGCTAGGCCAATCAGACTTCTTCACTTTTGTTTTCATATATAGTAGGTTGAGCTATTCTGTCCCTTGGGATTTCTAAGCTGTGTTGATAGAACTTGGAGCTGTCTGCTGCCAGAATTCCTGATTTATAGAGGAAACTCTGTAACTGGAGAGAAGGAGGACAATACGAAGAGGAGTTGAGATGAGATGCTGTGGGGGTTGGGGTGGAAGGTATGAAGGGAAAGG
>NW_006431918.1:10646204-10647309 GCF_000325575.1 Pteropus alecto | reverse complement strand
TACTACAGAGGAGAGAGAAGAGAGTTGAGTTTCTCAGTTCATTTATTCCTGAGGTCAATGACATCTGTATCCTTTCCAGTTATGTGAACCAATAAATCCTTTGTGAGGTTAAGTGAGTTTGAAAAGGGTTTCTATGGCTTGTATCTGAAAGAGTCCTAATATACATTCCCACTTTTTTCTATAGTTGCAGTTTAAATTAAAAATCTATAGTATAAATTTCCTGTTCTGCCTTGCACTGATACCGACTGTTAGTCATAATTAGCATCAGTATTAATTACTATGCATATCCACGATTAAACTAAAAGTGCTAAATTGGTTAGCATTTGAATCAAGATTAGTGGCAATAGAAGTAAATACATTTTAAATTGATAAATGAGGTGATGAACGAGTATTAAAAGTTTATAGAACATTTATTTTTCACCTTAAATTTAATATGATAAACTCATAACTTCTCTCTCTCTCTATCCCTCTCTAAACTGCCTACTCTTAGGTAGGAAAATTCCTAGGTAGGAAAAGATTAATTTTTTGCTGTCATTGAATTCTTGATTTGTTCACAAAAAATAAAATCTTATATTAATTTCCTTCAAAAGCATTTAACCTATTTCTTGGCTTTTTGTAAGGTTTAGGTTATATCTGGGACCATGTTTAAGCGTACCTTATGTCCGATGCAGGTGTCTTGGTCTGGTTGACATATGCCATTGACTTGAGCAATTCCTACAAATCTTTCACCATAATGTAGATGTGAGAAGGTCTCTGGGGAAAAAGCAAGGGAAGGGTTTGGTTAAAATTGTTGGATTCTCAAACCCTTTCAAGTGCTAATTTGCATAATCAATCCTCCAGAGGGAACTGCAAAGAGTAGCGTGTCCCACACACTTTTTAACCATCAGGCACCTTTTTCCTCTAGCATTTCATCCACTATGTGTTTGGTTCTGGAAATACAGCAGTAAACAAGGTAAGATGTTTCTTTGCTCTCACAGAATTTGTGGAACTTACAAGTCATTTGCCCTGCTGGAACCTGAGTACAAGTAAACACCTACATGTCATATGCCTAAATATTTAAAAGCTGTACATGAAATTAACAAAGTGTTAAAAAGTATTTCACACT
>NW_006431918.1:10639540-10646190 GCF_000325575.1 Pteropus alecto | reverse complement strand
TTCCTTGACTGATAAATCTACAAAATGACCTGGAAGGCCAGGCTTTCATTTAGAATTTTTGGATTCCTCGGTGTTTTGTGTCCTGATGGCAAAGAGAGTTTATTCCTGGCTCTCTGCACACATATAGACGATCTTTGTACCTTCCCCTCAATATTGTTATAGACCTAAAACTCCCCTAAAAAAGTCTTAAAAATGTTAATGGAATGTAACAAGAATCTAATAAAAACAAGTCAGGATAATAGAAAAAACAGGTCTGAGTGAAAGCTAGACTTCAAAATATATATATATATATACACATATATGTACATATATATGTATTTTAGTAGATTTAAAAAATTTTGTAACAAAATGTATTGCCAATTCATAACAAAATAATTAAAATAAGAAATACATAGTCTGATCACTTTTTTGTAAATACACACAGATAAAATATAGTACACAGTAAAATATTAATGACACACTGTGATTTTTGTTTTGTTCATTTACTTATTTGTGATTTTTATTCTCTTTGTTCACTTATTTGTATTTTCTGAGTTTTCTACAATACGTATGACCTGTGTAATTTTTAGTGGTTTAAAAAACTTATCTTACTTTACAAAATTAATGGAGAGTAATTTAGGAGGTGTCGTAGTATTTTGAGCAACTTTGGGAATGCTTGTAAATCCCTGGACCCAGAGCACATTTTCTCTATATGTTCTACATCAATGAAGAATACTCAGCACTTACTTTAAAAGAGCAAACTGCTCACATTATCTTCGAATTACCAAAAAGCATGTTTAAATTTGACGTCAATTTACTTTCTTCCCTTGAAACCAAATTTACTATTTAATATCTAGTTAATAAATTAAAGTTACATGATATGTCCATTCATGTACATTTTTGTGTTGAAAGAGAAATAGAAATACTTCATTTTCATAGACTTTGCTAAAATGTTTTTATTGATAGTCTCGTCTTTACTGCTTAACCTCATTTGGATTCTCTTTCAATACACGTCCACACATAAAGATGAAAAGTGTAAAACTATTTTATTAGAAATATTGATTTTAAATTTAAAACTGTTGAGAATAAATTGCTTGTTTAAGAAAAGCCAGAGGGGAAACTAGGGTGTTCTGTGTAAATAAGCACCGTTAGGGCATGCCATGTTCCTTATAATTTCTGTGAGGCGATATTGTACAATCGAGTGCAATTCATGTCTCTGTACCTCAGCTTCAAAGAATAAAGAAATCTGTGGCACCACATTGTCATCGTTGATATCTATCAACAACTTAAATTCATGGCATATACATGATACCTGTACATTCATTTTTACTCCCTCCTCATCTACTAAATATATTGGCAAATAAACATTGCTTTGGAGTAGGATCACAAGACAATTTCAGAAAATATCTACAAATATTCTAAAGAAAACAAAGGGAACTTTAAATCAAGTCCAATAAGCAATGTCAATATCCGTCAGCAAACAATGTGCTAGCTCCCAATTGCTGGTTAGTCAGGGGTGAAAAGGATTCTCCCATCAAGTATTCAAAGAAATTCTCATCTGACCTCTTCCTAGTATGCCACCCTTCAATAAAGAGATAAACATGTGTCTCCAAAAGACTTCCCAGGACTCCATGCAGTGTGGGTAAGAGAATGCTGAAAAAAGTATAGCCTCTTTTGAAAGAAAACAAGTCATACTGAGCATGATTGTAAGTATAAGAGTGCTAATTGCTATGCTGGTTGGTGAATGTGATTAATCTGAAAGTTTTGGGCAGCCATTAAATACATTAATTTCCTTGCTGGTATGCCACAAAGTGAATATTACCAATAACAGAAGCCAATATCTCAAAATATTTTTTTTCATTTTCTTCATTTCACGTGAGGGGGCTAAGGCTATTGGAAGGCTGACTAGCCAAATGCCTACTTCAGTTGTCATCCTCGATGTTCTCCGACTAATGCAATGTGGTCATAAAGGTTATTATTCCATTGAATCAGCATAATAATGCCTACAACATGAACAAGGCATAAAATTTAGCTTTATTGCTACTATCTGAATATTCTCTTCCAAACATAGATATGCTTTTTTTTTTTTTTTAGGCAAGGCAACCCTTGGTTGACCTCACAAATTGCAAGGACCTTGTCAGCTTACAATCCCTTATTTTTTTATTTTTTACACCTACAGCACCTGGTCTTCCTCGGTGGTCCCCCATACAAGTACTAACCAGGCCAGACCCTGCTTAGCTTCTGAGATCAGATGGGGTCAGGCTTGTTCAGGGTGGCATGGATGTAGACTAGATATGCATTCTATACGTAGTTTGGAATGAAAAATATCTATAGATTTCAAATGTTCACAGTAGCCATTTGTTGAAGTATAAATGTAAATGTTATTGCAAGAGTAAAATACAGCAATAATTACTGATGATTGTGAAAATTGCTAATTTTACATATAAAAATGATCAGAACATTTCAAATAATATATGTATAAGAAAATATTTAAAGATTAGTATTGAGAGAATACGTTAGCTTGATAACTTTAGAAAGAATATTATATCCTCTTAGTGTCAGTATTTATAAAATTTAAATAACACAAGAAAATAATATAAATCATGTTATAAAGATTAGAAATAATCTTTGAAATTGTATTAGTATTCAAATATTAAAATAATCTTTAAAATTATGTTTATTTTATAGTATTTTTTAGTTATTTAATTTCATTTAGGCCACAGGTCTTTCAAGAAAAAATTCTCTTTGACAATTTCTCACATCTTAAAGGATGGATAGGAAGCAAAATGTTAAGAAAGCCTTGTTAAAATTTCACAAGGCAGGAAAACAACTCAAATCACGTACAACATCTGTGACAAATCATCTTTGATCTGGACATAACAAATTTTTTATAGATTCTATTTCTCTGCTGAGATTCGCATGTGTTTACTTACTTTGGACATCTTTTCCTTTAAGCCCATGAACAAATTTATAATATCTGCTTTAAAGTTCTTGTCTGCTAATTCTGGATCATCTCAGGTCTGTGTCTAGCGCCTGCTGTTTTTCTTGGTTATAAGTCATAATTTCCTAATTTTTCATATGTTTAATAACTTACTATTGGATGTTAGACATTGTTGTGATACATTTTTGGGAGACTGATTTTTTTTCTTTTGCACAATAAATTACTGGCAGATCCTTTTGGTTCTCACAAATATGCTGTGATTTTTTTCCCCCCATATTGCACTTATTTGTAAAAATTACAAATATTTCTCACTTATATATTTTCATGAAGTCTAAACATCTTGTACTACTTGAAGATATTTTACCAAGCATGACATTATTACCTTTTTATTATTATTAATTTCTTTGTAAGTATATTCTATTTCCTTAATTACATTGTGAGCCTCAGGGGTGGATCTTTATTTTATATCTATTTTAAGTCATGGCATTTGACATGCAGCTGACACACAATAAAAGTTATTGTGTTAGTGACTATGAAGAATGTCTTAAAGTGGTCTTTTGGGCTTTGCTTTCTTTCATAGCTAATCTTACTCCCCTTTTATGGGTATCAAACATTGAGTTTATTCATCTGTTCACTCTTATATCCATTTATCCATTTATTCAACAAATATTTATTGAGAACCTACTATATGTCAATTCCTATCCTGGTTCTGTGATTGCAACAGAGAATAAAGTGAACAATGTTTACATCCTCATAGAACTTCTGACTTAGTAGTAGGTATCCAGGATTTGGCTAAGCCATGCTACGGAATTACTGCCTTAAAATCCCTTTTGTTTGGCCAACCAGCCTGCAGGGACCTTAAACTGACACTAACTCCCTCATGGAAGCCTATGCCCTAGAAAACAGAGCCGCAAGTCATTGTAAGCTCCTGATATGATTTTCTCAATAGCCCTTGTGATAAGCAGTTCCCTCCCTCCACCCTGCCCATCCCCAAGGCCTTCCTCTTATCCTTTAGATAAGACCTCTGGGGAGCTTGCTGAAATCCTGTTCTTTTTGGTTTGAATCCAGCCTTAGCCAGGGAATCCCAAAGCATTCTACCTGCAGTCTCTAATCAAAGCATGTGCCCCAGGTCCTGTCTGTACCATGTCTTTGCCTACTCCTCCTTGTGTGGCCCCTCAAGGCATGCTGTGTACTTCCTCCAGGACCTGTGAGTAATAAACTTCTCTATTTCAGTTTCTCTTGTGGTCTCGTTGCTCACCATCAAGTACCTTGTGCTTTACTTAAAGTCATAACAATGGGGGAGATAGTCTAGGCCATGCTACCCTGAACAAACCCAATCCCATCTGATCTTGGAAGCTATGCAGGGTCGGGCCTGGTTAGTACTTGGGTGGGAGACCACCTAGGAAGACCAGGTGCTGTGGGCATAAAAAATATAAAATATAAAAAAAATAAAGGATTGTAAACTGACAAGTTCCTTGCAATCTGTGCGGTCAACCAAGGGTTGCCTCACCTAAAAAAAAATGGGGGAGATAAATAATAATGAAATAACGAGTAACCATATAATACAATTAGACAGTATTTTATGAAGAAAAAATAAAGCAGGAGAAAGCAATAAAGAATAAAGAAGGTAGTTATTGTGGTGATGATGATGCATGTGATTTTAAAAATAGCGTGGTGAGGAAAGGCCTGTCCAAGTAGGTAATATTTGAGCAAAGACCTCAAGCAGAGCAGCTAGGTGAATGTATAAACAGAATTAGAGGTCAATTATTAGATATGATTTTAGGGGCATTTGAAAAGCTGCATTCTCCACTAATCTTCTGAACTTTGTACCTTTATCTTGAGGCTCTATTGCCTTAAGACGCAAATCTTTTTTGGAAGAGTTATTATTTAAACTTTTACTTGTCAAATATTTCTGTGTGAATGAGTTTCAGAATTTTTATGAGGAGGTAAAAATAGGGCGAGAACATAAAGAATCAGCCTAGTATAGCTGTTAAGATCATGAATTGCCTGGGTTTCAAATCTTGGCTTTGTGTGATCTTCATCAAGTTACATAACCTCCTTGGTGCCTTGATTTCTTCAACTTTAAAATGGAGATAATAATAATATCTATCCTGATATAGTTAAAATGTTGATGGTAGATTGTATTTTCAGAATTTTCATGGCCCCTACCTATGGGAGAATTACCCATCCCTCCACCACTGTCAGGGTTGGCCAAGTCACATTTTTGGCCTTTGAAATGTGACTGTAAGTGACGTATATAACTTATGAGCAGAAACTTTAAAGCCATGCCAATCATTTTCTTTTTTCTGTCATAAGAATGGTGATGTCTCAGATAGGGGTTTCCTTAGCCTAGATCCTGGAGTGGAGGGGACATGAATCAGAGCCACAGCTAAAGTCAACATATAACAGAAGTGAGAAATCAACTTTGATGCTGTGAACCATTGAGATTTGGGGTCATTTCTTAGTGCTGCATAATTTTGCCTAATCTTATTGAAATAAATAAATGATTTCTAACATACTTATAACTGTATCTGGCATATAATGTACATTAAACAAACAAACAAACAAATAAACAGAAAGATCTTGAGGGAGTCTGGCTGTTGGAGAGAAACTAATAAAATTGCAAGACTGGAGCAGCAAAACCAAACTTCTTGACTACCTGATTCACCCATAAGTTTGTGCTATAAATATAAAATGTTATGTATTGTTGTACTTGAGATCTGAACTAGATATAAATAAGCTGTTGGATTTGACTGATTTGCTAATGTGTCACATTATGAGTGTTTCCAAACTATTTCTTATGGAGTCCTTGCTTTTTGGCTCCTGTGTCCACTTTTTAAGAGCAGAGGTTATACGGCCTATTAAAAAGTACGTACGCAATGCCTATTGCAGTGTTCTCTCCTTCATGCTTTCTGACTGACTGGATAACCATAAGAAAGAATTAAGTTGATAATCTGGATGGTTTGAAAAAAGGAGTGTTTCTGTTCATCCTGTGCGTGTGCTGAGAGTGACCATGATTTTCCTAATCACAGTCTGTTTGCTTTGTTAGCTGTGTTATTATACTAAATTCTGACGCTTATATAAATTACATAAATTGCTTATGGTATATAAATTAGGTAAAGGGAGAATGAAGACTATTCTTTTCTCTTGTTTATGTCTACCAAAAAATCACAGGTTTAAGAATATAGTAGAAGTTGAGCACAGCAATCCTACCTTTTTTAAAGTATAGATTAATCTAAATTAAGTAAAATGTGATTAAAGAAGAACGATGTTACAATTTGAATCATTTCCTCTTTGGATCATTTAATGACATTAAAAAGGTCTAAGCTGTTAAAAAAAATACTCTGCATGAAGTCTGGTAATGGAAGAATGACTGGAGTATTATGTCCATAATAAAAATTCAGGGTTTGGAAAGATCTATATTGCAAACTTGTATTTATTTTCTATATTATCATTTATAAAAATGTTTAAAATTATCTTTTAATTATTCAATTATGACCAATTATACTTAGTCATTAAGACTAATAGGGAAGAAATTAACCAAAAATAAATGAAATACCAAGAAAAAATTAGAAAAAGTAATGCTTTTGATTGAAAAAAAATTCTTTTTGATTGGGAACTGGAAGGCGTGAATATTTTTTCTTTTACTTTTTAAAAATTATTCATTATTATATAAATAAGTTCGGAAAATAAAATGTATACTTCTGTTTCCACTAGTTACATTTACCAA
>NW_006431918.1:10634538-10639017 GCF_000325575.1 Pteropus alecto | reverse complement strand
TGTGTTTCAAATCTTGGCTTTGTGTGATCTTCATCAAGTTACTTAACCTCCTTGGTGCCTTGATTTCTTCAACTTTAAAATGGAGATAATAATAATATCTATCCTGATATAGTTAAAATGTTGATGGTAGATTGTATTTTCAGAATTTTCATGGCCCCTACCTATGGGAGAATTACCCATCCCTCCACCACTGTCAGGGTTGGCCAAGTCACATTTTTGGCCTTTGAAATGTGACTGTAAGTGACGTATATAACTTATGCACAGACACTTTAAAGCCATGCCAATCATTTTCTTTTTTCTGTCATAAGAATGGTGATGTCTCAGATAGGGGTTTCCTTAGCCTAGATCCTGGAGTGGAGGGGACATGAATCAGAGCCACAGCTAAAGTCAACATATCAGAAGTGAGAGCCACAGCTAAAGTCAACATATAACAGAAGTGAGAAATCAACTTTGATGCTGTGAACCATTGAGATTTGGGGTCATTTCTTAGTGCTGCATAATTTTGCCTAATCTTATTGAAATAAATAAATGATTTCTAACATACTTATAACTGTATCTGGCATATAATGTACATTAAACAAACAAACAAATAAACAGAAAGATCTTGAGGGAGTCTGGCTGTTGGAGAGAAACTAATAAAATTGCAAGACTGGAGCAGCAAAACCAAACTTCTTGACTACTTGATTCACCCATAAGTTTGTGCTATAAATATAAAATGTTATGTATTGTTGTACTTGAGATCTGAACTAGATATAAATAAGCTGTTGGATTTGACGAATGATTTGCTAATGTGTCACATTATGAGTGTTTCCAAACTATTTCTTATGGAGTCCTTGCTTTTTGGCTCCTGTGTCCACTTTTTAAGAGCAGAGGTTATACGGCCTATTAAAAAGTACGTACGCAATGCCTATTGCAGTGTTCTCTCCTTCATGCTTTCTGACTGACTGGATAACCATAAGAAAGAATTAAGTTGATAATCTGGATGGTTTGAAAAAAGGAGTGTTTCTGTTCATCCTGTGCGTGTGCTGAGAGTGACCATGATTTTCCTAATCACAGTCTGTTTGCTTTGTTAGCTGTGTTATTATACTAAATTCTGACGCTTATATAAATTACATAAATTGCTTATGGTGTATAAATTAGGTAAAGGGAGAATGAAGACTATTCTTTTCTCTTGTTTATGTCTACCAAAAAATCACAGGTTTAAGAATATAGTAGAAGTTGAGCACAGCAATCCTACCTTTTTTAAAGTATAGATTAATCTAAATTAAATAAAATGTGATTAAAGAAGAACGATGTTACAATTTGAATCATTTCCTCTTTGGATCATTTAATGACATTAAAAAGGTCTAAGCTGTTAAAAAAAATACTCTGCAGGAAGTCTGGTAATGGAAGAACGACTGGAGTATTATATCCATAATAAAAATTCAGGGTTTGGAAAGATCTATATTGCAAACTTGTATTTATTTTCTATATTATCATTTATAAAAATGTTTAAAATTATCTTTTAATTATTCAATTATGACCAATTATACTTAGTCATTAAGACTAATAGGGAAGAAATTAACCAAAAATAAGTGAAATACCAAGAAAAAATTAGAAAAAGTAATGCTTTTGATTGAAAAAAAATTCTTTTTGATTGGGAACTGGAAGGCATGAATATTTTTTCTTTTACTTTTTAAAAATTGTTCATTATTATATAAATAAGTTTGGAAAATAAAATGTATACTTCTGTTCCCACTAGTTACCTTTATCAAATCTTTATATTATTCTGTATTTACTTCCGTTAGGTATTTTGGAAGAAATATAACTTTACAGATACAATTGCTGCCTCACACGCATTCCTCTCTGGTCCCATTTTCCTCCTCCCCTCCATACAGATAACCACTTTTCTGAATTTGTTGTTAATTATTCTCATGCTATTTTTGTTCTTTATTTAGACACACACACACACACACACACACACACACACACACACACACACCCAGCATTGCTTTACATAGTTTAAAATTTAGTTAAAATATGATGTATACATTTTTCTGCAAAATATTTTTTTGTACAAAATTATGTTTTTGGATATTTGTCCATGCTAGTACATATAATTCTTGTTCATTCATTAAATGCTATATATGGTTTGTATTGTATGACTGTCACAGTGTATCCATTCTCATATTAACAGATATTTTCCAGCTTTTCATTATCATAAACAAGATGCAATAAACATTCTGTTTGTCTCCTTATGCGTATGTGAGAAAGGTTCTTTAGGCTATGTGTTCAGAAATGAAATTGCTGATTCATGGGTATAAATATATTCAGCTTTATTAGATAGTGTCAAATTGCTCTCTAAAGTGTTTGCTCTATTTCTTCACATGCTCACCAATACTTGGGGTTATTAGAATTTTGTAATTTTTGTCAAATTAAGTGAATATAAACTATGTGTTAGTATTTTACTATGCATTTTCCTGATTAAATGTGAGGTTGATTATATTTCCTTATTTTTATTGACTACTTATTTGGAGTTCTTCCCGTATGAATTGTCTGTTCTTATACTCTACCCATTTTTCTATTGTGGTATCTTTTTCTTATTAATTTGTATGACTTATTACATTCTATAAAATTTTATTGGTTATACACATATTGCAGATTATTTTTATATTTACTCTGTTAATACTATGTGTTTGGAAGGGGAGATGCATATCAAAACATAAACTTTTATCTTGAAAGGAAATTCTCTTATCATTTACACAGCACTTACCATGGCTCAAGTATTCTCTTCAATCACTTTAAGCATATTAGCTCATTTTAATCTTGACAACACCCATGCCTATTCGTTTTATCGCTATTTTAAAAAAGAACAGCTTTATTGAGATATAATTCACATACAATTAAACTTACCCTTATAAAAGGTGTCCAGCTCAGTGGTTTTAGCATATTCACAAAGGTGTGTAACCATCACCACTATCTGATTTCAGAACATTTTCATCATCCCCCAAAGAAATCCCACACCAATTAGCAGTCACTTTCTATGTTCCCCTAAGACCCTCAGTCCCAGGCAACCACTAATATTCTATTTGAGTTCTTTATATGTTAATTATATTTATTTTAATGATAAGGAAACGGAGGCATAGGAAGATTAAGTAACTTGCCTAAAGTCACACAATTTAGTAAGTGGCAGAGCCAGGATAGGAACAAAGGCAGTCAGCTCCAGAGTCCATGCTATTAACTTTTCTGCTACCCTATCTGACAGCGTTGTCCATCCTATCTGTGTTCTAGCGTAGTGTATTTATAACACAATCTGTAAGCAATAGAGACATTAAAGTTTAGGATTTGGTTTTTGGAAATACATTGTGATGAGAAGTCATTATGTTAAATGTTATGAAATTTATTGCTCAAGCAATATTTTTATCATAATAAAGGAAACAAAATAAAAACATTTGACCATGTTCCATCACATGAGTTCCTGACCTATATTAATATAACCTGTAATCAAATTCAAATTCTGATTATCAGAAAACTGGTAAAAAATCTTAATGTCTTTGGAGGTAGGAATGGTATCTTATGTGTGTCACATATTTAGCACATTGCTTAGCATAAAAGATGCTGCTCAATAAATAAATTTTAAATATCTGAACACTATCAAATTTATTAGATTTATATAAAATTAATTTTATATGAAAATACATTAAATTTTATTGTAAACCAACAAATGTTTTGTTTATATTCTATTGTGACATGTTGATAATCATTATATGTATTTCTTTTACAAAAACTGAAAAAATAACTGGTTGGTAGTACATCTGAAATTGACTTGCAAAGTCGTCTCAAAATTTAAATTTGAAAATCTCTTCTACTCATATCAGTATCTGCTGAAAATTAGATAAAAAAACCAACTTACTGAATCATTAAATATATGTCAAATTGAACTAACTGCATTTCATTTTTAAACATTTAATATGTACTTGTATATTAAATATTTGCAGTATATAAATGTTAACACAAAATATGGCAATGCTTTTAGAATGAAAGGCATTACAAATTCACTGTAATTACCTGCTATTTAGAAATTTGTCAAGATTTTCGGCTCAAAGTCCCAGTGGCTATCATATCCTGTGACAAAACGCTTGGCTGGGCAGTGTGGGGCTCACAGTGACTGCTGTAGACTTGATTTTCCTAGTTCTATTCTTGAGTAAGTGATTTGCTGGTAAGAAATTAGACACTACAGATTAATATTTCTCTCAGGGAATGAAATTGTTTTTTTCTGATTGTTTCTTAATAGTAATTCTAACTTTTATACAGTCCCACCTAATATGTGCATTTAATAACACATGTACTTTTTCATGAATCATGAATATGTAATTATAATTTTTGATACCACTGTGTTTTACATTAAGATAAATTAACAAAATTGATTTTCTTTTCCTATACTCAAATTTATTGTACTTAAATTTTGAATGCTCCATCTTGGCTAGGCTTTAACTAGCC
>NW_006431918.1:10576784-10634154 GCF_000325575.1 Pteropus alecto | reverse complement strand
TTTTTTTCTGATTGTTTCTTAATAGTAATTCTAACTTTTATACGTTAGTCCCAAATATGTGCATTTAATAACACATGTACTTTTTCATGAATCATGAATATGTAATTATAATTTTTGATACCACTGTGTTTTACATTAAGATAAATTAACAAAATTGATTTTCTTTTCCTATACTCAAATTTATTGTACTTAAATTTTGAATGCTCCATCTTGGCTATGCTTTAACTAGCCTGACTTTTACTCTGGGTCCTGGACTTCGATTTCTAAGTGCCTCTTTTCTTCTGTGGGAGGTTTAATAAGCATCTCAAACTTGTGTCTAAAATAGGGCTCTTTATTTCACCCTCAAATTTTGATCTTCCTTTAGCCTTTCTCATTTTGGTAACTGGTACTATCAATCATTAAATTGCTCAAGGAAATACTCTAGGATCCATCTATATTTTCCCCTTTCTGTCATTATCTCATCCAGTCTCATCAGCAAATTTTACAGACTGTGCCTTAAAAATATATCTCAAACCATGTGCTTTTGTTCATCTTCATTGCCACCTTTTATTCTTTGTGACTCTCACCTGTCTCTTGCCCGAACCAGAGCAGCAGCCTCCTGACAGTTCTCCCAGGTACCACTCTTGCTCGCATATGTTCTCTTTACACAACTGCCAAAGTTGTCTTTCAAAACATAAACAAGTTCACATCTCTTCTATGTTTAAGAGTTTGGATGCCTTCCTATTGATATTTAGAATGAGCTCTGAACTTTTTACTCTGATCTAAAGATACTTATCTGATCTGGTACCTACCTATTTCTTTAGTTTCAGCTGGTGCCATTTCCTCCCACTCATTGCATCCTGCAATCATGCCATCCTCCTTTGTGTTGCACAAACATGCCAAACTCTTTCCTACCTCAGAGCCTTTGCGTTGCTGTTGTCTGTGGGAATGCTTCTTATTTTGTATTTTCACACCACTGTATTATTCTCATCTTGTAGGTCTCAGTTCAAATTTACTTCCTCACAGTCCTTCCCCAATGAACCTATGTAAAAAATAGTTCTTTCTCCATTATTATCTATCACATCTTGTTTATTTCCTTCAAGCTTTTATAACAATCTGTCTTGTTTATTTACTCACTTGTTAAGACTTCACATGCGTTCTCTGTCTTGGCTTGATGGACGTAGCTTTTTGTCTTGTGCACTGTAACTTACAATATCCTCAGTACTTGTTGCTTCAATAATGACAGTTCAGGATACATACTTTAACAGTTAGAATAAACCTACAGCACCTTGACAATTAGCAAACGTGAATAAATAATTGCATTGGGAAACTTATCTTGAATGAATTATGCTACATTAAAAAGAAAGAAGTTCTCTACAGTGTAAAATAGACAAAATGAAGACTTAATTTCTTGTAGCTCTGATAACTTTTTCCCTTCCTTTTTCCCCCCCCCCCCCCCTTTTTTTTTTTTTTTAAACTGAGATTGAACCTGAGCATATAGGTGAGTAGCAGAGTTAGAATCAGCAACTCTTTGAGCTGGAAAAAATGAAAAACATCATGCAGTTCATTTTACTGATTAAGTAACAGAGGTTTAAAAATGAGGGACTTTTTCCTCCAAGGTCATAGAAGAAAAAGACCAGGAATTATTTTGTCTTTATTATATATTCTTTTTATTATGTCAGTAGTACATGTTCATTGGAAAATACAGAAAATAAGAAAATTTAATTTAAATCACCCAAAATTCTACCTTTTAGAAATAACTGTTAGTGTTTTGTGGTATCTTTTCAGGATTTGCTTCCATGCATATTCAATAATATAAACAAACCAATAAAAATTTTAGGAATTGCTCCTAGACATATTCAGTAATAATGTATATATGTGTGTATCTATATCATTTATCATCTATCATCTATCAATCTATCTATCATCTATCTATTCTATTCTATTCTATTAATATATCTACATATCTATCTACTCATTCTAAATAACTGTCCTCTTCCCTCAATAGTATTATAATGTTCTTCTTTTCTGCCATTAAATATACAGCTAAATTCAGGAGTGATATTCAACATATTAAATGATTACTACTTCAGAGGTACCAAGGAATGAGAAAGGACAGCCTGTGGCCTAGGGTTTACTGATGTGACAGGCAGCGGTCCTTTAATTGCTAGATCAGGAGGTGGGGCTGAGGTTGTCCTAGGGGAGAGACTAGAAGAACATCCAGGCACTGGGTGAAAGATGGGGACCCAAGGCAGTACTACAGCACTGCAGCCAAATACTACAGAACTATTTCAGTATTTTAATGACTGGCTTATGTTTTTGAACAGGTAAGCCAAATTCCAACTCTATAGTCCTCATTTTTAGTTATTGTATTTTGTTCCATGGTGTGGTAAGTAAAATTACGGTCCCCAAAATGTCTCATTTTAATCCCAAGAACCTGTGAATATGAGGAGACTTCACTCCCATGATTGTATTATATAGCATAGCTGACCTTAAGATAGGAGAATTATCTGAGTGAGCCTAATCTAATCACATGAGCCCTTAAAAGCGAAGAACTTTTTTTTCTCACTGTTGCAGAAGGAGAAACTAGAGAGCTTTGAAGACAGAAGGATTCCATGTGCCACTGTTGCTTCCAAGATGGAGCGGGCTATGTGAAGAATGTCGGTGGCCTCGAGTTGCTGAAGGTGGCCTGAGACAAAGTCTTGTAAATGAAATTGCGGGGTCAAAGATTTTTTAAAGGTTTTTGGTGAACACTGTCAAACCGCTCTCAGAATTTTTTTTTCTTTTATTCTTTTTAACAATTTACATTTCGATCCCCTTGTTTTACCCACCATTGTAACACTTTTATTTTTTTTAATTTTTTGATCATCTATGATAAGGAAAATATTAGTATTATTGTCATTTTAATTTGCATTTCTTTGACCACTAGTAGATGCAAAATATGCTTACAGTTTAGGGGTTATAAATAATGATAAGCTTATTGTTTCTGAAGCCAAAATTATTCAACTTGGTAAATTCTAAATTGTCCGAGTAAATAATCAATAAAAACGTTTTTTTAAAAAAAGAGTGAGGTAATTCATACATATATATGTGTGTGTGTGAGTGTATATATATATGTCAAAAGTTTCAGGACAATAACTTATAATCACTTGCAATTTCATAAAATTTGTAGGTATGATGCTACAAAGAACTGCTATTCCAAAGAGAGCTTGAGAGGTTAGATATAAAAGCAAGATATTTGGAAAGAAAAGTAATTTCTAGTGAAGTATTAATTAAATCTAAGCATTTGAGTTTTTTTCTTTTAATTTTTAGTCAATTCTGATAACTTCTAAAATAATCCTATAATAATTACATGATCATATTACTCTCAAGATAACCTTATCATTTCTACGGTATGTGTGTGTGTGCAGGGTCGGGGTTGCGGGGCGCAGAGATCAGTCAGCACCGGTTAGTGATAGCAATATAATACATTCCCATAAAAATATCTGGGTAAACGAACTTTGAAAAGACACTAAAGCTTTTCACATAATGGAAGTTTCATTTCTTTTTTTAAAAACTCCCTACATTTTACCTTTAAATGAGGCTCTTGAAAATTAACCAAATATGACTTCTATATTTCGATGTATACCAACACACTGTGCAGATATGCTATCACAGTCCATGAGAGGAAAGGAAGGCCCCCAGAAGGGAAAAAGTCAGGGGAGAGAAGAAAGATGAAGGGTCCTTTAAAATTAGATCAATGGATATCCTACCAGGGTATCTTCAGTGTTACGTAAAATGTGGGGGCACTAAGATATCCATGTACTGTAACCTGAGATGTATTTTTTAAAACACTTGTAGGGAATCTTATTAGAGAGTATGAAAAACAGAAATGGCATGATATCACAGCAATTTTTAAAAGGCAAAACTGAGAGCTAAAGTAATTATAGTACTATGGAATGCTGTATTTTAGGCATTGCCATTTTGGTAAAAAAGGAATGAGAGACCATTGTGAACACTTACGCCTTCTCAGAGAGTGGTCCTTGCTTCATTATTTGTGGAAGGACCTCGTATAGATAAGTACTAGCATTTGATGCAATTGTGATTTGCATCTGTCATTATAAAATGTTGATTTTATTTCCAGATTTGTTTTCAGTTTCACAAATAAAAATGACTCAAATTGAAGTTTAAGGAGAAACCACCAAGGAAACCTTTTGTTTAAATCTATCGGAAGGGCCAGCAGTGTGGCTGTTCAGCATTTGATTGTAAATTCTGGTTTCCGTTGACCCTTCCCTACAGGTTTATGTTTGCTACATCTAACTTCCAGAAGTGTTTTCAAAGATGTGGGCATTCTGATGAAAAGTATTCGCACACAACCTTCCAAGTATCTTTTGAAAAGATCTTAAAATTAATTTAAGGAGAAACTATAGCAAAAGGCTGTTATTACAGAAAAGGCTTCAGAGGAAAAAAAATAAGTATGTGTTATTTGCATTTAGAACTTCAAGGCTAGAATTGTTCTTATAAAAAGAAAGAATTTTTCTCATGACTAATTTCCCTTCTCAGATAGAGTGAGATTAGATGGGATATTTGTAATGAAAATGGCTAAGCAAACACTTTACCCCATGGTGAGAGAATCTTTTTTTGTCTTTAATATTGTTTATTGTTAAAGCACATACATACAATGTATAGTCAAGTATGTGAAAAAAAACAACCAACACAGATGTATAAAAAGTAAAATGATTCCCACTTTCCCATTCTCTAGAGATGATCACAGTTCACATTTGAGTTTAGATCATTTAAGACCATTTTCTATATACATATAACTATACACATAACCACAAGTGAGCACAACTACAAAAATGACCAGACTGGACATACTTTATAGCCACATGCTACTTTTTTTGAAAGTCAGATTTATTGAGTTCTAATTTACATAGTAAAATTCATCCTCAAGTGTCCAGTTCAGATAACGTTGAGAAGCATCTATATTTGTACAACCACCACCACAATCAAGATATAGAACATTTCTACAGCACCTCTCCTCACCCCTCCCAAAAAAAATCTTCTATCATATCCTTGTATCGTCACTTCCTTTCTTCTATCCCAGCTCTTGGCAGCCAATGATCTGATTTATCTTTAGTAGTTTTGTCTTTTCTAGAATATTCTAGAAATGGAATTTTTGCAATTGCCTTCTTTCACTTAGCATAATGCTTCTGAGATTAATCGTGTTATATTTATCAAAAGTAGCTTTTGTTTTATTGCTGAGTTGAATTTCATGCTATGAATTTGTTTATCCATTTACCAGTTGATGGACATTTGGGTTATTTCCAGTTTTCGATTATTATGAATAAAACTGCTATAAATATCGGACATATGTTTTACTTTCCCTTGGGTAAATACTTAGGAGTGGGTTGCTGGGTCATATAGCGTGTTTTTAAATTTATAAGGAACTACAATATCGTTTCCCAAAGCAACCATACAGTTTTACATTTCCATTAGTGATTTTGATAGTTGTAGTTGCTCCACATGCTTGTCAGCTCTTGGTATTGTCAGATTGTTTATTTTTAACCATTTTAGTATACATATATACTAAATGTAGTAATATCTCATTGTAGTTTTAATTTGTATTTCTCTAATGATGAATGGTGTTGATCTTTTCATGTGCTTATTTACTATATGTGTATCTTCTTTGACAAAATGCCTGTTCAGTTCTCCTATTTCTTATTTGCATTCTTTGTCTTATTTTGAGTTGTCAGAGTTCTTTATATATTCTTAATACAAGTCCTTAACAGATAGGTGTTGTAAATATTTTCTTCCAGTCTGTGCTCTGTTTTTTCAAATTTTCTTTTTCAAAGACTTTATTTAAATTTAAAACTTTCATCTAGTTTTATTGAGATATAATTGATGTTTAACATTGTATTAGTTTAAGGAATACAACATAATGATTTGATATATGTATACATTACAGAATGATTACCACATTAAGTTTAGTTAATGTCCATCAGCTCACAGTTACAATCTTTTCCCCTCGTGATTAGAACTTTTAAGATCTACCCAAGTAGAAACCTTCAAATATACAACACAGTATTGTAAACTATAGTCACCATGCTGTACATTATATCCCTAGAACTTATTTATCTCACAACTGGATGTTTGTACATTTTGACCATTTTGACCCATTTTGCCCACCCCTCACCCCCATTCCCTGCCTCTGGCAATCACTAATCTGTTCTCTATATCCGTGAGTTTGGTTTTTTTCAGATTCCACATATAAGTGAGATTATATAGTATTTGTCTTTGTCTGACTTATTTCACTTAACATAATTCCCTCAAGGTCCATCCATATTGTCACAAATGTTAGGATCTCCTTCTTTTTATGGCTGAGTAATATTCACATTTTCTTTATCAACTCTTCAATGGACACTTTGGTAGCTTCCAAGTCTCGGCTATTGTAAATAATGCTGCAATGAACATAGGGGTGCAGACATCTTTCTGAGATAGCAATTTTCTTTCTTATAGGTATATACCCAGAAGTGGAATTGCTAGATCTACTGGATAGTTCTATTTTTAATTCCTTGAGGAGCCTTTATACTGTTTTCCATAGTGTTTGCACCAATTTACATTCTCACCAACAGTCCACAAGGGTTCCCTTTTCTCCACATCCTTGCAAACACTTGTTACTCCCCTTTTCTCTCTCTCTCTCTCTTTTTTTTTTTTCGGTAGGAGTCATTCTAAGAGGTGTGAGGTGCTATCTCAGTGGTTTTGGTTTACATTTCCCTGATGATTAGTGCTGTTGAGCACTTTTTCACATACCCGTTGGCCATTTGTATGTCTTTTTGCAATTTTTTTCTCCCATTTGTAGAGTGCCTTTTCATTTTGTCCATTGTTTCCTTTGCTGTGAAGAAGTTCTGATGTAGTCCCACTTGTTTATTTTGATTTTGTCCAAAAAAAAAAAAAATCATCACTAAGACCAATGTGAAGGAACTTATCCCTTTTGTTTTCTACTTGGAGTTTTATCATTTCAGGTCTTGCATTCAATTCTTTAATCCATTTTGAGTTTATTTTTATGTATGATATAGAGTCCAGTTTTCCTAGCACCACTTATTGAAGAGACTGTCCTTCCCTATTGTATTTTCTTGGCTCCTCTGTCATATATTCATTGACCATATATGCATGGGTTTATTTCTGGGCTCTCTATGTGTCTGTTTTTATGCCAATACCATACTATTTTGATTACTCCAGTTCTGTAATATAGTTTGAAATGAGATAATGTGATGCTTCCAGCTTTGATCTTCTCAAAACTGCTTTGACTTTGGATTTTTTTTTTTTGTGATTCCATACAAATTTTAGGATTGTTTTATTTTATTGAAAGATGCCATTGGAATTTTGACAGGGATTGTACTGAATCTGTAAATTGCTTGGTGTGGGAAAACTCACTCATTTGGCATCAGAAGTGTTGTCAATAGAGGAAGCATAGTTTTCCTTTGCACAGGTAAAGCAAACTGTCTTGAACAGAACTTAGCGATATGTCATTATTGCTTATAATCCTTTTATCTATGTTGAAAAGTTTCCCTGAAATTTTAGTAAATATTTTCTCATATTTATTCAGCATAGATTTCCTAAAATTTATAATTACTTTCTCATTAGACACAACCAAATTTTGATTCTATAGTAGCACTATTTCTTGTGGAATGTTGAATAAGAAGAAAAATTTTAGTTTATTTTAAAGATAATTGTTAATATTCAATTATTTGTGATGTATTTTATTTTCATGGATTTAGATATTTTGGACTGAATTTTAGTAGTACATTGCAATACAAAATCCAATGAAAACACAGACATAGTTTTATTTTAACTGTCTGTATTATTTGTAACATACTCTTATTACAGGTATCAAAGACTAAGGTGACATGATGTATTTCTTCTTGCTTTGTTTCTGAGTCAAAAGCTGGCTTATGTCTCATCTTTTACATTATCTGGAATTCTGAAATAAAATAAGTTATAAAATTAAATTTTATATTGGGCTAGAAAGTAAAAGACACTTACTTGCTTTGAAAGATATAATTTTGTTTTCTGTAATTTTCAGACATAGCTTAAAGGACATAGCTAAAAATACTTAACCTTATTTGATACTTAAAAGTAAAATGTGATTTTTTTTAAAGACAGTATTTAAGTATTAGCTTGTCAAATGCTAAATGGAATTATTATTCTTGTGTTTAGAGAATTAGATTATACCTAGTATCTTGTACTATGTGGATATTCAATAAAAACTTTTTACTTGATTTATCATACCCACTGAGTTCTTCTTCCAAATGCTCTGAAGTTTGGTATAAACTTTCCATTGTGGGTCTTCTAGACTCTCCTAAAGAAAAAAGATGCATAAGTTTAATGGTTAGCAAAAATACAGTTTATAGTTATTTTGAGCTTGTACCTGGGAATCTTTTTTCAAGGATATCTACCCTTATCACCTGTATGATAAAAATGTATGTTTCACCTGTGTCACCAGGGCAGATTATAGTAATCAAAGATGGCCACCACTGTGATCCTCAGCAGTATGACCTTGCCACTCCCTCATTAAGAGGCATAATCTAATTCCCCTCCTCTTGAAATTGGGCTAGGCTTAAGACTCTCTTATAATCCATAGACTGTGGAGGAAGTGACTGCCTGACTCCTGAGACTAGGTCCAAAAAGGCTGTGCAGCTTTCCACCCAGAACTCAGGATGTTTGCTTTGCCAGAAGCCAGTCACCATTGTAAGAAGTCCTGCCATACTGAGACTACCATTCTGGACAGACTGTATGTAGATGCTCTGGTTGACAGTCCCCTCAGCCTTCCAGCCATCCTACCAAGGCTCCAGTTTGTGAGCGAAGCTGCCTTGGACTTTTCAAACTAGTCCATCTGTCAGTTGAGTACCACCGTTGGGTGACCTCAACTGATGTCTAGCCAAGCCATGCTCGAATTCCTAATTCACATAATTCTTGTGATATATAAAATCACAACTGAAAGAGCTACCTTTTAGGGATAAGATGACTTGCTGAAGCAATACTCAAAAGGAAAATTAATTACAGAGCAATATAAAATATCCAAATAATGAAATCAGATATGGGAGGTTTCTACATATAAATAGACATGTTAATTTGTTACTTAACCTTTAGATTCTACTCCTGACTTGAAGCCACTGAGACTAATCTAATAAGATCCTCTTTATTGTTGCTTATACAAGCGTTAGTTTCCAGGACCCCCTTCACTTCCTGTATTCTACTTTACATAAGGCTCTGTACATTTCCTATTTTGTCCCCATCTGTCACCCATCATAATTCCTGAAATATTTACACTATATTCTCACCTTGTTTTCTGAAATTCCCTTTACTTTCTTGCTCTACACAGAAACTTGGCTGTCCTCTGAGGACACTGCCAGTCCAGAAGCCTTTGCTGTTTTTTCTTTCCTAGGTCTTCTTACCACTGGACCTGGAGATGGGTAGGGGTCCTCTTCACTGTCTCTTGTTCTCTTTCAGGACATTTTCTCTCCCTCCTTCCCTTCCTAAATCTCAGGTCATCAGTCTGTATAATCAAGTATCATTGTGATCTATCTACCACAGGGATCATTCCCAGCTGATCTGATCATTGGCTCATTGTCACTTTACTACTACTTTCCTAATTTAGCAATTTCAATGTACATTTAGAAGACTCTTCAACCATGAGACTCAATTCCTTGAGCTCTGTTCTTCACCCTGCCACGGCCATTAGTTCCCATGGTCATACTTAGACTTTGTCATGACTAGTTACTGCAAGCCCCCCTCAAACTTAGCTTCCTGCATTCACCTACTTGAGTGCCAGCTTTTATCTTTCTAGATCACTTCTCTAGTACTCCAACACCAGGAAGTTTTCAAACTGGGACCGCCAATCCTACCACCTTTTTATAGTTCCTCCCCATTTTGATATCTTCTATCCCTTCTTTATACAATTTAAATTCCACGGTCATTCACTCCCTTACACATAGCCTCACTTTCTTATCCTCTACCCACTTGACAAAACTATAACACTAGTTAAATCCAACTCTGTCTATTCTTCGCACACGCTGTATAGCTCAACATGGCTGGGAAAAAATAAGACTGGGCCTCACTTTAAATTTGCAGCCACAGACATTAGGTGGACCTTTAATGCTTTCAGGCGAACTCATTAAACATGGCCAGTTCATTCATTCTTCCACTTCCCTAGATGTCTATTTAACTCCATTTTCTCAAATCTCAAACCCTCCATTCTCTCTCAACATTTCAGATGATGATTTATTTTCCACAAGCTCTGTTTCAAGAGTTATTCACCTATGCCTTATCTTCCCTATGCTCCCATCCAAGGCCTACTCCTTTACTTCTTCACTAGGTCTCATCCTTTCTTGCCTACCATATAAGACATGACTCCAGCAATTCCTTCTGATTCTCACTTACTAGCTTTTTTTCCTCTCTACTAGATCTTCTCCATTGGCATATAAATATGTGGTTGAAGTCATAAGATTAAGTTCTTACCAGTGAATGTGGACAGAGTTATACTGCTTCTCGATCTGAGTGTTAGACTTTTGGCTTTCATTTCTCCTTTAAACTTTCCCTTTTCCTCAATCTTGAACATGGAACTATTACCTTATGATTCAGTTTCTAGCATGTAGACAATGACAACATCCTAACTTAATGGTTCTCAACTAGGGGTGATTTTGCCCCACAGGGGACATTTAAAAATTTCTGGAGACATTTTTTGGTTGCCACAACTGCTGGGTAGAAGTGCTACAGGCATCTAGTGGATAGGGGCCAGGGGTGCTGCTAAATATCTTGCAACGTCCATGATAGCCATTCCCCTCTCTCCTCCATAACAAAAAATCATACAGCTCAAAATTTCAGTAATGCAAAACTGAGAAACACTGCCCTAGGGGATAAAGAGCAACAAGATGGGAGGTCATGTCCCCCATGGGGCTACCTCATAAGTGTAGATGGCTCACTTCAGGATTAGGAAAGAAACAAATGTATATATTCTTAAGCTACTGTAGTTTTGGGACTCTGTAATAGGAGCTTAGCTGTTACCTTTACTAATGTGTTTTATCATTCCTTTAGGTAAAGAATGACCTTGTGATACTCAGTTTAAAATTTTTTCACGGCATCACAATATATAGAACCATGCTAACATCTTGATGCCTATTTTATACTATTTAATGTCTTAAAGTCAGCATTCCCCTTGGCTTAGCAAGATGTAACAATATCTCTTAAGCTGGAGAAATTCTTCCTGGTTTTCCCAAATTCGAAATTACACCTGGGTGGTCTCAAATAATTATTTGGCATTCATCTCCCAGATGTTGAAGAATGATGATTTTTATTGTGAAATGTTTCTCAAATAGATTCTCTGAGAAGAATAGCTATATCTGCAGCTATTTATTTTTCGACTTAGTTCACAATTACTACTTTAAATAAAAGACATTCACATTCTCTCTGTGTTAGAAAACCTTAGCAATAATTAATTTACATAGAGGAACACGGAATTCATCATCCAGGTGTTCTGATCTATCTATTTGCAACAAGGTGAACACCGCAGTATTGTTGACTCTTGGTTCCATCGCTGCAAAAGTACTCATTTTGATTCCTAACCTAGGTTTTCTGCTGTGAATCTAACTTTGGATGTGATTTTAAAAGCTTGATCTGTAGGACTTAAGGAAGCTGGAAGATTCAGACCCATTTCACCCCAGCAAGGGAAACCAGAATCAATACCAAGTTGAGGTGTGATATTTGCTTATACTGTCTAACATTTCATCAGAAACATGTACTTCTATTTTGCTAATAGCGAAGATTCTCAAATGGTAGATTCCCTCAAATGGGCAACAAAAGGAACTCATTTACACCACCACTTAGCCTATGCTATATCAAAGAGCAAAAGAATAAGTCAGCAAATGACAAACTGCAATAAACCAACCATTCCATTCCTTTACTTGAAAACAATGGCATATGATTTTCAAATAAAACATCACATATAAATGAGATTTTTAAAATGTTACTTGTAGAGGAGTATGATTGAAATGGAAGAGACACTACCTACTAGTTTCGTAACTGAAAGGTGAATTTTTATAATTTTGTCATGCAAAACACTTTTAGTGACCTTATTTTAGAAAGGGGTAAATAATAACTCATACAAAAAGGTTGTGTCAGAGTTTATAGACTTAGACCCCTGGTAATGGATTCAACCTTTCCACAACAAATCAAAAGTACTGTTGTGTGCTCACATGAATATACAGTAGTCATTACCTTAAATTTAAAACTCACTATAAGCAGCAAACACACAGAGCAGGATATGAAGGCTGTATTGTATCAGTGTGGTCTGCAGAGAATTTCTTCATATGGTTTTTGCCTTGTTGAAATATATGTTGCAGTTCAAAGCTAAAGGGATTACTTCTGAATAGTCATCACAGGGGTTGATTACGTTCGTATATCATATTTAGCTGGACCCTGCAGGCTATTATTCCATTAGCTATGCTGGTCCTGCTATTGTCAAAAAGTTGATCACCTAATGTTAAAAGACTGCTTTCTGTTGACCTTATCAAAAGGACGCAAAAGGTTTTTATTTATTAAAAAATAAAATATTGTGTTTTACGAAAATGATTAAGAATAAATACTGTGTGTAAAAATGCTTACATCTTATGGGTGATTTTAGCATTATGCCATGAAGAGATTATATTTTGCTTTAGTATTGCAGCACATTTTATTTTAAGTCATAGATTCAATTTTAGTAGAAACCGTTTTTTTCTCACTGATAGTAGGGAGTCTTAAAAATTGATTTATGAAAATAAGAAATCTTTCCCTCTCTGCCATGTATTCAAGTCATATAAAATCAAAACCACGAAAGTAAGCCCAATGCATCAATATTAATACAATAGTACATCTACAATGGCCTAATTACGATATGGTTTTATCAGGCAACTGTACTAAGGAGAAAATGGTTTTGTTTTGAGGAAATATGTATATAAATTGAAAATTTGTCATTGACACTTGATAATCAGAAAAATCACTTCAATCAATCAATCAATCAATCAATCAATCTTTATCTGTTTATTTTTTAGACAATGGTTGTGCACTTTCACTCATTTAATCACAAGTTAAAAATTTTTAAAGAAATGAGTTAAATATATATTCTTATAAACCCTGAATCCCATTGCCAATATAAGGCATATTTTGATAAGTTTGACTTTGAGTCCATGTTACTACAATTAGCTATAGATGAAGTAATGAAACGATAGTGTATCTTTGAAAAAGATATTGACAATATGGTTTTATCATTTAAAATAACCCATATAACAATTTCACTGGAATCATATTACAAAAGCTGTCTTTCAGGAACAAGGATGATTCTGATGATAGCTCAGTTGAACAGCTAGTTTTTAAATTATGTTTTCAGAAGTGGTGATGGATTGGCATAGACTGATGTGTCTTTTTGGCACGCTCCTCCTTGTAACTGATGGTGTGTAAACTGGCTGGTCAGGGACACAGCCTGTGATCCTGGAGCACAGCCAGACACTAATTTTGGCCTCATTAGCACTGTTCTTTAATCAACTGAACTTTTCAGCAAGAGGAAGTTTCCTAATATTTCTTGTACTTGCTTGCCTTTCGCCACCCCACTTGATCCTTACAACAGAGAAGGAGTGGGTATTAGTCAGGAGGAAACAGATGGCACATTCGGCTGGGATTTTGAAGAGACTAATGAAAGGGCAATTGAGATGAGGGCAGAGCTAAGACACCGACAAGGGATGCTGAAGCACCCAGAGACTCACGACGGAGGGATGCCATGCCATTGTCTTCCCTGGGGTCAAGGGTAAAAGAGGAGAGAATGGTATTATTGCGCCCTAAGTGAGAAACAGAGATCTAGAAAAGGAGTCACCCAATCAGATGGAGAAGCAGCAGTTGTAGTGTCACGGCTGTCGGAACCGAGCTGAAGTCGGGGGAGAGGAATAATTCTCTGAGTTCTCCACCTTCCTAACCTCTGACTGCCTGCTGGGGACCCCCTCTGGTAAATCCAAACCAGGGAGCCTGAATGCAAGTGAAGCTGTGAGATGCAGTCTCAAGTCAGTCTCCTGGGACACAGAGCGAAGTGGGAGAATAGATCTTAGGGTGTGTGTGTGAAATAATATATAATAATCACAAAGGGAAATTTAGTCATGTGAAGCATGATTTAAGTGTCAACATATTTGATGCTGTTTATATGATTTGACGCTTCCCTTTTCCTTCTCTTTCCTCTTTCTCCTTCTTTTCCTTTTATTTTTCTTCCTTTTTTTGGTGATATTGGTTTGTCATTTATTTTGTCATGCACTTTTCATCATCTACTTCAATAAAAATTTTATGAACCAAAACCTGAGATTACAGACTTAATTTCACTCTACCAAGAAAATATGCAAGTTTTTTTTTTTTTTTTGGTAACACTCTCCTATTTTTGTTGGCAAACATAATACGTTCCATCTGTGTTTTGAAGTAGAAATCATTTTGTGGTTATTCTAGGTATAATAGTCAAGATATAAACTTTTAAGGCAGGATGCATCCTTTAAGTTTGGGTAAATTCTCTTAAGTGTCAAAAACTGACACATGTTCCTTTAATATTACAGGTTCTGATGTATAGCAACTCCTTTTCCAAAGGTTTTTGTTAATAATTGAAGCCTATTAAAATTTATACAAGAATCAGAAGCATATTCTAACTAAAAATTATAGGTTCTTTTTTCTCACTTAAACACCATTATCTTAAATAGATGAAATGGAGCTAGACCTAGATGAGGCATGGAAGAGACCACATTGACAATGAGTTATACTGAATTTCTTCTGGATATTTAAACTTTTAATGAGAATGTCTGATTCAGATCTATCAATCTATTCAGACACTAAAATACTTTCTTAAGATAAATAAATATAGCATTGATGTCATCATACAGTTATTTTTATTTCTTCTATTAATGCTACATTACAAATTCTTCATTTTTTTTTCCAGTCAAGATGGAGGAATTCAGATCGCCTTCTTTCTTGAAACAATCCCCAACCCCAGCCCACCCCCCAAAAACTGAACGACATATATGAAACGATGATTTTGAAAACAGCAGACATCAGATAACAGAAGTCAGTGACCCCTGAGTGATAGGAAACAAACAATATGAACCTGATAATTGCCCAGCTTGCTGCCTTGAGGAAGTTTCCAGGCCTTGGCTCAGAGAAGGGGAACCCAGGATAGCCCAGCAAACCCCCTCAGTTGAGGAGATGAGCTGAGAAGCTGGAGAGACCCAGGCAACAAGAATTAGCAACTAGTGTGTTGGAGAGGAAAAAGCCACACACAGAGTGTGGAGATCTGTTCACTCTCAAGTATTCAGCAAAGTATAGACCAGAGCACATACTTGAAGAAACTATTCAAGGCTGGGGAAGAACAATACAAAAGAATGTGAATGAATAGTACATGGTGTCCACAGAAGGCTGGACATGTTCCCTGTTAATCACCAGCAAGAATGGAAAACCTCATAATTTATGGGGCATTGGGTAGAGTAGTCATGAAGGTCTTGACTCAGAGATGGAGAAGAATGATCCTTAATCCAAACGTTTTTTTGACCCCACCTAACAGATCTGAAAAGCAAGACCTGAAAGAATCAAATTATTTCCAGATAACTTTACTGCACCTCTGAAAAAAGCTCAAGAATGCTTATAGGATTACAAAATTATCCAGCACCAAAAATAAGGTAAAATTCAAAATTTCTGGCATCTAATAAGAAATTACAGACCATGAAAGGAAGTATAATGTGGAGAAAAGTCAATCAATCAAAACTGACCTAGAACTGATACAGTTATTAGAATTTGAAACAAACACATTAAAACAGATAATATAGCTGTATTTTAGACATTAAAGAATGCTTGGAGAAGCATGGAAGCTAAAATAAAAGGAAACAGTGAAACTGAAGATAGCATAGCAGAAATTAACCAAAATAAGACAAAGAAAGATAAAGAATTAAAGAGAAGGAGCATCAGTAAGCTGTAGGACAGTTTTAGGCAGCTTACTATACATGTTATTAGAGTTCTCAAAGGTGGTAGGTAAAGAATTAGAAAAATAGCTTAAGAAATTATGGCTGAAAAAATTTTAAAAACTAATGAGCATCACAAACCCATAAACCTAAGAGATTCAACAAACCCCTAGCTCAAGAAACTTAGATTACTAAAAGAAACAAAACAAAACAAAACTCTGTCAAACCTAGAATTCTATAAGCAGTAAAAATATCTTTCAAAAATGAAGACAAAATAATGATTTTTCAGAAAGATGAAGCTGAAGCAATTTGCCAGCAGCAGACTACATACACTACAAATAATTAAGTCCTCAGGCAGAAGAAAAATGACACCAGATGAAAATCCAGATCTATGCTAAGGAGTGAAGAGCATTGGAAATGGTTAGTACCTGGGCATATATAAAAGATTTTTAAAATTATTTCTTCAAATGATATTTGACCATTTAAATAAAATAGTACTAATATAGTGTGAGATTTATAATATATGTAAAAGTAAAATATATGACAATAACCATGCAAAATCTGGGAGGGGAAAAGTGGAAGTGTGTTTTTTAAGGTTCTTATATTATGTGTTAAATGGTCTAATGTCACCTGAAGGCAAACCGTGATAAATTAAAGATGTATGCTGGTTATTACTTTTGCTTTTACATTTTAGTTTATATTTTTCATTTTAACTATTTTGGGTGAAAAAACCCCAAATTTGAAAATCAACACTCCTTAAATCTGAAAATGAGGGAGTTTATCTCTAATTTAAACATTCATTTGAAAACTTATCCTGCTCTTATATTTTCCTGGACTGAAGCTCGAACATGTATTAATGAATTAAAAGTAGTAAACATTTCACCATCACTCCCAAAGTTTAATTTTCCTTTACCAAATTATGCGAAGTATAACATATGTAAAATAAAACTAAACACTGATAGACTTAAATTTTTTTGGTGCCTTTATAAAAATAACTTTTGAAACACACAAACTCAATATTATTTTCATGAGTAGATACTTTAGAACAAAGGATTATACAGGTGATATTTTAAATGAATAATCTAGAGATGTAAAAATAAATGTTTTTGCAAAAATTGCATTTTCCAATCTTTCCGATGACTCCAATTTCCCAAATCTCCAATTTTCTGAGATTTTCAAACACAAGATGCTGTAAGCATACAATATCCAGTTTAAATATAATAAGTCAACATGGACCTTGTCAGCAGCAAAGTAGTTCCTCGAAATAGATCTTCCTCGAACGACCTAAACAATTCTCCTACCAAAACCTCAAATTAGAACTTTATGGATCCCAGATGAGGTACCTTTTCTTTTTAATGTTCATAAAAATGAATAGGTCTATCTAAAATAATGACAAAAAGAAGTAAAATTTGAAAATACCATTTCCGGATGTCTATGCGGTTGCGGTCTCTACGTGTGCTTTCCAAACCCGACACGCCAGAGTTACCAGGAGCGTGTTAGAAATACAGACTCTCAGGCCCCACTCCTCACCCAGGAAATCAGAATCCGCATTTTAACAGGATCCCAACGTGATTCATTTGCTCATTAAAATTTGAGATTCAGTATTTTAGAGAAACTTACTCATGCTTACTAGTTAGCGTAGGAACAAAACAGCATGCTCTGTAAAAGGAGGCGTAATAGCTGCTTATCTTTTGTTCAGTTGCAACATGCAGATCGTAGTAAAAATTAAATTTGTTTCCATGGATTGAGAATACATTTTATACATGTGATTAGGACTTTTTAAAAAACCTCTCGACCACTGTCATGCTCTAGGTATTGTTATCCCAGTTCATAAAGTTTGGCGGAATTAACTTGCTCCGTATCACACAACTGATAAACTGGCTCAGCGGAAATTCAAACTCAGGTGGGTTTGGATCCAGAGCCCGCGCTCCTAACTTCTACATTCGTTCTCACGTCAGTGGATTCAGAAGGAAGATGAGTAACAGGAAAGCCTCCTAGGCCACTACGTTGTGTTGGACGAAGAGATGTTGATTTATCTGATTTTGCATAGAACTGCTGGAAAGCCTATTTAGTTCTTAATTGTTGTTTCTCTATTTAATTTCTTGTTTTCTAGAGACCGTTTCTAATGTAGCAGTTAAAAAAAAAATTGCCAGAGGCCCCAGGGATGGCTCCCTGCAGACCACGAATCTGGGCCAGGACCACTGAATCTGGACTAACCCCAATCCAGGGTTTGCATCATGTGAATTGTTGTTGCTTTTATTTCATTATACTTTGACTCGACCCCTAATGGATTCAGCTTCATAAAGTCAGAAAAAAAGAGGATAAGAAAGCAATTTATTCGTGTTTTCACAGGAGCTCACTGCAGACATGAAATTTCTCTAAAAATGCAAATCATTTGGTGCAACACAAGTGAAACTCAGTAGCTAAAGCTCTTAGAGAAAAACACTTTCCCAGGGCTAATGTTTTTATACCAAGTGTTAGAATAAATCGATCCATTTATTACAATATCTTCGCTTAGGTTTTTAATCCCCGGCTGAATGTGACTAAGGGTACAAGAGAACTTTTCTTTATCACTAAGAAAATTGATTACACTTGTTAATTTGGCTTTTAATCTTAGGTATATCAAAATAAATACCATAAACAAGTGTAGAAGAAATCAATATAGATCTCTTCAATATCAGATTGATCAAAAAAGGATTTAGGAAGACTCTAAGATGTAAAATACTAATGTACACACTAAGCCCTTACTTATGTAATATGACTTTAGATGAGCTCAGTGTCTGAAAGAAACTATTTCTGAAAACAGAAATGGTGCACTTTTGTTGCATTAAAGAAAAATCCCCAGAAGGCCTACCTATCCAAGGTATTTAATGTGAACATTCGTTTTTAAAAGATTTCTTGTCTTTGTCCAGCCATTCTTGTTAATTCATGGAGCACCATATCACAGATTTTTTTTTTATATGCTACATAAAGTGAAAATTACACTTAACAAGTGTAAGGTTGGTCATAAAAAATAGATAAAACAACACTCTTAAAAGCCAAGATATCACAAGGAAAGGCTATCAGTCATTCTTTTTAGAGAAGGTGAGGACAATGAGAAATAAAAATCATACACAAAGACTCAGGAAATGCTACTTAGACCAGCTCTAGGCCATTACAACATGTGTTTTGTGGCACCCAAGTAGCAAACCAATTGCTCAGCAGACACTCTTTTGATTAAACGTATTTTTTTATTTCACTTGTATAATAATGAATAAGACAGAGAATCATGCTACTCCACTCTCAGAATGATGCAAATTTTAAACTGCTTTTCCAGTAGTGCGTATAGTTTATGTTGAAGGTACACTCTGTCTGGCAACTGGTAACCTCTATTCATTTGTCATTCATTCAACAGATATTTGCTGAGCACCCAGCAAGTGAAAAACATTTGTGGGATAGGTTGTAGCCGTGTTCAAATTAGTTGGATTCAGGAGTACATGGCTGAGGCGGGCTGTGGGGAGCTCGACCTGCAGTTGTGGCAGAATTCTCTGGATTATTTAGTACCTGGGCTTCACGGAAGAGATGAGAGTTTTATGTACAATTTCTTTAAGCAATTAATTTCTAATAGTCAAGTAAGGGACACAGGGTTTCAAAACAAAAATTAAGATATTTCCAGAATACATACAAATGTATTTAAATGCTTGTCTTAGGAAAAATAAGCCTGTTTTCCATGGTAGGGCTCAGATACTTTGAGAGCATGATTGGTGGATCAAAAATTTGAAAAGCAGAGAATCTCCATTGGAGCTTCTTTCTTCAACATGTGCACATTATAAAACTGTGCATATATTTTGACTTATAGATAAGAAGTCATTTTTGAAAATCTATTTATAGTTTGAATTTTAGTATATAATCACCATGTCTTTGTAGACTTCAGATTATAGTTGTTTCTCTTTGGAAAGTAATATATTCATCTTTGTATGTACAGTACCTTACATGATGTCTGAGATATAGTACATACTTAATGTTTTCTGAATGAACATGGTTTGTAGCTTATGATTTACTTTTAAAAACGTGACATCATAAAATATTGCTTGGCACACATGATCAATAAATGTCTGTTGAAAGAAAGACAGAATGAATGAATATGTTTACTCTTAAAAAGTTTAGATGAGTGTATGAAAGATATATAAGACAAAGCTATTGGTTTGAAATGCCAGTTAATTAGAAATTCTTCTGCAAGATCTATGGTCAACTCTTTCATGAGTACGTAAGAAATACTCAGTTTCTTAGAACTAGTTTTCCCTTTTTATATATTATTTGCTCATCTTGCAAGTAAAGTAGAAAAAGTTTAGACTTTTAGTCACAATTTCCGAAGTGCTTCAGTGAAGAAATAAGATTTTTATGTACAATTGCCCAAAAAAATTTAAAACAGTTAAATTTAAATAAATACTTAGTTTTTCCTTCCTGTTTTTATAAAAGAAGATTTCGGCTACATAGATTTTCTTAATTTTCATGAATTCAGTTGTTTTAAAGGGTAAAAAGGGTATTGAGTCACCTTTCCCCATTTCAGTTCTGTACTGGAGTATATATGGGCATAGAGGGGAGAAGAGAGAATAGCAGAGTTGGAACAGTGTCTATCCTTACTACACCAATAATCTCTCGTTGGGTTTACCTTCTTTGGCTCTACTGCACTGTGGTTGGGGAAAAAAAAGTACTATATCTTAAAAGACATATTTTATGTGGAAAAACACTACACAAATTACATAAATTATGCTTTAATAATGGGAAAATATTAAAAATGATAATACATATTCGGATGACAAAAGTTACTGGAGAAAGACTATTTTAATGGCTAATTGTATATAAATGAAGTTTAAAGAAAATACAAAATAGGCTTTTCAGAGCTAAGATATCAAATTTATATACAATATATAAGTATTTGATATATATGAAAAAATATGTAGATATTATATATTATAAATATATTAAAATACAAATACGAATATAAAATACATAAAAATATGCATTCACCATTCTTGCTGTTTCATCTGACCTAAGAAACTCAGAATAAAAAAACCAAAACTCTATGTACTTGAAAGCTGTGTTGATTTGCTCCAGCATCGTACAGCCTCTCATCACTCATACTGGTAAAGTCAAGCAAATTACACACTAACTTGAATAGAATCCCTTATATCTATCTATATACCTCAACCACCTATTTAAAAAATTTCCCTGACAGAGTCTCTGCCCTCATACCTGTTATCTCTTGTTCAGGCTGACCTGTTTTCTTATTTAAATATTGTCACATAATTACACTTTTCTTTTCAGTACCTATTATCTTGCTCAGGGTTGAGTAATACTTTTCATTAAGATGGCATACAAACTAAGTATTTAGAATATATTAAAGAGGCCTCGATGAGGCCACTTTTCCTAAACTATAAAATAGAAACTAAGTGTATTAAAAAGGGTTAAATTTTAGGAAGTAAAAAAAAAAAAAATACAAGTCTTTTTGTACTAAGGAAGAATTAGTATGGAGGAAGAATTTTATTAAATTCTTGTGAAAGAGTAAAAAAATAATAGGCCCCGCTATATACTGAATGTTTGGGTACTCTCGAAATTCACATGTTAAATCCTCACACCCTATGTGATGGGTGGTATTTAGAGGTGAGGTCCTTGGGAGGTGATTAGGTCTGTAAGGTGGAGCCCTCAACGAATGGGGTTAGTGTCCTTATAAATAAGTCCCCAGAGAGCTTTTTTGCCCCTTCCACCACATAAGGGCATAGTGAAAGGACAGTCGTCTTATGAACCAGGAAGCAGACCCTCACTAAACACCAAATCTGCCAACATCTTGATTTTAGACTTTCCAGCCTCTGAATCTGTGAGAAATAAATTCCTGTTATTTATAAGCCACCCAGTCTATGGTATTTTTGTTATAGCGGCCTAATGGATTAAGATAGGCTCTAAGAATTCTGTAATTATTCCTTGCATATCACATCCTTTGAAAGTCAATTCTGTTTTGAATAGATGATACATGCACGTAGTATTTCTTTTTTTGAAGGTTGGACAGTGGACGGTCTATTCAGGATCTTTGCTCCCCAGCTACTTACTTCCTCCCCCTGCCCCAGAGGCGATCACTGTCAGTTTCTTCAGTATCCTTTCAGAAATATTCCATGCATATATAAAAGGATAAAAGAATCGATTCACATATAAATATATAATACATATTTATGTCTTATTTGTACACAAAGGTGACCATACTATACACATATTTCTGTACTTTTTAAGAAACAGTATATATTGGATATCATTCTTTCTCTCCCCTTATTTTTTTAAAGATAGACTTGATTTTTTTTAGAGTGGTTTTAGGCTCAGAGCAAAATTGAATGGAAAGTACAGAGAATTCCCATCTACTCCTTACACACAGAGCCTCCCCCACAGCCACTCTCCCACCAGAATGGTACATTTGCTATAATCAATGAATCTACATTGCCATATGATTATCACTCAAAGTCCATTGGTTCCATTAGGGTTCACTCTTGGCATTGACATTCTATGAGTTTTGACAAAAATATAATGACATGTATCCACCACTGTAGTATCATACAGAATAGTTTTGATGCCCTAAAAATCCTCTGTGCTTTGCCCAATCATCCTTCCCTGACCCCTAATACCTGACAACCACTAATTTTTTAGTGTCTCCATAGTTTTGCCTTTTCCAGAATATCATATATTTGGAATCATACGGTGTGTAACATTTTCACATTGGCTTCTTTCACTTAGTAATATGCTTTCACTTAGTAGTAGCTAACTTCTCAGCTTGACATCACAAGACAGAACAGTCCTCAGGCCCTGAGCCTTTACTCTTCAAATACATGAGTCAAAGATCTTTGGTCCTAGTGGGAAAGGCCAAGCAAAGCCTCTAAATCTCACATGGAAAATATTCTCAGGCACATGGGTTTAAAAAAAAAAAAAAGAGAGAAGAAACCTTGAAAACCATGTTATAACTGGCCTTACGAAGGTGGAGGAATGCAATTCACAGTCATTCCAATCAAGACAATCAGATTTCATATGAATATGTGTTTTCAATGCTCTAAATTGGAAAATTTCTATTACTTCACTTACAGATCACTGAAAATAAGTGCCTGGCTGTGCTCTACCCAAGGTGCAGTCACTTTGTTTTCAAGCTCAAAACAGATATTGATTTTCATTTCGAACTCTAATGCCAAAATTAGCAGTGTCAGGTTGAATTAGAGGTAGATGGTTTATAGAGTTCAAAAGTGAACAAGCTGCACAGCCAGACTGCTTTTTCTGGGTTACTTTTTTTTCTTTTCATGCCTTAAAGACAACAAAGCATTTAATATAAGCCACCCTTCGGTTTTATGGAAGCCAAAGAAATATTCAGTCCAGTTCCCCTCATACATCTTCAGCACATCTGTTTCCTTCAAGTGTCAGTTCAGGGGTGAACACATCTAGTTTGAGGATTATTACAGATTACTTTTCTTTTTTTTCCTGTTGGGCATTTTGTTTCTTATTCAGCTTTTGAAAAACCAAAATTTATATAGCAGTTTAAATTTCATCTACATTGTCCCATGGGGGGCGGGTAGGCAGCACAGTTATTGAATTATCCCATCAGCAGAGTGTGGCCCTTTTCCATATGGAGTTGACTGACAGGAAATAACTACAAATAGGGCTGGTGAGAGCTTCCCTCACATGAAACAGTTAATCAAAAGAGCAGAGTGTTTTAACAGGGACATTTGGAGCATTTGTTTACCACAAACACCCACAGTCACCCTAACTACTCGATTTCTGAGTAAGGAAGAATGGCTTATTGATAAGAGTGGCTTATTTATCAATAAAGAAGAATATTGCCAGAATGGCTTCAGAGGGAGGGAGGGGAAGGAGGGAGTATTGATATCCTCTGAAATATATCTAGGTCTGTACAGATAATACCCCAATGTGTCTAGTTGTTATTTACTTTCACTCTGAATGAAGAAGGTTTTTATTAGATGTACCCCCACACCGGGAAGGGAAGAAAACAGAAGAGAGATGAGGAGTGAATAGGTGAACTGTAACAGAGATAGAACCTTGAGGTTCTCCAAATATAGATATTCCAAGATAAACAGAGATTCATGCAGTAAATGCCTGCAAATTTCCCAAGCTGCCTTCTCATATACATTCTAGTCCCACAAAGGGCATAGCACAGGCATTGAATTACTTCACGAGCAGAGTGTGGAGACACAGTAAATATTTTTGATGAGCAGGATGGGTGACAGCCTCTCCGTGCTCTCATAGGTATCATGCATGCCTCTCATCAACTATCAAAGTACGTTGTCATCTACTTACTTGACTATATAGGAGCTCTTTGATGGTAGGGATTGTGTTTTATTCATTTTTTATTGCTGGGGCCTAGAAAATATTTGGCTTATACTTTGTAGTCAAGTCAAATTTGATAAATAAACAGCTAGTGGCCTATATGGCTACCCCTTTAGGGATGTGTATGTATCACCAGCAGAGAGAGGGAGTGGTCTTCCCACGCTATCATATTTTAGGATTGAAAACCTGAAAAATTAAAAGAAAAGTGGAGAGGGAACCCTTGTCATTCTTTATCAATGGCCCATTTACCCAGATCCAGAGAGCTAATAAATGCTAAACATCAACATCATAGAAGAAAACATAGGAACTAAACTCAAGGACCTTGGACTTAAAGATGATTTTATGAATTTGACCTCAAAGGCAAGGGGAGTAAAAGCAAAAATAAATGAAAGGGACTATATCATACTAAAATGCTTCTGCACAACAAAAGAAACCGTCAACAAAGTAAAGAGACAACCATCCAAATGGGAAAATATATTTGCAAGCAAAACCTCTGATAAGGGCCTAATATCCAAAATATACAAAGAACTCATACAACTCAATAAAAAAAAACAAAAAAACAACAACAAAAAACTAAGAATCCAATAAAAAAATGAGCAAAAGACCTGAACAGACTCTTCTCCCAAGAAGACATATAAATGGCCAACAAATGTATGAAAAGATGCTAATCATCACTAGCTGTTAGGAAAATGCAAATCAAAACCACAATGAGATATCATCTCATACCTGTCAGAATAGCTGTTATCAACAGGACAAGCAATAACAAATGTTGGAGAGGATGCGGAAAAAAAAGAACCCTCATACACTGCTGGTGGGACTGCAGATTGGTACAGACACCATGGAAAACAGTATGGAAGTTCCTCAAAAAACTAAGAATTGATCTACCATATGATCCAGCAATCCCTCTACTGGGTATTTACCCCGAAGACTTGAAAACTCATATCCGAAAAGATATTTGCACATCGATGTTCACAGCAGCATTATTCACAGTGGCCAGGACATGGAAGCAACCGAAGTGTCCTATGATAGATGATTGGCTAAAGAAGATGTGGTACATATATGCAATGGAATATTACTCAGCCATAAGAAGAGATGAAATACTGCCATTTGCGACAACATGGATGGACCCTGAGACAATCATGCTAAGCAAAAGAACACAGCAGACAGAAAAAGTTGAAAATCACATGATATCACTGATATGTGGGATATAAACCTAAAAGCAACAAAGAACAAGACAAATAAACAGAGACTCATGGACGTGGACTATAGACAAGTGGTTACCAAAGGGTAGTGGGTGGGAGAGAGGGGAGGGGAGAGGTAGATGGAATAAAAGGGGTCAAATATGTGGTGACAAAAAGAAACCTAACTATGAGAGGTGAACACACAATGCAATATATATATGCCTTACTGTTAAATTGTATACCTGAAACTTACTGGATTTCATTAACCAATGTCACATAAACAAACAAACAAACAAATAAATAAACCATCAACATCCAGAGGCTTTGCATGGGTTTTGACCCATCTCCAGTTTTGACCAAGCATATACCATATTCACAGTTGGGGATACTGAACAAAGAGTCTGAGGAAGACAGTGGCAGAAATTGGTGGATTGATGGGTAAGGCAGGAGTCGGTCAAGAGCCTGGAGAAAAATGGTTAGAGGGCACTCTGAGTCAAGTGAGAGAAAGTAGAAGAAATGTGTTGGCAAGAGCCAAAGGCTCCCGGAAACAGAAGGGGAAAGGAAATGGTGGCAGGTAGGTAGAGAACCCCTAGTCATGGAGCTGGGACTGGCCTGTGAAATTGGGCATGGAGGGAACGAGCCTCAGAGTGGTTAGTCATGGCAGTGTTGTCTGTTGGTTGCAGCAAGTAAAGCTTGGCTGGGCAATAGAGAGAGAGGAAATAAAGAATGTCTCTTCCTGTTTTAGCTATTAAAAAGAGTTTATCTAATGTCTAAACTCGGGACTGCAATTTAGCTATTAATTATAGTCATGCTTAATACTCTATGGGTAGAAGGCTACTTAAACTTGAGCTGATAGGAACACTCTTTGTATCTTTAGAAAGTCCAGGTCTTCTGATACAAAACCCAGTGTTCTTCTGCCCACCCCATCTTGACTCACACTATATTGTTTTCAATAATTTATGAAAGAGCATAGTCAGGTATCAGTAGTGTGGAGTACATAAAGACTACTCAATGTTTTGAAACATGTAGTCTAGGGTTTATTATTCAAATGTTAATATAAAGATGGTGGTGTGTTTTCAAAAACATTCTTTTTTTCTTTTGCCTTTAGTATTGGCCTCTAGCAATCGCACTGTAAGAAAGGGCACTGTTACCCACAAAGTATTTCTTTTTTTTTGTCTAAAGAATGCCACAACAGGAAAACCTATTTGCAAAGAGATAGTCTGCTTTCTACGTTGCAGGTGGGAAGCACAGCTAGTTTACTGTGTCTAAACTCCCAGCTCAGTGACTGATGTTAGAGAAAGAAACTCAGTCTCCTAGCGTGAGCGGAGTTTATACACCAGCCTTCAGCTTGTAGCTCCTTTGTACCAGCCCTGGGGGAGGAGAGATTTTATAAATAAAATATTTGTGAACAGCAGTAGTCACAGCATTATTACAAACTTAAAAAAAAAAAAAATCAAAGGGCATGGTTACGTGAAGTGAGCAACAAGTCAGCATTTGCTCCTCTGAACCATCCGGGGCTACAATACTATGCAGGGCTTGTTCATATGCTCAATGAAGGATGCAGAGTTGTAGTACAATTTAGAGATGTTAAAAATGTCACAAATTCTAAATATACTTGGTGCCAATTTTCCAAGGCTTAACATCATGATGTTAGGTATTTGTATTTCTAAAGACATCGTGTGGTTTGATGGTGATCCTGAACTTCGAGAAGTTAAAGGCATTGCGATGTTCTGTTTAGTTTGATCTTGCTGCAAATATGCAAACACAGTGAAGTAATGGTTTAAAAGTATTTTCCAGGTAATTTTACTTTACATACAAACATTACTTTTAGGTAATTTTTACATGTCGTTGGAGAAGAGGAAGTGGTGGTTGTCTCCATGACCCCTACTAAATGAAAGATTTTGAGTGTGTGTTTAGAGAACGCTGGAGGCAAGTTTCTCACTTCCTCAATTTTGTAGGTTCGTCTGGTTTCTGCCTCCTTCCAGATGTGAGTAAGATATAAATTTAAGGTTCTGCATCACAGGTCCAAAGGGAGTTCAAGGAATGACTCAGAACCAAGTGTAGCCTATTCTAGGAACTAGTTTATCTCTGGAAGCTTCAATTCAAAAGGACTTTTGGTCTTCTTAAAAGGAATATATATCTCTTGACAACATATTACAGTTTACTGAAATTCAGCTCTCATGTTTAAACAGAATCAGACCCTATGATTTTCTTCAGCAAAGTCTCTAGTCAAGCTCAGATGTCTACTTATTTTATTATGCTCATGCTTTAGAAATCTTATTAAGTACATATTACATCTATGAAGTTTAAAATGACACATACTGTAGATAGTATGAGCAAAACAGAATAAAATTAGGTATCTGGGGTCTAACATGATTTTGTCCAAAAAGTATTCTGTGGTTAGACTATCAAAATTTTAACTGTTCAAGGAGACGTTATTGAGGGTAAAGGGCTAGATCTTTAAAAGGATTAAGAAAAGTCTCTATATGGACAAGTCAGTTTTCAATACAAACTGTCTTCTGCACCATTCAATCGTAAATACAATTTTAGATTGTTGGTAGCTACACAGTGCCTTTATCTCTTTTTATAGTCTAGGAAATAACCCCCAATTATACAAATTAGAGTAGGTCAATTAAAGAACACAAGGGCATAAAAGATTATGAAGCAGATTCTCTTGTGTCACAAATTATTCATGAAAAACAATTCTTCCTCTTCTATTCTTTAGTAATTGGTAATCTTTCTAGAACAAATATATTCAAGTAAGCTTCCAATGCACACTTTGTACAATGCATGCATAATCAATGTTGAAATAAGAGCTGGATGTTGGTGAATGATATTTTTTGAGTCAGGGGGTCAAAGCTGCCTTGTATTCCTCTGGGTAAGATGTAGAAGTTGCAAGAGATTTTAGTTGAGTATTATCCCTCAACAGATTTTTTTTTAACAGACTTGTCTCTGTGCTCCCTTTTACTTACTCTTTCTTTAGTGTGGTGTAGTATACATAATTTAAATAACCAGGGAATGTCTCTGGGCTCAAAACCACCTGCTGGCTTATATTAGCTAATTAATGGTGATTTATCTGAGTTACTAATTTGAGTGGAGCTGATTGTCTTTAGGAATTTGGGAAACGTTTTAAGAATTATGATTAAAATTATGCCTTTGTGATGGACAGTCTCCTTAAAAGGCTTTTGAAAAAAATGTTGCCTGTTAGCAGGTTAAAACAAAACAAAACAAAACAAAACTGCCAAATCGATGACCTTGTGTTGTTTTCTGGCTCAGATCATGTCTTATGGCAGCTTGCTTTCCTTTGCAATTCAATTTTATCACTGCCAGGCTTCTTCTCATTTTGTCTCTTATGTTAGGGTTTATTTGCCTGACTACTTGGAAAACAGAACTGATCTTGAATCCACAGAGCTTAATCATTTTCATAAAAACTAGTACTATTGATTCATTCTAGCCAAACTATGTGTCAGGCTGGCCTGACTGTGTGAATGTAATGGTGGTATAACATCTGAGGTAGAAATATAACAGAAAGCTCTCGGCAGTGCATCTATCTATCGAATCAATGTAATTTCTTTTTTTCTCTGCTGGTCTCAATGTCTCTTAAGGCAACATAGTCTGTAGGCAACAAAAGCTGGTTATCTCTCTTTACTGTAACCCCAGTGCTGTTACAGTCAACCAAGAATCACCTTCCTAGATAAAATATGTAGGAGGCAGCTATTAAATACACAATTAGGGTTTACTGGAACATTAATTCTATTAACTGTGTTCAATTTTTCTTTCAGGAGACTGTGCAATAATGACCACATGATTACTGCTTTGAGACTTTTGGATTTAATGACAGTTTATCTAACCTAGCGACCCCTCTCAGTCCCTTTCCCACCTATGAAAAAAGTAACGCAAGTAATGACAAAATGCATATAGTGCTATATATATATATATATACACACACACACACACACACACACACACACACACACACGTATGTGTACATATACGTATATGTACATATATATACATGTTTAGTTTCTACTTATAAATTCACATATACATTTTAAGAAAGAAGGCACACTTCACACATACACATTATTATTAAAAATTTTAAGTACTGAAAAATAGTCATAACAGAATTCGGGGCTAAAAAAAAAAAGGTGAGATCGGAGTTCTCAGTGACCACAGACTCCTAGTTTGTCTGGTTTATCTAATACTAGGGAGCGTGCCTGAAGTAGGATTTCCACTTTTTCTGATTTCTGATACACTTCCAAGGACATGAACACCTTTCCTTTTTTAAAATATAAATATATGCCTACATTCTACATCAGTTATCAAATTTGACAAACAAACTTCATTATTTAGGTAAAATGCAAAATGTTTGGCTAAAGTATATTTCTGGATTTGAGGCTTGCGATCAGTTCCCTAGGGATGAAGTTTTCACAGTCATCAGTCTTTCTGCATTTTCAATAGTTCTTCTCACCTCCTCTTTGGTTACTCCAAGTTAGGACTTTCGGTATCCAGAATTCTTCTCCTTTTTATTTTAATTCTGCGACTTTCAGTTTCTTAGGAGTTGCAAGGCTCTTTGGCCATGCTGACTGAAAACTAATTCTTAGTTGCTTGTACTTTGCTTCTCATGTTTTCTTTCTTTTTTCCCCCGCTGAACTATGACTACTTAAAGTAAAGGAGATGCTCTCCCTACAGTAATGAGAAGATGTTCATTATCTCTTCATTAACTTTACATTGAAGAGTCACATGTTCTTGAGGATGTGGGTGAAAACCTTTTCTGATCTCCTCCACAGACTCTTGGGTCTCCTACTTCTGACTTTACTAAGATGAGGCATCGTTGTTGACGGTAGTGCAAATCAAAGTCCAACTCATCGCGTGGTGGTTATGGATCTTGGGCATCCTTGCTTTAACCCAAATGTGGTACAGAATATGGTAGAACATAACAGTCATCTGCATCTGAATTATTGTTAGTGTAAGTACTATGAGATAGAAAAGGGTTTGTTAAAGGTAATGAGCAACTGAAGTTAGGTTAGTGCTCTGCGGTAACTCAATGAGCAGGTATACTTATAACTTTCAGGTAGATTTAGTTAAATGACACATTTAATGTCACATTTTTTTAAGAAGGTAAAATTGTTCAATGGTTAATTGATTGATGGCAGAGAGAACAGCAAGATGACAGAAATAGAGGCAATATCAGTTTCTTTATCTTAAGTTACTATCTAAAGTGAATTCTGAACGTGAAAGTCATAGACCAGGACCTCTGAACTTGCCGTACTTAGAGACTTCACTAAAAAGCCTCTTAAAATAAACCTGTACCTTAGTCGTTTTTCGGAAATGGCATATTAATATTTAATGCCTGACTCCATGCAAGTTCTAAACTTCATTCTAGAGAAAAGATCACACTAAGTAACATGGTTGACAATTGCTAAGCCGGAGGGGAAGGCAATGCTGACACCTACTTGAGCCTAATCCTTGCATCTCCATCCTTCTATGGCAATGCGACCTAATGATGTTTGCAGAGCACAGGAGGAGGGTATACTCCAAAAGTATCTTAATTAAACCTTTTTTTTTTTGAAAGTTTAACATTCGGATTTGAAGCTCTTGGTGATTTCTAATTCTCAGAACCAGTTTGGCATTAAGTGTTCAATCACTTTGTGATCAGTTCCATCTCAAGAGTAGTAGAGGGGAGAAAATACTCTAACTCGTAACTACTGTCTTGTGCAAGGTTCTTATTAAAAACAGCATATTCCTGTAGCCCAGAGGGCTGACAGCTTCTTCCAAAGCAGAAGCGCTGCTCTAAGCTAACCTCAAGGGGCTACTCGAGAGATGCAGCCTTCACCCCTCTCTTTTGGGGTGGGGGGCTGATAGTATCATATTCAATCACAACTCCAAGCTTCAGTCACTCCCATAAGTAATATTCCTTAAGGCATTACTGATATGTAGTTCCCTGGTTAATTGCTTTATAAGTATTGAAATGAGAATAATTAATTTTAAAAAGAAATACTTTAAAATAGAATCAGTTTAGGAGAATATATATACCTAGGCTCAGTTAGGTAAGAGGTTTTTCTTTTTTTATCATGTTCAAACATAGATATCATTTACCTCTATTACATCACTTGTGCCTGACATTTTATCTGCAGATGATCAAAATATAATAAAGGGATCACCTCCACACTGAGGTTTATAACAATGTTGAGTAAAGCAATGCTTGGAGACATGGTACTAAGGAACAGAAATGTACCGAATAAATTCAGTTCAAAAAGGATGATCGTGTCCTGAGGTGCCACTAATGTGTTTTTTCTTATTGTCTGCTAAAAGTGACAGCAACCAAAACAGGGTCTGTCTCTCTCCTCTCTCTCTCTCTCTCTCTCTCTCTCTCTCTCTGCAAAGATCATCGGTTTCTGATTTACTGATTAGACTATCTCACTTTTTATGCACAGGCTTTTTGACTTTAAATCTGGATATAAGCATTATTCATGTATTTTTATATGTGTTACCGAAAAAACTTCATTAATCTTATAAGTCAGAACTTAATATACTATTTCATCATTCTATAGATTAAAAAATACAATGAAAGGTTTGAAAGAATTTTAAGGCTTATTTAAAAATAGTCTCGTATGTCTTGAATGCATGTACATATAGATACATTTAAAAGAGTAATTGTCTGCTATTAGTAAAACTTAGAACATTACATCCTCGATATAAAAAAGAGGTGTATGTATCAGGGCTAATTCACTTGCAAGTGATAATGATTTTCACAGAAAGTAATTCTTTATAAAGTCAAATTATAATTTAAATGCCTAGTTATTTCTTTAAAAGAAACCAAAAATTACAAGTTAACATTTAAGTAAAATGCATTCAATTTTCCAGGTATTAATTTCTGACTCAAAGAATGGGCTAAATTGGAACTAAAAGTGTAATTTTGATCTTACCTATGAAAATGAGAGCATTTTATGTAATTTCTTCCTGAAAGAATCTCTGCATATAAGAACACGATCCTTCAGGGTTAACAAGGTATTCACTGTTCCTACTTCGGCACTAACAGTTGATTTGGCAGGTAATGCAGCCCCAAACCAAGCGAATCAGTTAGGTAGGCAGCCTTCAAAAGATAGGCAGACCAGGTTGCTGAACTCTCAAGAAGAGCAGATCACTATGGGCAAGTTGGAGGTTTCGGAAATGGAATAAATTTGGGGAGCAGAGAGGTCCTGAATCAAAAAATGATTCACTCTGGTTCACAGTGTCCTAGTTATACAGTGCTCAGCTAAATGTTAGGAAGAAAGCAATCAGATTAAGCCAGTCAATTCTAATGTATGAATGGTCATAACCTTCTTACAGATGTTTTCGTTTAAAAATGAATGTTTGAAAGGGGGTCAAACGTGGGGGGATAGCAGGAGGGTGAAGTGGGTTAAGGAGATCAAATATATGGTAGCTAAAGGAAACTGGACTTTGGGTGGTAAACACACAATAGAATATACAGATGTCAAATTATAATATACACCTGAAAATTATATAATTGTATTAACCAATGTTACCCCAATAAACTTAAAAAGAAGAGAATGTTTGTTAACTTAAAGAAATACCTAATTACTGAACCTCAGACAGAAGGTGTATATATGCAAAAAATTCTTACAGGTGAGGCAAGATCCTTTTGATCAGGAGATCATTATGTGCAAGCATAGTCTTGGGGTTGGCGTCCAACCCAGAACGAATTCCTCCTTTTATCTGTTACTGTTTTCATACTTGCTTCTCTTCCTCTACTTTTACACCAATAGGGATTCTCAAATATAAAGTTTACAATTCTTTTCAACTTTCTTATAGCATCAATGGCAGATGAAGAGGCTTCATTGTTTGGATAGGATTGGTAGGGCTAAATAGTCTATATAAATATTTTAATAATATATTTATTTTACAGGGACTGTCTGATAAAAAGTTAAACAAGAAAACTGAATTAGTACTTTTTTAAAAGTAGGTTTGTGATAAAGCTATTAGTCTCATAATTGCTAAATTCCATTGCAACAATATTCAAAACTGGGTTAAATGACATTATGTATAAATATGCTTCAGCATTAGGTTTTATGAGATCTTTGACAGAGGATGAAATCACAAGGTTTAATAAATTGTTAAAGAACTTTTTCTCAATTTTAACTCAAGAAGGAAATACAGATTCTAGTGAGGTTAGAAGGGATTGTTAAAATGATTGTGAATTGAGAAGAAACCTTGGTGGATAGATTGGTATGATTAGAACTAGACATTTAGAAGTTGTTCAGTTTTTTGACTTGTTTAAAGTGAGAGAAGATCATTGACAAATTCCAATCAGAATTCCTCTGAAATCATTCAGTCAACCTTGCTTTAGCAAGCTGGCATTACGGACCTCTGGCGCTTCCTTAGGTTGCCTTCATAATATGTTTTACCTACAGCTTTTGACATGAGAAAAGAATGTTCTCTTATGATCTTAGTGCAAAAACTTCATTCTATTTATGATACCGTGAATCATTTCCCTTGTAGTTAATCATCTCTGGCCTCTGAAATCAGAGAGCCTTAGGTTTTAGTTCTAATTCTGTGACCCTCTGACTGGGTCACTGGGGTCAAATAACTTAACCTCTCCAAACCTCTAGTTTCTCAGTTGTAGAATGAAGCTCCCACCTCCTCCACTTTCTGCTATTTTTGACAACTGCCCTTGGTGCTTCACTCTTCCGCTCTAAGTGCCAAAGCCTTAGGTCTTTCTCTACCTTTCTTGTCCCACAATGAAAACTTATTGTTTTGTCCCATTGCCTCAAGGCCTTGCTAATGTGTTAGCTAACTAATAATTCCCCTCCCAGATAACAAAATGCCTTAATTTAGTGGAAGCAGACATTCCCTCTTAATGATACTTATATTTGTATGATTTATAGTTTCCAGTGCTTACACATATGTAATCTCAGTTAATTCACATGGCATCCCTGAAATAGGGTATTATTATCTACATTTGGTGGATGCGGAAACCAACACTAACAAGTGGTCAAGCAGTTTTCTCCAGGGTTTGTGCAAAATTTGGGACTCGAGTTCTAGGCTAGCTGACCCTAAGTCCAGTATTCGTTCCTGATATTGATTACAGGTGTAATCAATAAAGTGCTCAGGTAGTATTGAGAAATACGGCAATTTCAGACCTGAAGAATGGCTGATATTGCAAAAATGACAGTGGAGGGGTCCTAGTTATCACTCGCAGCCATGCGTGATAAGGCAATCTATTTAAGCTGTGTGGGCCTCAGTTTCCTCACCTGTAAAATTCAAGGTTTGGACAAGGTGACCTCTTAGGTCCACTTCAGCTTTAATATTCCATGAATCCATAAAAATGTACATCGTAGTTGCAATTTCAATATGATTTTTCATATTCAGTTTACGTTAATAGTTTGTACAAAGAATTTAGTTATCGAGCATAATCGTAGTTTAATATGTGCTACCATATATATTTTTTAAGAGAAAAGAAGAGAAAGTACAGAAACTTGAGTATTAAATTTAAAGATTCAAACAGGAGAGTGTAGCTACCAATTTCTCCTGACCAAGCAACAACTTATGTGGGGTTGTCCTCGGTATCCCAAAGTGCTGAGTTTCAGGAGGGACGTACATGGAGCAGTAGAGAAGGAGGGGACACCACTTAGCTATCCTCATCGGCATAATCAACTCTAGCCATTAGCAGGGTAACAGATTTTCAACATACTCGTGAATTAAATTTTAAAAAGTCAAATGCAAAATATGTAGTCAATACCGATGATCCCTAAGTTAAATGCAATTTTCCATTTATTATTATAAACTGAGAAAACCTGGCTTGATTTTATAGGACAGGCTAAAAACAAAATTAAAGAAAAGATAACATTTTGAAGGTCTTCTCCCCGCCTCCTCCACCGGCCCCCCGCCACTCATTAACACAACTAGGCTGGCCGAGCTGTGAAACTGTGATGGAAATATTAGAGCTGTGGTGCTTGAAAAAAAATGCAGTGATCATTTCATTCTTCCTGTCTTTTAATGCTCCAGGGTTTTGGAGACGAATAGGAGCAATAAGTTCACTTTGCAGAATTAATGCAGTAATTCTTTATCATAAGAGCAGAGCATTACCTCAATCTGATTTTGCTACAAAATGGTTCAAAGTCTATTTTTAATGATGGCCCTAATTTGTTAACACCTTTTAAATTATTAATCCCCTTTATATTCAAGTAGTTATTGCATGTCATAACAATGTATCTATGCAGGGAAATTTAATAGTATTTTCTAGATGTCAAGAAAAGGCTTGTTCTGCAAAATGCTATTAAAACTGATAATGAGCTAAATATTTGCCATAGCAAACACTGAAATTACTATATCAATCAGCATTGGGCTCTCTTATTCAATAAACAGAAATTAACCTATTAACTATGCCTAACTTTCAGCAACAAAACGGTTGCTTTCAAGCATTTCTCTCTCTTTCACATCTTTCTTTTCCTAAAACTACATATTGCCCTATAACATCAGAGTTTTGAATCATATTCTTAGTATCAGTATTTCTAGTTGAAATTTTGACATACACAATATTTTTAATATGCAAATACTTTTGACTTCCCTTTTAGATGCATATTGACTTACGCACAATAAAAAAATACTATATCTGATTGTCAAATATTAAAGCTTTTAAATCACATTTTAGAATATTTTCCTAATACTGAGGATTTTTTAAAAAAAGATTTATCTCTTTATGAATTATGGGATTTTACTAAGGCATACCTACAAAAAACAGAATTGTGAAAGGTAGTATAAGGGTCTACTGTTGGTTATTTATAGCTTTCTGATACTAAAATAAGGACAAAAAAATGTTTTGTCATGCATGCCTGAAATAAAGATGTAGATCCAAAAAGCACATCACATATTATTAAAAATAAAAGTCAGTCCCAATTTCTGCTGTGATTTAAGCAGGACAGAATAAATGGATCTTCTCATAGTGAGTATGCCCTAGTTCCAACTTCCATCTTAGTTACACTTTAGGCTGATGATTAGTGTCCCACAAAAACGACCCAGAATTGACTTCACTCAGACATTTTTCTGGTATTCCTCATATGGTTTAAAGAATTTGTAAATATTTAGTTACTTTCATAATTTCGAAATTTCTAAAAAACTGTACTGCATGCACACTCTAGGTCATTTAATATAAGGCAAATGTTAATATTAAAATGATAGACATTGAGGGTTACATGTGCAGTTAAACCATGAAAATAATAAAAAATAAATATAAAACATAAAAATAACATGCCCATTATGCTTTAAAATTTATCAAAGCTTTTGTGTCTATTTGTTACGACGCCCCTGAAGTGGGGTGTATATATCATCTTCATCGAATAGATTAAAAGGCTGACCTAGAGAAGTTAGATGATTGATTCAGCTAGTAAGAGCACTGGGCAAAGAATCCAGACTTTTATCATTTTCAAGTTTATAATTCTAGTGGTTCCAAACCCTGGCTGCTCCTCAGAATCACAGGGAGCGGGGAGGTTTCAAACAATACCATTGTCAGGGTGCCACCCTATTTATGGCCATTTTAAGTCCAAATATTTGGGTGTGGGGTGTGAGGTCTCTGCATCAAGAGTTTTAAAAGCTGACAGAGAATTCTAAAGTGAAGCCAGGGTTGAGAACCCTAGGGATCTTCAAGTGCATATTCTGATCCAGAAGATTTGGGTGGGCCTGAGTGTCTTCATTTCTAAAAGACTTCCAGGTGATGTCCACACTGCAACGTACACATCCCATTTTGAGCAGAGAGACCATGCTTTCTCCTTCAGTTTTCTGTTACCACCTTGACGGGAAAACTTAAAACATCTTCATTTTTTACAAGGGAGGATCTTTTATTCTTTAAGGAATTGGAGGCAAATATTTCCTTGAGTAGGTCTGTAATTTCTTTGACTTGAACAAGTTACAATTTGTTTTGACAGAGATATGCTCAACTGAATTTTGATCTTCAAGAAGTTCAAAATTAAGCATAATCTAAAAAAAGAGAACATCCTTTAAATTTAGAAAATCTGGGATCCATGACCAAATAAGGTAAAGATAGTGGTTCAAAGGATGGATTCTGAAATCACACAAACCTGGGTTCAGATTCCAGCTCTGTTACTCACTAGTGCATGCATCTCCTAATCTCCCTAAACCTCAGTGTAATATTTGTTCATTTAGTCGATAAATATATTCAAAGCCCACCTGATGCCAGGTACTAATATTCAGTGAAGGATAGGGTAGACAAGGTCCCTGCCACAAAGAAGCTTACTTGTACCTAATTTACAATATCGTAGCAGGAATAAAAGACATACTCCACAGAAATTGCTTAGCATATGGCCTGACATGTAAGGGATCAATAATGTTAGTCATTATTTTATAGTAGTTCTAAAGTCTTAGCTGTTTTTTATGTGCAATTAGCACATACTGTTTTTATATATTGGTAGCCCCAATAAGGACAGGAACCACTGATTAAATATACTAATCATAATTTTAGATGCAGAATAGAGCTTACAGGCACATTATGTGAGTATGGCCAGGAGCAGAGAGCTAAGCCATCATTATTAAGAAATGAGTGGACTTTAGTTCTTAGTTTTATGGCCAAATTTTGGTCAAAGGCTATATGTTACTCAGATGTGTCTAGAAAAATTGATGAGTATGTCTGTAAATGTGATCAGTAAATTTAAGTGATGGCAATAGTGCAAAAATATTTAAAATTTCCTCGAATGCAAATTTATTGGTAAAGGCTTTGCATCTCATTAGCTTAGTATTTTTGGAAATGGCTCATTTAATTATTAAATATTTTCCTGTTTAAACACATTTTCTTTTTATGGTTTTAAAGAGATATAGTTTAAAAGAGATATGGTTGAAAATATGGAATTTCTCTCAACTGCAATATTTTAAATGTGGAGAGCATAAAAGTAGATACTTTTACTAGAGCTCCTAAGGACAGTTGGGTATAAGAAGGGCTCAGAATTAAAATACAAAAATGTCATTATTCTCCTTCTATATCAGACTTCAAACAAGGTGGATAATTTTCATAAGCCAGACTTCACAGAGCTAGAACATAGAAATACCCTATTGGAACAAATAAAATGAAAAAACAAACAACAACAATGATTTAAACCTCAACTGACCCATTAGATTTGTCTTGGCATAATCATGTATTAACTTAGTTCACCTACTCTCTCATTCTCCTAGACAATGATTTCATACCTTCTCTTTTTTCCTTAAATCTGACCTTTAGATGATAACGTTTCTTATTTTACTAAGAAAACTGAAGCAATGAAAAGATAACTCCGATGAGCTTCCAAACTCATCTAACTCGCCTGTGTCTGCACTCCTATTTCCATGGAGATGTGTCCAGGCTGCCATCAAAGGCCAGCCTTACTATTTGTGTAGTAGATCCCATTTCCTCTTACCTAAACAAGAACATTGCTCCAACAATTCTCCCTTCTCTTTCAGGATGATTTCTTTGCTCTCTGTTGGATCATTCCTACCTTACTTCAGCCATTAATTCTGGGGCCTCATGTCCTATTACTTGTCTTCTTGCTCACTCTTCTGAAACCGAAATGACTTCTTTGCTGTTCTTCAAGCATAACAAACACATCATGTTTTAGGCCCCTGGGTATTTTCCTTACTTTTTGCCAGCTTAGCCACTCATTTTTAAAGTCTTTAAAAATATTTGTTCCACATTTCAGTGGAAATAAAGTGTTTCATGGATATGTAGTCATCTGAGCTCTTAGGAAAGAGCTCAGATCTGTCCTTGGAATCCAACTTTTATTTGTAGAGTGACCTCATTCTTAGACCTTGGCCATTTTCTCTTTTTTCTTTATGATCTCTCAAGGTTATTTCGTGAAGTACCATTGCTACGAACACTATCCACAAGCTATGACTCTCAAATTTATATCTGCAGCCCAGTCCTCCCCTTCGAGCTCCAGACATACATATCCAACTCCTGCTTGGAACCTGTAGTTGAGGATCTAAAGAACGTCCTAAGTATTTAAACAAAACCTATCCAAAACAGAATCCTTGATTTTCCCTCAAATCATCTCTACCCAGTTTCTCGGGCCAAAAATTAAGGAATCATCCTTTTTTTTTTTTTTTCTCTTTGATATTTATCCTCAAATGTAATTCATCAATAAGTCTTCATTCTATACAAAAATATATTTCAAGTCTGTCTGCTCCCCTTACCACCATATCTGGGCCAACACCTTGATACCAGTCACATTTTCAGAGAAGGACAGAATGTCAGTATGTCATTTACTCTTTCTTTCCATTCAACTTTCTTTTGGTGGGGATTAACTTGGAAAATCTCTTTTCCACTTTGTTTTCTGTATTCTGCATGTTTAGGTTCTTACAGATTCTCTGATTCAGCTGCACCTATACACATATCAAACAGCAACTTCCATACCTATGTTTGGGCACAATCACATCCCATATCTGCGTCTGTACATATGTGAGTACACATTTCTACATCAGGAATGACATAGACCATGTATTGAGTTTGTTTCTAGAAATGATGAGCAAGAAAGAGCAATTTCGTAGAAAAGCAGTTCTGTAAAGCTGTTCAGCAACTACTTTGAATGATGAGGGGAGGAACTTAAATTTGAAGTGCATTTTGTCTTGATGTAACCTGGTTAAAATCCCTATGAAGATAGTGGATAAATATAAGAATAAAATATATGTCTCATTCCAGAATCATTGTGTGAGGACTTCTGAAAACAGATAATAATCACTTATTGTTAACCTCAATGGAATATTTCCTGGTTATAATTTACAGCATTTTCTTTATAGTTTGATCCGTTCCAATTAATTTCCAAGTTTCCTCAAATAATTTCTAACCCACTGTTTAGGTATAGCTTATACCATAAACAAATAGGAACAATACATTTTTAAAGGAATTAATTGTAACTTAGAAAAGGCTTTGAAATAATATTGTAAATTGAATGCAAGGAAAAGATGTGGCCCACTCTTAAATTAGATCCATTGATAAAGGTTGCGTAATATTTCAGACCTATCAGTAGTTTAAAATATTGATTTAATTAAATATTTTAAATAAAACAAAGAGATGATATGACTCTCTGTTTTAATTTTTGCCATAATAGTCTTTATAATCTGAGGTTTTAGAACTGATTAGAATTAGATTAGATTTGGCTCTACCTGGCTGAGTCTGGGTCTCTCCACATTTACCCACAGTCATTGGCTCTAACTGTTGGTGAAACTGCCAAGCGCTCATTTTACTTCCTTTACATTGGTTCTGAATCTCCTCTTAATGGAAGACTACCCTGGAAGCTAGTCAAATATGATTGAATTTATAGGTTTTCATGTAGAATGGCACCACCTGCTATTTCCACTGCTTTTAGAGCCTCTTATAACTAGATAGCAGAAGCTAGAAAGTGAATCTTAAATTTAACACTACATTCAAATAATCTTTTTGGCTGATAAGATGTTGTATTTCACCTCCACCCCATCTTAGTAATGACATTTATAGCTACTTGGGATTCTAGACCTGTAGAAATACTCAAAAATTGAAATATTTTACAATTTTACAGTATTATATATATTTTTACTTTTCTTTGAAATGTCAAGGACAGTAAACACAATTCTAACTCAAATTTTTAGCTTTAAGAGAAAGCAAAGAATGTTTAAATGTATATCAATTTTCAGTATGAAAAATAAAGGAAATCATTTTTAAAACATCAAGTTACCTACTTCCTTCTAAAATCCATTTGAAATAAAGGTGACTTTATGCTTTGTAGCAGAACTTTTAAAATATTTTAATTAAATTTAAACAGTTGTGAAAGAGCACTTTTAGAGTTATAAAATTTCTAGAATTAATATATTCTTCCAGATCTGCTGAACTTTAGCTGCTCCCCACAAATTAGCACAGTGGCATATTTCTTTTTAAAGCACTTTTTGGTCCACACCTATGGGGAGAGACCACAATGTCCCAGTCGTCTCAGTAATACACAGGGTTAGGCATCTTTATGGGGGTAGTGTGGTCAAATGAATAATGTTCTGAATGAGCCTTTCTAAATTTGGGGTATGTTGGGGGGATGTTATGAGGACCTTCATTTTCTGCATTATAAATATATGTTCTTATTGTTTAAATGGTTTAAACTGTACAAAAACAAAAAGAAGCATGTTCCTTTATATAATCTCTGGAGCCTAGCAGTCTCCGCTCTCTTCCAGGGATCATGTGCCCATTTGGGTGAATGAGATAAGACCTTTAGGCGCGTTCACAGTGGATAATAACTGTAGGAATTTCTTTTTCTCTAGGACTAAGTGCTCTTCCTTGGGCTGGTTTTGGCTTCTACTCTCTGAAACCTTTCATTGCTCTAGATTTGCTTTTCTGGAGTCCATCTTTTAAACCGCTGAACTAATATTTATTTAATACTTTATACACTCCATCTATGTGCGTATCTCACCGCACCAAGTTTTTTCTCAATTCTTTCAACAAAATGATTTGCTCATGTAACAAATTAGAAAAATGGAAGATCAGATAGTAAACAGCTGAATTTGTATTAGAATCCACATTTCTTGTGTCTTACTACAGATCATTTCTCTTGATTCCATCCCAGGGTATTGGAACTTATAATTTCACATGTCTCACAAGCTTCAAAATATCCTGACAGTCTTGGACTTGAGGATTATAATAGTCAGATAAATTTTGAGTAATTTACTAGTTAGATGTGCATGTGCAACATAAAGTACACAAGAAGGGCAATGATTTATCAGAGTGGCTAAAATAAAAAATGAAATGCAATAAAATATATAGCCAGATGTGAATAGAAAAAGTACTAGATTGGATAATCCAGTATTAGAGGGCCTGATATCTTTTCCGACCAAAAAATATTCAACAAAAAGACATAGATAATATCATATCGAAATGAGTTAACTGTTATATTAATCTCGAGCAAAGGTATTAAAAGAATCAAGCTCTGAACAGAAGACCCCTTTCTTTTAAGGCTCCTGAAGCTGAGATTTTGAAAGCACAATAAAAATTATCGCTCGACTCTAATATCTTTAAACAAATGATGGTTGAAAACATATGTAATTTTATAGTTTAAGATTAAAATCTTGAAATGCATATGACAAATTAATTGGTAGGCTGTAAAGTTTGCTTGGCACTGTATAAAGTTAATACGGCATCATGAAGGATTTATTCAATAAAAGCAAACATTATATAAAATCAACTCACTACATTTTGGGTTCAGTAGGACTTCATTACAAGCAAGATTCACTAACATGCTACTCCAATACTGCATTATCTCAAATTATTCACTGCTGGTAGGACTACCAGGAAACAGTATTTTATCACAGTAGTAGTATTTGAAATGTTTTCACCTTGGCATCTTTAGGAAACGAGATACACCTAGCTGTGCATATGTGGTGCCTCTCTACAGAAGTCTTTTTATGCATGTGTGGATTATTACAGAAATTGAGTGGTAGAAGAAATTCAATAGTTAACTAGATGAGCATTCCGATTACTAAGAGGAAATCTTGACTTTAAATTTTCTATAAACAAAGATCTAAAATAACACAAGCAAGTCTCCAGGTCAACTACTACTAGGAAGCAAACAAACAGAAAAAAAAAACCAAAACAAAAGCAGCTATGAAACATGCTGTTTGTCTAATTAAAACATGATATCTACAACGACATCTTCTTAGATGGAGTATCCTCATTTATAACTAAATCTTGTGGTGCAACTCTCAGTTACAAATACTATATTTTTATTTTTACTTCTACAAACTGATTTCTGACATCCTGATTTAATACATACAGAAGACATAGAAATTTCTTCACTCCTTTTACACAGTAGCCTTATCCTGTCTGCTGTCTCTTCCCTGCCACCTTTGTGCAGAAAGTGAACTCTTTTATAATAAATTATTCAGCTTATTATTTTATAGATATTAAATATTGTCTTGGCCATTCATATGGAAAATATTTAAAATTAATAGGTTGTTGAAAGTGCATTAAGTATAAAGAGAAGGGAAAAAGTAAAATAAATAAGATACAATGACTATTACATTCCTATAAAGTTGCTATTTAATAAAATATTTATTATGTAACTAGCTTTTTGATATTGTTCTACTGGTGAAACTTATAAAGAAATAAATTTGGGACTACCACATTCAATGCAACAACTAGCTCACTGTTTTTGATTATTAAGAAATAATAGTGATTGATAATGAAAACATTTTTTTTATGCTAATGGAATCTATTCCATGATGTAAAATGCTGTCAGTTATAACATTTTGTTGTTTTAACAACTATTGCATATACCTACAGGGAAATGTCTGTGACAGCAGAAAATGACAGGTTCAACCAATTTATTCTGTAATTATTACACTGCTATGAATGACTATTTAGAATATATTACAGTCTCCTAAATGCGAGGAACCTTGTTTTATCTAAATTGACCAGAGTTTTAATCACCATAGGAACCCAGATTAACATCAGCCAAAAAAAAAAAAAAAAAAGTTTTGGATTCGAACAGATAAACTGAAAAGACCTTATAAACCCAGTTTCAGAGTTCTGTCACAGGAGAGGAAATAGTCAAACAACAAAAGCAGTTAAAGTATAATTCAAATTCTTGCATTTTTCAGATATCATCAAAGGGGATTCATTCAGAATCCAACAAACCACAGCGTAAGCTCCCATTTCCTTCATTATACAATTCCTTTACACTCTCCATACTGCCCCAAAATGTCACATAAATCTTCTCTCCTCTCTCTTGCTCAGCATCTTATTCTCTATCCCCATTCACTTTGTTCTTCATTCTTTTATGAATGAAGACTTAACCTCTATGTAAATCAACTTAGCCTCTCCCTCAGCCAATGAAAATCCTTTTCCTTTGGGGTGAGGAGAGAAACTGAGCAGGTATGAGGATGAAGGAAGACTGTAAACGCTCACACATTAACGCTACTTGAGGTATCACAGGAAAACACTTTATCGTAAAATATAAATCTAAAATCATCTGTTATGCCTTAATGTTACCTTAATGTTACCATATTAACATATGTTCTTGAGAAAGACAGTCATTTAAAAGGTGTACTAGTAGAACAATTAATAGTTTCAACTGTTCATGACATTTTTGGTGTTTTTCAACTGAGAAAGGAACATCATCTCAGGTGAGAGTAGACCACCGACTGCTTCATTTCTAAAGTAGGAAGAGGCAACCTCTGATTTTTAATATTATAGTAATGTCTCTGATATTTATCTTCTATATTTATACTAAACAATACCCTTTCTTTTAGGATATAGCATGACACGCTTTACAAATATTATCTTAATTAGTCCTTCAAGATAAAAAAGGAAAGATGGGATCTGTGGATTAATGAAAATTTAACAAAGCAATTAACCTAGAATCCTACTCTCAAATGGTATCATTTCTATGTTTAAGTTTTCTAAAGTTTTGTGAAGTAGGTTGAACAATTAACTCAATAGCTTGAATTGTTTTTCAAATACAGTATCCCCTCATTTTTCCAACATCTTTTTAGATGTCAGAGGGAAAACTTTTCAGGTAACTTAAATTAATCCAAAATTTAAAAAAAAAAAAAAGTAAAACTGTTGTAGGCAGTACAGTAAAATGAAAAGAGTGTGAGATGTGTTCTTTGAAGATGCGCACTCAAGTTCTGACCCTGACACACACTCTGGCCTAGGGTAGGACACTTCATCTCCTGTGAACCTGTTTCTTCATCTGCAAAATGGAGGATGAACTAGCAGTCTGGGAGTCTTTTACATCATTAAAGTTCTATAAAAGAAAATTTCCTTAAAATTCCCTTGTATTTCTGAACAAATTAAAAATGAATGTAATTTAATATTTTCTAGGTGGCTGAGGGCCATCAATAGAAAAATTAATTATCTGATATAGTAAAAGGCCATTGAGTTTGTAAGGTCACTTGGTTCCCACATAAAATAACTCCGGGCTGCTGAGTTCCTATATAAATGGTTGTGTGTGTGTGTGTGTGTGTGTGTTTACCTTTTTATTTTCAGCTATTGTTTATGATATTATCACTGTCTGTTTATAACATGCTGCCTTGTTTTTAATACACTTATTGAGAGATAAATCCATTTTCTTCTGCTTCGTACTCTAAGAAGATGGAGGACAGTTGTTAAAGTATTCTTTCTTTAATGTCGCCTACTTGAGACAATTATGTCATTAGAGAATTTTCTTTCTCCGAAGTCTAAAGTAGTCTCAACCTTGACTCATCTGTCACACTTTCCAAATGAGTAAACTACTTTACAATTTTGTAAATTCCTCTCAATGCCTATTAAGCTGTCTCGTTTCAAAACAAAAAACTGTGGTCTAATAAGGAAAGACTTGCTATTTCTATTAATGTTGCCATTGACATATCTTAAAGCGATGTTAACACTTTTGGTATTTCCATTTTACCAATGGTATATATGACTATATGCACACCTATGCACACATGCACAACACACATATACTCCCAATTGAAATAGTAAACTTGGTTGGCTGGAAAGACCATAAGAATTTTACTATGAGTTATTCAATAAGGCTTGATATACAGTAGTTTAAATTCTCCTGAGAAATAAATCTGATGAATGGGGCTGTGTTTTAGAATCAGGTCATAATTTTAAAGCAAGAAGACTCTATGAATGACTATTTAGAATATATTACAGTCTCCTAAAGGCAAGGAACCTTGTTTTATCTAAATTGACCAAAGTTTTAATCACCATAGGCACCCAAGTTAACATCTGTAAGTATTTGGCTAGTATTGTGATTTGCATCCCAGAACTAGTGCCTAGGGAATAAAAGACGTGACTATCAGTTAGAAAATTTGTATAAAATTTGAAAGCAGATATTTAGGTTAAAAAATAAAAGTCACAGAACTGAAACAAGAAAAGATAACATTGTAGATAAGTTGCTTTCATGTGAATATTATTTAAGATATAAACTTTTTCTTAGAGCCACCAAACTCACCTACAAAGAGAGGATGGGAAATTGTTCAAAATAACACGAGGGTAATGGGACATGAATATTACACCTTATTGCATTGGGATAAATTTCCAAAAATTTTTTGAGTTGTTGAAATAAATTTCCTAAGCTTAAACATGGGACTAATGAAAGAATTCTATTAAAATCATGCTCAAATATAATGTAAGATCATTTTATGTACACTTATTATATATCCCGTATGTCATCTTATAAATTGTGTGTGTGTGTGTGTGTGTGTGTGTGTGTGTGTGTGTGTGTGTGTTTGTATAGAGGGTTGGACTGTGGGTAGTGAGTGAATTTATTAAGCCAAATACCTAAGTTGTTCCCCCAAAAGGGGGGAAATTGATTTAAACGATTATTTGCCATTAAAGCTCAAATAAGTCCACCACACTTAGGTTTTTCTCTTATGGTTTCCAAGTTTTGACAACTGTCAGTTTACAGATATGATTACTTTATCTAAGCATCACAAATGCTGCATTGGTATCTTCAGAAAATACACTATGAAAGCTGCAGTTTCACTATCCCAAATCAATTACTGCATTCTTAAACTTGCAGTATATTTATTTGTGGGCACTGATGCAGCCAGTGGGAGGCTATTGATTGGAGTATATGTCATGTGTAGTAGGAGAGAAAGATTAAAAGTGTTTTCTGCTTAATGGGTTGGTATTAAGTAGGTGGGAATGGCTTCTAATTAGCCAACAATTTCTGTTTCCCAGTTTCGCTCAGTTCCCTCCTCCTGCCGGTCACCAGCTGCCAATCTGCCCCCATTTTTATTTTTTTTTTATTTTTTATTTGGAGTTCATTGCTCACTGCAGTGAAAGCCTTTGTTTAAGAAAGAAGGCTCCCAGGGTCTCAGCTGCCTGGGTACAGCTTGCTGCCTACGATGAGTAGCAACTGTCAGTTTATTTTATCTCAACCTTTTCATCATTCTGCTGAAACTGATCGACTGAAACCACCTGAGAGACCTGAGGATTCCATACCTGCAAGTCATTAGCCAGGACTGCAGCCTCTCACCACATAGCAAGTCAACTGAACACTTCCTGAAATGCTGTCCACTTTAACCCCATGCTTCCCCGTGAACATAGAAGAATTCTGTCCCTTTTTTGTTTTTGAGGCTGAGTGATGGGAGATGACTCCTTTGATGTACAGACATATAAGTCAGGATATTTCGCTTTGGCTACAGGATGAATATAATGTCCCCATGGCGGGCTTTGCTACAGTGATCTCACTGATGTGAACGTGAAATTGGAAAACATTTTACAGAGTGACTTTATAAGATCGGAGCTTAAGCCCCATGCTTTACAAACATCAAATATGCTGGATCGAAGCCTGAATATGCATGCATGCGATCAATAAAATAGCTGCTTAGGTGGTTTCTTGTTTCATTTTAGAACTGAGTAAAGAGAAATTTCCCCCACACTTTAATGATACTTTTCTAGAGAAACCATCTAATCTGTTGTATCCAGAATGCATCAACGCAGAATGACATGACGAAAACACTCCGAAGAAAATGTTTAGCAAAAACCAGTGACGTGTAAACCTACTGGAAAAGGACGCTGCCATGTAGAGCCGTGGAGTGGAGACTGTGCGGCCCGTATGTACGCATCCGCGTGGGTAGGGGTAGGCTTCTTGCAAAAGTGAAATTTTAGAAACATTTAGAAGGAGAAAGGAAACGTAACTGAGCAGAGAGAAATGTTATTATTCCTGATAAATGATGTGAACTAACAAATAAGAGCTGGGATTAAGGGGGAAGACTTTCACTTGATTTAAAAATAGATCTAAAGAAGGCAAAAGGAATAGATGTACTGATTCAGAGTGCTTTCGGTATTTCATACGTGAATTTATAATATTGCTAAGAAATGTTATCTGAAGATCCACTAAGTGCATTTACATATATTAGTGAAATGTATATTATATATTTGTAAATATAGAGATGTAGAATATATAAATATAATGTATTTATAAATATATAGATACATAATATATAAATATATAATCTAGCTAAACTTGCATTATTACTTTGAAATACTGAAAAACTTAAGAGTAGTTCTCAAACACAAGAATCACCTGGTGAGCTTCTTAAGATCAGACTCTCAAGTCCTATTCACTGGAGATTCTGATTCAATAAGTTTATGGTAAGGCCCTAGAATAGGCATTTATAACAAGCTCTCCCACCAGCATTGATCAGGTAATTTTAATGCAACTGGTCCTTGAGTTGACTCTTGAGAAACTGCCTAAAGCTTATTGCGAAGTTTGATTTTCCGCAGGGTATCTTAAAATACTTGTATCACGATAGAAGATGAAACAGAATATCTCGAGTCACCAATGAACAATTCTAATCCCAATATTTTCTCATAAGCTCTTCTTATAATTTCGTTGAAATCATTTAAAAAATGAAACAGACTAGATTACGATGGAAAAATACCGGAGCGTTTCACATGTCAAAGATGTTGTTTTGTCAAACTCTTGATTCAATTATGTATTCTATGTCACAAGATAAAATGTATTTCTGTAGATTTTAAACAAAAAGGCCACTGCTTCACAACCTATACTTCACACTGCAGCTAAAATGATCTTTCTGAAAAGTCAGAGGCCTATACTCAGACCTCAGTGACAACTATCTGTCACAATGGGAATATAATCCAAAGCCATCACTGTGGCCTGAAGGGCCTGTATTAAGTGGCGGCTGCTGGAAGCTCAATTCTTCCTTCTCTCCTTCTCACTCAATTTGCTCTCGCCATTGTGGTCTCATTGTTACTTGACTAAGACTAGCTTTTCCTGGACATCTTCCTCCTACCCTTTTAGATATTCACACAGCTCATTTGGTCATTTCAACCAGATTTCTATGCAAATCATTCCTCTTTTGAGTAGCTTCTCTGAACTTTCTGTTTAAAATCGCTCTCCCCAAATGCAATCACTTCCTCTGTCCTCTTACCCCAGATTTTTTTTCATAGCACTTAGCACCATTTCTAGTGGTTGCTTGCCAGCATCTAAACCTCCATTTTCGCGTGTAAGACATTCTCTACTTTCTAAATTTAAGGGGGCCTTGAAAAGCCAGATACTTTCCCAGTTGCTCTTGCATCTGGGCAGAGTCATGTGAGCCAAGCTCCACCAATCAGCGGCACACACACCAAACTTTGCATCCTGAGCTGTGACTTGTTAAGCAGGGCTGTGCAGAATCCAGCCTGGCAAGGCACAGCACCAGGCAGGATTCTATAGTGTGAAACTTCCCTAATAGTTCTCATAACAAGAAATTAATCTGCCAAGGTGTATGTGCTAGTTAACTTTTTTCCTGGACATTTTTTGCTATTATATAAACATGGTTTTAGTATATGCAAACCGAAAAGATTTGTCATATACAGTTTTATTCACAGAACAGGGCGGTTAGTTCTTTTGTATCCCTGTTAATAGGTGTGTATAAATATTTACACGAACCTAAAAAGTTATTGAATTGCACTTTGTGAATATAGATTGTTGCATTTATAGGTATTTAATATTTACTTTAATTTTAGTATGTGGCTTGATCTTTCTCTGCTTGTCTTCAAATTTATGTGCTTATGAGAGTCAAGAAAAGATCCTGAAGAAAGAACATTAGGTTGGTTTTGGTCTACTTATCTTTTACAAATTACATTTTTCTTGGCATGTACTGAGAAAGCTACCCAGTAGAAAGCTGATACTTTTTAAAGGGAAAATTCCTATGTTAGATATAGAAAGTGACAGTACTATGCATAATTATCTATGCAATTACACTTGCACATGCTTGAAAATTTTAGCCGGGAATGCTTAATAACATTTGCATGGTTAAATGAGACAGCAGAAACAACTGGAAAGGCCTCAGGGCATGGTCATCTATTTAAGCATCCACTTGGATTTTCAACATAATTAGTCATATAATTGTGTGCCTAAACTTAGTAGATTAATGTAATTATAAATTATTAAAAAGCTGTGCGTGTATTTGCTCTCTATTTCTTGCCAATTGAATTACTAAAGAATATACTATATTCACATTTCATCATATAAATCTTCAAATAAGATTACAATGTAAAGCCCTGAATGAAGGTGAGTGTATAAGAGAATCCATTCAGATGAGAGATAATTAATATAGCTATTTGGATATCCATTATTTTTAGAATATGATATGATTTTATGATCAAATCATAATATCATAATATCAGTCTATTCTTCTGTCCCCCCTAGACTTTTATGAAAAATGTTTCATTTGTTTATGTTATATTCAATACAATGAGTTTTTATGTTTATTAATTTTGTTTTCAATTTTAATTAATATCCAAAGGTTAGACATAATAGCTTCCTCTCATATACAGTTGATTTCCTCCTTTTCATAATTCTATTAGTGGTTGGTGGTAAAAACTTGAACCTACTAAATCTGTAAAAATATTAACCTCAACATTTTATGATGGTCATTTGGACTCAAATTCTCCCAGTGTTTTGCACCAATCTTTTTGATTTTGAAGCTTCATTTCATTTCATTTCATTTCATTTCATATTTCTCCACTGTTACTTTATATCTGAGTTAAAAACATGTGGAGACTTGAGGAACACTATGCATCCCTTCCCAGGAGCTTATCTAATAAGCAAGATTAGAAGACCTTCGAAAGTGTGGAACTAAATCCTTTGATAAGAGTGCAAAATACACTTTATTAGCCGATATAATGAAGCACATAGATTTAATTCAGAGAAATCCAGCTTATTTCACTAAAATTAACCAGTCAAGTCAGTCATCATGGTAAGGCATTATAAATAATTTCTAAAAGAATATTCATCGTGAAAAGTATTTTTATATTAATTATGCTAAAGAACCTGGACTATAAGAACATTCGCTCTTGCCTGGGAGTTAAAGACATAGGGGTGACAGAGTAAAGTGATTTCAAGAAAGTGAATTCTGGAACCATAAATATAGTTTTTGACTTAAGTTGTGGTTAAAAAAATAAAAATTCACAATAATGAGGAAAACCAAGGTGAGAGGCACTTAGAAAGAAAAACCCCCCCATAATACCCAGACCTGGGAAGCTTTGGACAGGATTAGAAGCCAACAAAATTTGTTCCTTAAATATGTTCATTTTAAATACAGTATATATGTTCTTTTTTTCCAAAGAAATCATATGGATCAAGGATCATTAGAATTGTCCTAATAGAGCCTTACCAAAGACAACTTAGATGCACATAGGAGAGAATCTTTTTGCCCCCAGTTCTAGCAACAGTAGAAACTGTTTGAGTTAAACTGGCACAGTATTTGGAATCCGTGACCACAAGTGAAAGGACACAGCTAGAAGCAGAGGTAAGACCCATCACTGCAAATGAGATAAATAGAGACAGGTAAATACAGGGTTCTGCTAGAAGTTCAAACCCTCCAGCATTTACTCTGGTTTTGCTATGATTATCCCAACTACCAAATTTTTATAAGTTTTTCAAATGAGTAATTACAGATGAAACTGAGACCAAAGCAGACTAGAGAAACCCAGCTATTTTTTTCTTAGAAGTGGTGAGTTCAGTGCACATTGGAAAGTTAAAACTGGTAACACCATCAGCTACCAAGAACTGTGAGCAGAATCTAAAAGCAGCATAGATTTGTTTGAGCAATCAAGAATTCTCTTTTATTGAACCTAGGCAGAGATAGAAAAGGAAGCTCTCAGAGGGGGAAAAAAAAAAAAAAAAAAAAAAAAAAAGATCTTTCAACCCAAGGGATCTAGAGCTACATTATTATTTCCCAATGAAGTGAGCGTTATTTTTCTGAAGAAATACTTGATTCCTAAGGAAGCAAACTTGTCACTTGTGTTGTAGACAATAGATGAATTGTATTTGAATGAGAACATTTGAAATTCAGGCTCAAATTCTGCTATCGTTTATATTTAAAAATTTTGCTACAATTAATATTGATTTGCCTTTTTTAGCATGTTTCATCTTTGGAATTAATTTTTCTTATCAGTTGCAGAAGACACCAGATTCTGTAAGCTCTTTCCTGAAATTATTAGAAGTACACTTTGATCATCTATTGATTTAAATGAGATTAGCAGAGAAGATGTATATCTTTCTTAAACTTTTTGACAGTAGCAGAGAGTATATAAAGAATATATTTTAATGTTTCATCTCTCATTTGTCTTGTTAAACTTGTTTTCTGTGACTAGAAATGGAGGTAAAAAACAAGGCATTTTAATGCTCTCTGCTTCTAAAATAATCACAGGCAGGCCCACAGCATATAAACACACAATTCATAAATTGTCACGCAGAGAAATAGCTGTTCCGATTCTCCCACTGGGGCTCTTGCTGCTGCTGCCCAGGGAGCCACCACGAAGGACCGTGAAGCTCATGGAGTCAGGACAGCCTAAATTAAGCTGTGGTAACAAACAACTCTGAAAATCTCAGTGGTTCACCAAAACATGGATTATTCTGTTCACGCAATGTCTGATGCAGATATGAATGGCTTTCCAGGACAAATGTTCTACCTGTGGAGATTTAGCGATCCAGGCTGCTTCGATCTTATGGCTCCATAATTTTTAATAAGGCTTCCTCTGTGATCACTGCAGCTGGAGAGGAATCAGCTGCAGCATCTCAGGTGGGCTCTCCACTGCTTAAGCCCAGAAATAACTTTTGCCCCTTGGCCAGGCCTTGCCACAGAGCCCTGCTTAGTTGACAGGGACTGAGAAGAGTCATTTTCCATGTGCCCAGAGAGTAAAGAACCAGACACTGGAGCATCTGCAAATTCTACCCCCTTAAGCAATGGTTACTGAACCCTCTAAAAATTATATGCAATAATTGTATGTCTTTCTGATGAAAGGAGATGGACCTTAGCTTTCCTCAGTTTATTTAAGGGGAGTGTGATCTATCATCTAAAAATTATAATAAGCTTGACTTTTTTTAAAGGTATAAATTTACACTGAAGAAAGGTAAGCTTTGAAATTCAGGAATAACTTAGAGAAAATGAATTTAAGGGTAGCTTCCCCACACTGCCTGAATGATTTCAATTATATACTATATTATAACTGTCCTAAGTCCTGGCAATAGGTGCTCTTCCAACGTTTAAAAAATCCCAATAGTTCAGATAGGTTAAAGCACTTTTAGTCATTCACAGTATGGTGTGAATCAGTTCAGTCAGATTGATTTCTTTCTGACAGTGCTCATATCCTCTGAAGGATAGATGTCTCAATTAGGAAAGGAGTTAAGTTGGAAGGAGGAATAAGGAGTAAATTTAGAACATGGGGCATGTTTAAAATTTGGAGAGTGTCAGATTCTGAGATACTGCCTAATGCTTGCAAATGAACTTAATAATTAAAAAGTAGGTTATTCAACATAGTCCACAGTTCAGGTATTCCTTGAGCACTACTATGTGCCAGGCATTGTGCTAGCTGCTGAGGCTACAATAGCAAATATGGCTGCTACTCTGTCCTAGATAATGTGTCAGCACTACATGGCATTTTACTATTAGCATGCTTTTACAAAAGACAAAAACAATAACAGTATCAAAAAACTTGACCTAAAAATGACTTAAGAAATAAGAAAATTTATCGCACATTAAAAAATGTGGTGATGGCAATTATGTGGTTAATTTAGCATACGAGAATATCGTTAAGGATCTAGATTCCTTCTACCCCTTCCTGCTGCCATCATCATTTTGGTAGCTTAGTTGCAGTTGGCTCCGTCAGCTGCAGGCATCACATAGTCATGTGACACTTAAAGTCAGGAAAAAGGGAATCTCTCATCTTGTGCTCCTGTTTAAGAACGGAGAAAACCTTCCTGGGAATTCCTCAGAAGATTTTCTTCTCTTATATCATTAAACAGAAATGTGTCACATATCATCCATAATGCTATCACTTGGCAAATAAAATGAGGTCATAGTGACTGGTTTACATTAGGAATACTCAGCCACTGGGGATGGAGAAGGGCCCAATCTCCCCCTAATGACATAACTTGAGGAGCGAGAAGGAGCAGGATTTGGTGGGATTCAGTTAGCAAGCAGGTAAGAAGCTGGGCAATGGCCGCTGGGTAGGCAACCAACAGGGCCTTCCACTCAGATGCCTTATGTCATTGGACTCTCAAGGCAACCTTGTGAGGTAGAAGCTGTCATCTTTCTTTATAGATGAGGTAACAGAGGTAAAGTTACTCAGACCCACCAGCTACGAAGTGGTGGAGCTGGGATTTAAAAGACTGTCGACTTCAAAGTTCAAATTCCTCACCACACAATATTTGGTGAATATGGTCAAAGAAAATGGCCTATCACTGAGCTATACCTTTTCCAAATTCACAGCCTTGCCTTAATTCTGTACTTCAGTTTGCCCCAAAAGCCTTAAAGAAGTGTTTATTATAGTACTTTGAAGTAATTATGTACAAGGTTATATAATGATTCCTCTCATTAACCTTTATTTTTTCTCTCTCCCTTGCTCTATGTTGATATACTTGTAATATTATGGCAAAAACAATGTAAGGGAGTTTTTACATGAGGTTTACTATAAATCATGTTAGGGACATGATGCTTTTAAAATTCATAATAATTCCTTTAGGTTTCCAGATTTCCTTAAATCCAATTAGAGTAAAATAAAATTTAAAAGGATAAGAATTTTCTTAGCAACTTAAGAATCATAAATTTAAAGAACTGTAAAGGAATTCAAAGATTGTAGGTAGTCTAATCACCTCCCTGCACCATAACTTGTCTAATACTGAAAATCCCAGCTGGAAAGGTGCTGGGAAGAAAAGACTGAGTATATCAAATAATTATCTATTTGATGTATCCTACATCACACACATAACAGCCTCACAATAATAAAACCAATATTAATACCAACAGTCTGACTACTGAAAACAGTATAAGTTTTTTGAGGGGAAGTGCATTTTTTAGGAGATAGCTCACTTTAGATATGTAGTTAAATTTGTTTTAAAGCCACTTCGTATATTTCCTGTGTGATTATATCATCAATTGGATACATGTTTATGATTATTAGTTTTATTTTAGATTTTCAGAGATTGCTTTGCTTTTTCAAAATTTATTAGGGCTTCTTGAAGAAATGCCTGATTCCAGATCTGAATTCAAAAATGTATATGATGAGCCTGAAACAATTTCTCATAACAATTAGCAAGGAAGACATCAAAAACCACAAAACCTACACCAGAGGCTGTTTGCAGGAGGCAGTGATGATTTGAGGCCAAAAGTATCCAAGATAAAAACAGATCACTCACCCTAAGTCGGAAGGTTTTTTAATAAGAAAAAAAACAAAATGGAAATCAAAACAAATCCCCTTTAAAGAGACTCAACTGCTAGGCAATGGGAATACAGCTGTAAAAATAAGGGGTTCCCAAAGAAGAGGTTGATGGTGTGAGCAATAAGAAATTCAGTCCAGCCATCCACTTACGGTGGTCCCCAAGTTAGCAGTTGCCTGAAACAGAAAGTACCTTTACAGAACCAGATTTCTCCATTTAATTGACGTTTAATTCGCCTTTATGATAAACTCCATAACACTTCGTTATTATTTTTATTTTATTTGCTTTAAACAGCTGATTATTTTTAAAAGCAATTTTAAAAAAGAAAAATTGATTTTTCCTATTTCTCATTTCCGTGTTCATTGTTTTGTGTAGACCCAGATTTCAATCTAGACTCATTTTCTTTCTGCTGAGAGAAGTTTCTTCAGCGTTTCTTGTGTGTTAGTGATGAATTCTTTCCTCTTTTGTATGCTTGGAAAAAAATTCTATTTTTCCTATTTATTTGAAAGATATTTTCACTGGGTATAGAACTCTAGGTATGATGTCTTTTTCTTTTAGTACTTTAAATAAATTGCTTCATTCTGTTTTGATTTACATTATCTCCAGTGATATTTCTGCTCTTCTTATTTTTGTTCTTGTATATGCAACGTGTTTGTTCTCTCCCACCTCACCCCACAGTAGACGCTTTCAAGGTTCTTCTCTTTATCACCAGTTTGAAGCACTGATTATGATGTGCCTTGGTTTAATTTTTCTTATGTTTCGTTTGCTTAGGATTCATTGAGCTTCAGATCTGTTGGTTTATAGTTTTCATCAAATTCGGAGAAAATCAGCCATTAATTATTTTTTAAAATATGTTTTTTCTGTTCTCTCTTTTTTTTCTCCATTCAGGTTTCCAAATTACTCATATATTAGGCTTCTTGAAGTTGATCCATAATTCTCTGACATGCTGTATTCATTTTTCTCAGTATTTTTCTTTGTATTTAATTTTGGAAAGCTTCTATTGCTACTTTTAAGTACATTAATCTTTTTTCTCTGCATTATCTAATCTGCTGCTAATCCTATCCAGTTCGCTTTTCATCTGGGACATTTTACTTCTAGAAATTCAATTTGGGTCTTTTTTTTTTTCCTTTCCCTATCTTCCATTACTCTACAAATTTAATCTTTCCTCTGCCTCCTTGAACATATGAAAAATAGTTTTAATAGCCTTCTTATATCCTGGCATGCTAGTTCTATCATCTGTGCAATTTATGGGTCAATTTCTATTTATTTATTTTCTCCTCATTATGAGTCATGTCTTCCAGCTTCTTGGCATGTCTATGTAATTTTGACTGGGTGCCAGATATTGTAAATTTTACCTTGTTGGGTGTTAGATTTTTTTTTATTCCTATAAATATTATTGAGTTTTGTTTTTTTGTGTTTAGGGTTCGGTTAAACTACTTGGAAACAGTTTGATCCTTGTTTTTCTTTTTTCAGCTTTATTGAGATATAACTGACAACATCAGAAGATGTTTAATGTGTACATCATGGTCACTTCATTTGATACTTGTTTTTAAGCTTCATGAGGTGGGGCAAAGATATCTTTTATTTAGAGCTAATTTTCCTTTACCATTGAGATAATGCCTTTATGAAATCCTCTGCTGATGTGCCACGTTTTATAAGATTTTTCCATTCTGGCTGGTGGGAGCACAAACTATTCTGGCTCTGTTTG
>NW_006431918.1:10573302-10576738 GCF_000325575.1 Pteropus alecto | reverse complement strand
AGCCTTCAGTAGTTTCTTTACATGTACATACTGATTAGTACACAGGTGAAGACACTGCAGATCTCTGGAGTTCTATCTCTTTTTCCTTCTGTCTCTGCAGCTCTTTCTGTTTAAATACTCTCTGCTGTGAACTCCAGCCACCTTGTTCTCCCTGAACTCTAAACTCAGTCTCCTTATTTCAGGGTTTCTGCTGAGTTTTGCCTTGATTCCCCCGCCTTGTGCTACATACAGCCTCGCAACTTTCTCCAGGCAGTATGCTGGAAAAAATCATGCAGCTCAGCTCATTTGCTTCCCTTTTCTCAGTAATCACTGTCCTGTGCTGCCTATTTTCCGATTTTTTTTAAACATGTGTCTTATATGCTTTGTTTCTTTGTTTAGTTGTTTAACAAGAGGGTAAATTTTTCCCCTTGTACTCTAACTTGGCCAGAATTAGAGTCCCACTGGTTTCTTTTTACTGCAAATATTTTTATCCAGCCTTTAAAATGTAGTCTTTTTAATTGTTATATATAGATTTTACTAACTATAAAATAATAGGTAAGAACGTGTAACACATGGAAAGAACCTGGAATTCTAAAAAACTAGATTATAGGTCCATTTTGTCTTTCAGATTATTCTATGTCTGCATTTTCATGGACCTGAGGGCATTTGAAAATAAAAAGTGTGGACAAAATAAATTCTTCAGTACCACATAACTCAATCATTTCAGGATTCTATGAAACTCAAAACATTTCAAGATTTTAACTCATTTGCAGAGGATGGAAAGAGGCTATAAAAATGGTATCAGAATTAGGAAGGCAAAGACAGCCACAAACTAATGTGCATAAAGAAGGGATAATGATGAGTAGTGAATGAGGCATGTTCAGAAATTGGAGGCCCCAAAAACAGTGAGGAAAAATCAGGGGTCGAGGAAATGCTGAGAAGTATGACATAGGGTTGACCAGGAAGCTAGACTGAAAGTCTGCAGATGAAATAGTACATTAGATTTAGCAACCTCAGCAGAGCCAACCAGGGAAAAATAAAATTGTATGTGACATCAGATAGCTAGAATCAAATATTTACACTTGGCATTTATACAGTTGTTCAATATAATAGTAATAATAATAATAAATTGTTTTTTTTGGTGGAAAGCCACAGAAACAGGTATTTATGGAGGAAAAACAACAAATAAGATGCCCATGAAAATCTAGTTTGCACCCTTAAGGATTGCAAACTACCATATTTATTTAGAAGATGCTCTTACTGAGGAATTGTGGTTAGTGACAGAATAATCTTATCAATGATCTGTTTGAAACCTCAAGTATCAGGCTAAAGATATGAAATAAAATCTTTTACCAAAAGTCACAAAGCTAATTAGTGCTTAATATAATATTAGAATCCAGACCATTGGACTCTTAACAGCCTCTCTCAATTACACCAAGCTGCCATTGGGTGAGCTCTGATTTCGTCACATTTTTCACCAGAATCTTCTTTTTATGTGTCATATTTTTGAACACATTATTAGAGACAGAGGTTTGCTATGTTATGATATAGGATGATGTAAGAATACACAATACAGTATACATATCCCTTACTGTTGAATTGTACACTTGAAACGTACTGGATTTTGTTAACCAATGTCACCATAATAAAAAAAAAAACCTGAAATAAAAAAATCTTGCTGAATTTTTGGCTTCTTTAACTTTCTCCTCATTGTTAGGGTTATTTAACAAACAGAAGTAGCTGATTAAAGTATAAAAGAACATGAGACTCACTCATTAATGTTGCTTTTTCACCTTCTTTCAGAGGGTTGCATTCATGAATAAAAAATACAAGTAAAGAACGGGTAGGAAAATGTGGCATGACATTAAACCAAGGACCCAGGGTTAAGCTAACATAAAGCAAGGGCCGAGAGACAAATTCATGATCTTGATGGTTTTGCTTTAAGAATATTAAATTATTCGTTAAACCATGTTGGTCTTTTTGACACTCAAGGAAACCTTTGCATGCCATTGTGTAGAAACTGTAATTGTCTTTACTGACTAGCCAGTGTATTCATCTATTTCTACACTCAGGATTTGCATCTTATTTCTCTGATATACTTTAAATTTGACTCCAATATGAATGTGCATTAAACCTGTGTTACTGAAATTATCAATGAAGTGGTTAACATCTTGGCATTTAAGTAACTATAATTACATTTCTAGGTTAACAGCACTATTAAGTTAAATAAGGAAAGCTTTTGCTTCTGTGTCACTGTGCCACATCTAGGTCTGTGATCTTCAAAAGGCAAGATGAATTAGCTTTCAATTAAAAAAAAAAAAGCACGAATTTAGAGATATCAGTTCTAGAAAGGAAAATAAACTATATTCTAGAGAAATCAGCAGAAATTCATAGGCTCTTAAATTTTTCAGAGCCAATCAATTTCTGTTGCTTTAGGCTTGTAATTTTATTAAACTGTGATAGATCTGGATTCCTTCTAAATTCCTAAATTTGAGAGGCAAATCTACTCTTATTTTACAATTGGAAAGGAAAGAAAAAATACGAAACCATTCCAACCCTATCTAAGAGTATTAGAATGGTATGAAGGTTCCTGTATTTGCTGTGTTCCCTCCGAAGGGTTCAAAAATAAGGAGATGGCTGCTGATGAGTCACTGTTCTATTTTATCTGGAGACTTGAGTGCTCTCTCTCACTGCTCTATTCCTTAGGGGGTCATGTTCCTCTGCTTAAAAGAATATTGCCTGCTCTGTGAGCTAATGATTTGTTTGGATGATATAAGTCTCAGAGGTGAAGATAACTGCACAGCCTTTTATAATGTCTCTCTCAAATGTTTGATCTGCTTTTTTCTGAATACATGGAACCCCTCTATAGCAAGATTAAAGATGCCTCTTCAGAGAAGAAAGGCAAAATTTGAAAACCTAAAAGCTTCTCAGACTTCCAAATAATATTTATGTATTTCTTTGTTTTGTCAATATTATACTTGTTGTTCTGCATTCATATGATAATTGCACAGTAATCAAAATATGGTGTTGAATCATAGGTTTTTTTTTTTCATATTTTATAAGGAGGCAGGGAACTATGATCTTGCTTTAAAAAATGGTTAGTGCAAACTAGTTTATGGCTAGGACATACATACTCATTTTGAATTCTATTTAATTTGATAAATATTTACTTGTTAGTTGGTAGATGTTAGACATTATGCCTTCTTTCATAGGAAATACCGAGAATCAGAACCTGTTTTCAGGAGACTCATACTCTCATTGGGCAGATAAGGTAGTTACAGAAATGGCTACGATAGGATGTAAAATATGACAGACAAAAAGCATTTGTAGAGAAATTAATGACATTCAATTTGGGAACAAAGAGGAGACAACATTCAAGGGAGAGGGGTATCAGGGAAGATCTCAGCATTTGGGAAGGACCTGGCAAGACCAGTGGGCTGTCTCTGGATAGGTTGGA
>NW_006431918.1:10570750-10573243 GCF_000325575.1 Pteropus alecto | reverse complement strand
GGATGGGGACAGGGAAAAGTGGGTAGCTAGGGAGGTGTTCAAAAAAGGTTGGGAAACTTGTATTTAACTTGTAAGCAGCAGGGAGTCAATGAAGGTTTTTAAGCAGAGCGAAGATAGAATAATAAGAGTTGTGATTTTAGAAATATTTTTGAAGCTTTTAAAAGTAGAGTTTAGTGTATTTTGAGCTTTAGACATGTCTATGTAAAGAAGCAAGTGTGTTTGATAATGTCCTATAGATTTTATTTCCAAATAGAAAATAAAACTACCTACCACTAAAAATGTTAAATATACCAGTACTATGAGAATTAATTTCTCATTTATATGTAAATCTGAAAGGTTATTTTTTCTGACTTTTATAATACCATAGCTCATTTATACATAGATTTCTAATCTCTGTCAAATGGTGTAATTTCATAGCATTCTGGAGAATTTAATCTTCTCTACCATATGAATGTGAGTATTTACTGTCTAAATCATATTTTTAAATGCATTTTTTGTTCGGCTCCTAAGTCCTATAGAACACAACACACCCTTATAAAAATTTGTAAAAATTTTTTATAAAATGTAAAAAGAATAGAAAAATAAATAGCTTTATAGAGTACAGAAAAGCAAAAGAAATTTTTAAAAAGCCCCAGATTTCAACAAATAGACACTTGGCTCTGATCAGAAACTCTGAGGGCTATTTTTTTCATGATTATCATTGTGATGGTCAGAGTTTATTCAAGATAAATTTGAAAACTTGAGTAGCTCAACTTACTCTTTAGCAAACCTTTTATCAGAGCGAGTAATCTACTGGATGGATTATATTTCCTCTACTTTACCTCCTGAAGAGAAAGAGTGAGAAAGTAAAGGGAAGATAACTCAAAACTACAGAACAAACTCCCAAATATATGACAAGACAACGTCCTGAAGTACGTAAAATATTATCTAAAAGTGATTAGTTAATAGTAGCCATAAATGTTTTTGGGGCACTTGAGCACACTGAAATTCAACAAATGCTCTGTTTTTGAAGACTTCATCTTGTTTCCTCTAACTGTGCGTATATTCAGAATGACACCTTATTTTATAACTCCAGGATAGACAGTGGTACATGGTATTCTGCTAAGGTAAAAGAGTCAATAAAGTTCCTTTGTGCCCAATTTATTGTTTATTCTATGGAGGAAATAAATACCAAAAGAGATGATTATTTTATCTAAACGACCTGAGGAAAAAACTTCCAAGTAGGAGATGCTTCTTCATGTTACAAAAATTTTGCCTAATAATTCCATTTGAGTTATCCCCAAACATTTAAAGTATTTTGCTTTAAAAAGTTTGGTTTGCAAACAATTATGTAACCCAAGGTCTGTCACAGGCAGTACTACTTAAATATTTCTTTTTAAATGTCCTATTCTAAAATTCTTAACTAAAGACTAGAGCCTAGTCAAGTTGACACACAAAACTGACCCTCACATTTCCTCCAGTTATTTGTTTTTAATTGACTATTTTGACTAATTATCACAAGAAAAAGCATATAGGAAAAAAGTGGCATTAAGCAAAATTACTATGAAATACTTTCTAACTTAATATTCAAATTCGAATTGATAAAAAAATAGGAAAATTTACTACCATCAGAAAAGTAAGAGTATAATAGTAATTAGCACCTATGAACACTTGCTCTTCTCAATAAGGTAAAACACTGAACATTTAAAACAAACTTATTTCACATCCTTACAACTGATCAGTACTTACTGCTGAATATTTAAGATAACTGAAAGAAAACAGCATGAAAGTAATGATTTATTAAGTTAAAGAAATCCTTAGCACTATTTTATGCTTGCTTTAAATATCGAAGGCACAATATAGCATGAAAATACATCCAATATTCGCATAGTAGTAAACAAATAAAAATTACTAATAAAATTAATATCACTAATGATTGAATAAACCTTTACAATGAAATGACTTAGCCATTAAGAATGATATAAAAAGTAAAGTGTTTTTTTTTTTTTTTAAATGCCTTACCAACAACTGGATCAAGTGCAATGTCACTTCTGCTCTCCTTCCATGACAGAAGGTAGTCAAGGCTGGCGAGATCTGCAGATTCTACATAATTGCTAACCGTCCGCATCATCTGATGAGCTTTTGCTATTCCATAATGAACTTTTGTTTCATCCATCAGAGGAATGTTTGTTAGCTCTGCTGTCGTGTCAAAAGCTTGCTGAAAGTATTCAGAAGCTTTGTTGTAGCATCCCTAAAAATATAAGAGAAATAATTTTTTTCTTTATTTTTATTTTACTCTTCCACATCTGCCCACCTTGGTAGGTACCACACTGCTCTCTTTCAACAGTCAGAGCAGTTCATCTTCAAGAAGACAGAGATGGTAAGTAGGGTTTTTGTTAGTATAAGGTTCTTTTTAAAAGTCATGATTACTAACCATGCAATATCTTTAAGTTTTCGGATAAAATATATCAGCATTTTCATATGGTTCAATCTAATATATGATAGCAAAAAGAA
>NW_006431918.1:10561891-10570739 GCF_000325575.1 Pteropus alecto | reverse complement strand
ATTCACATTGATTTGGATAGAATTTTCTTACTTGTAGCATCAGATTTACCTGATGAAATATTTTTAACCAGCTTTAGTTTTCAGTTGCAGCAAGAGGTTATTTTCAGCCACCCTGTTTAATCAATGACCAGTGAAAATAGATGTATCTACTGATTTCATTATTAGTCTTTTCCCATGTGTGCATGTCAAGATTTTTTTTAAATACGATCTTGATAGGACTAGCATAACTCAAATGATCATTTGAATGTCTATCTCTTCTCCAAGTTCTTTGTAACATTTTAAGTTGCAAAAATTTAATATTTTGTTTTATTTTGTTTTGGTTTGGTTTTTGGTCACCCTCACCTCCCCTCCTAAAAGTACTGTCCACAAATAAATAATGCTCCTGTTACTCTTATGAAGTGTCAAGGCCAGTGCTAAGTACTCCATATATGTCATTAGCTTTTATAAGACCCTATGAGGAAATATTTTTATTTTATAAATAATGAAATTGTGTCTCAGAGAAAAGACTATCTTCTGCCTCCCCCAAGTCTTCTGAAAATCCTCATTAAACATTCTTCCTCAAAGGAGGGTATTATTCTTAGGATTGAGCTATACTTGTAAAGACTCTAGGGAACGAGATTTCCTTTCTTCACTAACGTAACATTTTGGGCTTCATCCTCTCCCTCTCCCACCCCTCCTTCCTCCCCTCCGCTCCTCTATCCTCTCCCTCCTCCTGTCTCTCTTTCTTCTAATCTCTCTCTCTCTCATACACACAAACAAAAACATACATGCACATGCTTTTGAAAAGAATCTCTTATAAGAGAGAATATTTTATTATGAATTTTCAAGTCATTTTCTCACAATATTTTATGAAGGAATTGGAAATAAAAACACCATAGAAACAGCTTTATACCATACGCCAGTATAGGTAACATGCGTACTCAACTTCATGTACCTCTGTATAATCATGGTGATTAGAGAACAGTCAAATTGATTGAATAGAGAAGTTGCTGGCAAGGTGAGGAAAGGGAGGAAAAGGGCTATGTGACAATTATTCTATATATGCAAGCAGCGCATATAACACTATGTTATACACCCACAAGTATAGTTTAATGAGCCGTTTGTTCAAATGGTTCGTTCTAATTAAATTTGCTAATTTAAACAGTCCCTCTGTAGTACATTAATAATAGTTTTTGTTTGTTGAGGTGAACAATTCTTTCTCTTATTTCAAAGTATAAAACAGAATATATGAGCATAAGATTAATTAGTCAGAAAAAATAGAACTGTATCAAAGATAATTGTATGTCAATTAAGTAAACTGTATGATTGAGAAAAAAATAAAAATATTGAACATGAAAATAAAACTCGTAATTATAGATTGTCCTGTTAGACATCAAAGATATAGGACAAAATAGATAAAAACATATGACTAACCAAACATTTCTATTTTTAAAAAGGGAAGTATAAATACCTAATTATTGTTGTAGTTACAATTCTGAACTTTGGGCTAAATTATTGTTTTAGGTGAGAATCTCAGAAAAATTAGGGACCATAAATAAAAGAACATATATTTGAATTTCCCAAATTATTTTTCTGTATTATTTCATTTACATTAAAACAAACCCCTTCATTCATCCATTTGTTCATTGGGCAACTACTGTGTGCCAAGCCCTGTGCCAGGCAGTGGGAATTCAACGGTGACCAAGTTTACAGTCATGTAGACGAGCTCACTGCTAGTGGAAGTGTTCATATGCCTAAAAGTTTTATTAGATCTTATTTAACAAGTGCTTTTTTACCCCTAAAATAAAAGCGTCATAATTAGGTAATCATGTTGTTTAAATTGTTCCTAGTGTCCAATCTGTAGACACACAACTGCCATAAAACTGGTATCAACATAAATTTCTCTAGTTTAAAAAACTATTAAGGGAATACAACATTAATTATTCTCAGATGCAAGCATTTTTATACATACCTTTTTGGAAAGAGAGTTCATTAATGCGCATTAGATTTTCACATTTTTAATTTTTTAAGAGTTTAACACCTAAATTTAATCTCCTCTCCAAAGGTTCTGTCCAGCCATTCATAGTTCGTTTCAGATAATCCCTATCCTATTATAAAATTCAGAAGATTCCGGTAATTAATCCTAGCAATCTTAAATTTGAGTTTGAGAATATACAAATGAATTATGTACTTCATAAATACATCTTATTAAAAGAGCCAACTTTGTTTAATGTTATAAATAACACTGATAACCATTTGGTGGACAATTTCAGGACAGGATCTTGATGGCATCAAAGACCTTGAAACAAAGCTAGTATTATTACACTATAGTGTAGAATTCTCATGCATGATTCTGATTCTTACCAGATCCTTTTAGGTGTCAAAAATGTCACTCTATCCAGTGAGCAAGCTTAAATAATTGAGTGTTTTCTTAGTACTAAGGGAGAATCATTTCTTACACATTTTTCCCTACTATTTTAGGATTGAAATTACCATTGTTTTAACTATGTGATTATTCTCTGATCTTATTAGGGAATGAGCAATCTCATAAACAGTATACATATTTTCCCTCAAACATTCTCATTTGACCACTTTATATTATATATTTTCAGTTAACAGTCCATCAAAAGATTATAGGAGGAGGGTGGGATGGGTGGCCCATCTTTCAGTGTCATGTAGTAAAAGGATTATTTTACTACATAGAATTTATCTAAGATACAAGATATTTTAAAGATGTGTTAACTCTAAGTATAATAATACTATAGTAATTAGAAAAAACAGTAACTCCAATATTTTTCCAAATACGGGTTTGTATTATAATTGTGGCCTTATAATAATATTATTTTGTTTCACCTACTCAAACTAATTTAAAATTCTCTTTCCTTAAAAAGAGGTCTAAATAATTCTGAAATCATCAAAATTAATTATATGGCACATAAGGGTATGGGTTTGAATATCACAGCTACCTAGAAGCTTGGAGACCTGGGGTAGGTTACATAAACCTTCTGAGCCTCGAGAGAAAGGAAATTGTATGATATCATGTAAGGGTGTAGAGTAGCAATAGCTACCACTTACATCGATGGCATTTATTTCTACCACCAGTCTCTATTTTAAGTGCTTAATATGCATTAATTCAATACTCACAACAACCTTATGAGGTGAGAAAACTGAGGTGCTTAGAAGGTACTTAACTTGTCCCAGGCCACAGATTTTGTAAGTGAAAGAGCTGGGCTTTTAACCTAAGCAGTCTGGTCTTAGATCTAGTGCTTTTAGTCACTACATAAATGGCCTCTCAAAAAGGTTAAGACAATGTGTATAAACATAGTTTGAGAATATAACTACCCTTAAAAATAATAGATCCTATCATGATCAAGATAGCAATTATAACTAGAGAAACAAACCTCTTTCATACAATTGCTAAAGGAGAATCTAGGTGATAAAAGATAAAGTCAGGAGAAAATAAATCAAAAATCTATTACAATCAATGTATTTCACTAGTAATGGCCTCTCGAATAAGATACTTTCATTTTAGACTTTTTTCTCTTTTTTCTCTCTTCTTTCACATAACCAATTTGTTGTTAGAATTACATATTGCCTTCAGAATTGCTCTCGGGATTGTCTTTTTTTTTTCTCCTGAGAGATTAATAAATCCCTCACAGCTGGATTAATAAAACAAGAATTTGGAGCAAGAGACATGACTGTCATTGTCAAAAGGAAAGAGCCAACTGTCATAAAGAAGTCCCTTTGAACTTAAATATTTTAATTGCTCTTCAAATCTGAAATGAGAAACTGTACTGGCTGTAAAGCTATGAATCAGTGCTAGCGGCTTGTGGTGACTGTGCCCAAGATGGCACTAGGGTTCTAGAAGAAGAGGAAGAAAGAGGCATTTCTCTTTCCAGTCACTGCCTTGTGTGGTCACTAAGTCTTGCAGTCCTGGGGCTGTTCTGCATAACATATGGGAAAGTGAGGATCAAATAGGTATAGAATTCTAAAATTCTGTACATTTCATCCTATAAGCAAGAAACACATATACTCACTTTTTTATTGTAGATGTCACCAAGCATCGTACTTGCTCTCACAACATCTAGCCACTGAAAATTGTTTTGTGAAATTTTCACAACTTTTTTCAAGTATTTAATTGCTTCTGTCATTTCTCCTTGGCTAAAATAAAGAAGATAGGAAAAAATTGGAGTATCGTTTCACTTCATGTCATAGTGAAGAGAAGATAGTTTGTGTCTTTGCTTTGGAAAGTACAAGATGGGTATCAGGATAACCAAATTGAAAGCGAAATATCAAATTTAAGAAATATGTCACTTGTTTTTGAGAGAATATATAGTAAGTTAAAATTTAAACCTTTAAACCTACATGCACTGCCAGTGGAAATGTAAACTGAAGCAGCAGCTCAGAAAAACAACTTGGCCATTCCTCGCAAACTGTAACACACAGCGGCCATAGACCCAGCTATTCCACTCCTACATAGACACCCAAGAAAAATGAAAATGCGTCCACGTGAAAACTCGTACATGCATGTTCACAGCAGCATTATTCTTAACAGCCAAAAAGTGGAACACAACCCAAAAGTCTATCAGTTGGCGATGGATAAACAAGATGTGGCATATCCACACAATGGAATATTATTTAGCCAAAAAAAGGAATGAAGTACTGATACATGCTATAATATGGATAAACCTTGAAGTTAAAGAAACCAGTCACAAATGGCTGCGTATTGCATGATTTCATTTACATAACATATCCAGAATAGGCAAATCCATAGGGACAGAAAGTAGGATAGTGATTTCCAGAGGCTGGGCAGGGGTGGCGCCTGGGGAGTGGCTGCTAAAGAGCATAGAGTTTCTCCATGCAACGTTTGTAATATACTTATACTAAAAACAATTATTTGTTTGTCTGGGGGTCAGGTACTGAGACTGAGGTTTCTGCTCACCCAAAGCTGGCTCTTTCCAGAGTCTGTCCAAGGCCATCCTCTTTCCTCTACTATATGCTTACAAGGGGCAATTTCATTTACTACTATGGCATACCTTAACTCATGTGTCACCTAATGATAAAGCTGAGGGCATTTTTGTAATCCCTCTTTAAGAAATGCCTTCATAGTGTAGTGTTACTATAAAGCATTCATAAGTAATTTAATCGATTTTGTTCCCAGAATGGAGTTACCCCTAGAGAGTATCACGCGTGTGACTAAATCCTTTTGGCTGTTTCCAAAAATCGAACCCACCTTTCAAACAATGATGTGCTGCTATGGGGGTCTTTCAAATGGATACGTCATCAGGTCAGAAAGCATTTCAAAGAAGGTTAATTTTAAACAGGTAGTGGCAAGATTAGAGGTATTGACTTGCATAACTTTCCAAGATTTGACGAGGACAGCATTCATTTTCATAGATAAGCAGTGGTATGTTTGTAAAATTAAGTTAGAGTGCTTTCAAGTCACAGTGCGCTATGGCGAATATTAGAAAGATCTAGGCTCAAATCCCAGCTTGGCCTGTTAGGTAAATAACTTTGTGCACATCTGCATTCTTTCTCGACTTTAGTTTCCTCATTTTAAAATGGCCATAAAGTGTTGTGAGATGAAAAAGTACATATATGTAGAGCCTGGCACATAGTAGAGATTCAACAAATGGCAGCTAGTATTATTACTACCTCTCAGTGAAGTGAAAAGCTCTCATATCTATGCCTTTGCACTTGATATTATCTACCACCAGTCAAAAAGAGAAGTCAATTTAGCTAAGCATTACTTTTTGAAAGTATTTCATTATGCAATGAATAAAACGCCATAATTTGAATGGACACTCTGCAAGGCAGATAGGCACATAAGTCCTGGTGTCTACTTTGCAGAGGGAAGAGTCAAAAAACTAATCCTTTTTGTTTACCTGAGTATCAGGTACTAGCAAATACAGTTTTTTTTCCTTTCTTATTGGTAAAAGAATGATCTATCTATCAGAAATAGAACAGAATTTCACATTCCCAGAGTTAATATTGCTTTGATGATTTTCTCACTTTTTCATAACAAAATTATGAATAATTTTCTTTCACAATTAGGAATAGCTGAATTCTCCAAAAAAATTATGAATAGTTTGCAGAATATTTCAAATGCAGATATGGAGTAAAAATACTACAAGAAGTGCGCTCTTTATGGTAATTTAAATATTTGTTCTGTGGAACAAATAAAATGGTGTTGAGAGAGCTCGAGTATAAAAAATATTAATAAATAAAACATTACGCTGCTTAGAATTTTGAGCCAACTTGTAAATTTCTAGGACTAAAATGTTTTATCAAATTGATGTTAACTCTCCAAGCTCTTTCTTAGACTGTAATAATAAAAACAAATGATGAACTAAGAAAAAAAGTAGAGACTTTTTTGCATGTCACTTTAAAATCTTAGGGAAAAATGATTATTTTTATTTAGCTAAAATGGGCTCACTGAAGCTTATTTATGTTCCTAAAAGCGGATTTATTTTTGATGGAAGTCCGTTTTGGATTAAGTTTGGCCTGCTGAGGATTGTTAAATCACAACACACACCAACAAACAAACAAAAGAAGCAAGTTCAGTGAATAAGAAATACGAAATAGTATAAATAAAACTATTGCTGGGCGAGTCGAATTGTTTTTCTCCCAAAGGAGCAACAGAGATCTAAAATTATCTGGAACGCACTCTAACAAATAATGTTACAGAAAAAGTCTATTATAAATTATATGCTCCACACAATGAATGTACAGTTCTATAGCCAGCAAAGCTGCTAATATAGCATCTGAAGTATAAATATTATACGTCGCTTAAAGGATTTCCAAATTTAAAAGTTAGCAATAGATTTAGAAGCCAGTCTTTCTTTGGAAGGGAAAGAATCAAATATTTTCTTACAGAAAAGCTACAAATTATTTGTGTGAGTTAAAGGACAAGGTTAAAATGTTAGACAAATATTAATTCCAGTTTTCTATATGCAGTGCACAGGTGCAACTGGAACAGCATATTATATGGTATAATCATTAAATTCATTCAACCAGACCTTAGAGAGTTAAAAACATATATTCTGAGGAACAGGACTCCTCGGTCCAAAGAATGAGAATGAAACAGTGCAGAATATTTGTGTATCAAGGTGATTCCAGTTTCCAACTGGGAAAACAGGACTGTTAACACCCACATCCCCTGACAACTGTCCAATTATGTATATCACACTTGGCCTACTGTTTGCAGTAGAAGTAATCAATAAAGGATGTGGTTGAGTGAACATAGATTTTGGTTGAACCAATGCATGAAAACTTAATCATTTACTCAGAGAGAAAAAATCAAATAGAGCAGAGATGAAACAGCCACTAAGGGGTTTGTTGATTGTGCCACCAAGTTTGTGGGCCACAGATGAAAGTAATAAGGCAAATGGAATCAGTGACAGGAGAAAATGTAAAAAGCTATTCTTAATTTCATGAATTAATAGAAATGTTTTGATGTATTTTAGGGGTCATTTTTAGGAAATTTTGCATCAAAGCCTGGATGTTCCATTTTAAAGAATATATGAAAATTACTAGGGCATGTCATTTCTCTCAAGCAAGAAGAAATTAATTTTCAGCTATAACAGAAAGGTAATTTGCACACTTGAAATTTGCTACTGATTGATTTAAAGATGGCCACTGTGAAAAGTTTTCTAGGAAATAATTTAACTCAAGTTTGCAAGAAAATTTACAATTGGTAAGGAATAAAACCATGCTAATAGTGACCAATATGTTTTGAATAATTCTCATTTTAGTGATTCCCTACCCTCTCCCTGCAACCCAATATTCTTTTAAAAAGTCATCCTGATTATCTTGTAAAGCTGTGACATTTTGGTAAATTAGTTATTTCAGTAAATGAGGCCAAAAAATGCTGTAAGGAAAATTGGGGCTTTCCCTCGTTTGTATTTACTCAAATTGTCTGTCTACACGTAATAGTAATGTTTGCTTGGTAATTTCTCAACTCTCTCTTTCTTTTATGAACTATAAGTCTGGCTTTCATAGCTGTGTCATTGGCAATTGTTTTTATTTTAGAATATCAATTCTTTTTTCACTAGTATTCCAAGTAGGAAAAAAAATCGTAAATGCTTATTTTCTATTATGCTGTTTAATATTATTCAGACCAACAACAAAAATAACAAACCCTGTGCACTATTAAAACCTTCCTCAGTAATGCTAATGCCAGGTCTAGAATAACCAAATGGGCAACTCTATATGACTAAATCCTATGTGGTGTGTTTTTCAATTGAAGCCACAGTATAAATTCTTATAACTGTTTTAGAAGCTTCCAGTCTTAAAGCTTATTCACCTTTCAGTGCATGCTCAGCTGATGGCATTGACATGGCTTCCTCTTCCATTTCCTCTAAAGAGATAAAATATATTTATAGAGATAGGGCTACCATTAGTGAGACTTGTGCAATTGCACAGGTTGGGAAAAAGAGATTTAGAAGTGATACTAAGCTTCATATGCAGCTTGATTTATTTCTCAGCTGCCACTAGCATAATTTCCTCTATTTTGGTTGTGCTCCATTTCTTTTGCATGTTGCTGCTAATCTGAGGACAGTTTAGGACTACGAAAGGGATATATGTACGTGTGTGTGTGTGTGTGCGCGCGTGCGTGTGTGCACATATCAAAGAACACCAAGCCCTTGAAGAGAAATTGTCTAAAAATGACCACAAAATTTATATCAGAGTGTTTCTAGTAATTAGTGGGCTTGATTTAATAAGGCTTCTCAGATATCCAGGTGATGTCATCTACATGTATAGAATTTTTGTTTTTGAAACATCTGTCTCTAGAGTTATTTTGCACAAATGGTGAAAAAAATATGCTAAGGATTATACTCCCCTGAGTGCCTGTCCATAACCACCAACA
>NW_006431918.1:10530136-10561858 GCF_000325575.1 Pteropus alecto | reverse complement strand
CCTCAGAAGAAGCATGTCCTGTACTTTTTTGTGCTTTGCATAACATTGTGACCTCAGAAGAAGCATTTCCTGTACTTTTTTGTGCTTTGCATAACATTATAAAATTGAGAACCCATGTCCACCATAGAAATCATTGATGGCTTCATTGGTACTTTAGTGGACAGGAATTCTTAAAAGTGGAATTTATTTCATATGGTATAAAAGTGAGATGAGGGTAAATCTTCTTCCCATGATGTTCGCTCCAAGGCAGATTACTAGAGAGCTGAGGGTGTTGGAATAGAATTGTCCCCATCCTACCAAAAACACACCCTACTTCATGATATATCAAATATGGCTGTATCCTTTTCCACATCTAAATCTCAAATAATACTTAAGCAGCCAAATTAAAACACTAGATTGGCTGTTATTGTTATTACCAATATTTACCAGTTAATTGTTCAACTTTCCCTTAGCTTTTACTGTATAGACCAGAATTAAAATCCTGGAGTGGAGACTAAAGTACTCCAGATGAGATGCCAGTGTAACAGGTGACAATTATTTTAAGATAACTTCATGTTTTCAGAAATCTTAAAAATAAATATAAAGACTATCGGTACCCAAAGGGACATTCTAATATTTGCCCTGTGACATAGTAAGTGCTCAATATATGTTTATAACTGAAAATATGTTTCTCTGGAGTTTTATCTCTTTAGTTATATTGGGAAATATCATTTTGTAAAAAATTATTTTACGAACGTTAAAGGATGCATTTATTTAACTGTACAGGCTCAGGCCAGGTCTGCTACTACAGAGCAAGACAAATAACCCAATCAATTTCTACTGATTCTGGGCAGTGCTAACAGCAGAGTCAAGTAATTTAATAATCAAAATGAGCTGGACAAGAGAACACAGAGTTGGTGTGTTCCAAATAGACATATAAATTGAATACTTATGAATCTTTTCTTTGTGTTCAAATGTCTGCTTCTTTCTGGTTGTTATTTGGAAAGTAAAAGTTTAAGGAGTAGCTGGGTTGAGCTTCCATGGGCCAATCACCATTATCTGGAGGGACCACAACACTCACCTGGCTCTGCCTTCTTTGATAAACATCCTTTCTCTGCTTATAGATATGTCTGTGTCCCTTGTCATTTATATCCAGTGATAAGTGCTTTGTGTTTTATCTGGTATTTTATAGGATACCTTTCATTTCATTGGTATGGTATTTTAATATTTATTTAATTATTTATTTAATATTTAATGATTATTCTATTGGCAGTGGTGATTATATAATGATGATCCACTTTCAGTTCACTAGGCATACAGTTTTAAACACCTTTCAAATAACAATTTTACCTTTGAAAATACTACCCCGTGTGTGTTTACAAATGGGAAGAAATCAGAACCGGACACAACCTATGTCTGTATCTATTATTATTATAACTAGCATTCTTAAAAAGCCATACCTTGGATATAAGACATATTAAAAATCAAGGCCTTAACTTTGATAACTTTTCTTGTTCTTATTCTACCTTAGCTTAAATTATATGCTAATAACCCTACTATACAGTGCAATGAGTAAATGGAGTATACGACAAGTACAATACAATAAGCAAAGGCCAATCACATATTTTTCATGGAAAAATTGGTACTGGAAGTTTTTCAGGTATAGTTTTCTTAAATTTTTCTGTTTTAAATGAAAATTGGGAATACTGTGTTTGCACCCAATTGTTTACCCAGATATGGTCCAAGGAGAGAGATCTTAATGGAAGAAGCATGACTGAAGTATAAATGGAAACTTTTCTCAAAGAAGAAATCTGGAAAGGCTATGCTGAGCCACAGCTACTGAAGCGTACTATATATTTTTGTGCTCTCTGCCTCTTAACCTGTGAGATGTGACCTGATTTTTCCCTTTCAAGCAAGGTCATCACTAAACTTACAGAAAATTAAAAATAAAATAATGCGAAGGAATAAAAGAAGAAGAGTTTAAGTGTATATTTTAAAATACCACAATGGTTTAAAACAACATGATGAAGGGTCACTTAAGAAGGGCACTGCTTAAAATTTAAGCAGACAGTAATAGAAAGCGACAGACCTCAAACAATTTAAGTCTTTCACAGATGAGTGAATTCACAGTGACAGGAAGACAAGGATGTGCTAACTTACCTCTGCAGGACTCTGGCGATTGCTTCATAGGCTCTCCCCAGGCTGAGATCATCATCCAAGTTTGTCGAGATTTCACCATAAGTGTTAAAGACCTATCAGGAGAGAAATACATATTAAACATATAGCACAGCCAGATTCACTGATGCTTCATTTCATAACAGAAAAGATGAAAATTTATAGTTGTTGTTAATGTCATCATAAAATATGTTTGTTTGTTTATTAAAAATTCATGTTGGTTTGGCTTATTTTTATCTATAGTATAACATGTTTCACAGAAGTCTCTTTAAACTATGACAGTGAGGTCTTACTTTTGTGAAAATAATTCTTCCCCTGCACAATCCAAAATCTTCCAATTTATATAACTTAGGTGTGAAAATAATTGAATGGCTTGCAGCATTATTTTAAAATATGAGACTATTATCTAAGGTAATATAAGGCAGATTATAATATTCTACTATGGTGGCTTAAATATCACTTTTCTTTCTATAAATAGCTGTTTGAAAAGCATGAATTTAGGTGCCAGGCAATTTCTAAATCCATCATTTTATTAGATACATATCTCACAGTTTGTACACGTATTCAGTATACACTAAAAATATTTCTTACGAATGTACTTCATTACCAACAATCTCTTCAATAATCAAAAGATTATGGCTGCCACAGCTAAATGTATGATATTAATTTAATTTAACACTGACATCATCTGTATGGTATAATTTTCCTTTTTATTCCTTTTCCCTTTCAATGGCCAGGAGGAGGAAAAACACGTAAAACAAAATTCCCATTCTTTCTTCTTCCTTCATTGTTACTTGACCTAACCTATTACACACATGAGGACACAGGAAATCTCCAAAGACCTCCATGGAAATCTTTTTCGCATGTTTTCTAAGAAAGAATTAGTGAAAGTCATTTGACAGTGTTGGGAGTCAGTGAGAGGAGGACATAAATGCCTGCTGTGTGCTACTACCTAAATTTGGCAGCTTAGAGGCTTAAGTACTAGAGGAGGTATTGATATTCATCTTTACTTTCTTAAATTTAAAATTTGGGAAATAATTTCAGTGAAGCCATTGTGATATCTCATCAGATTCGGGTTTTGCATGGTTTCCAAGTACGGACTTGGCACATACTGATATTAAACCTTACTCACAGATACATATTGACCCAGTGTTTTAATTCCCACTAAACTTGCAAAGTTCAAATTTTTTATTCTTATCTTTAAGCCTTTTAATAAACCTTGTATGAACTGAGAATATTCTTTTCACTGTCCCTTGCACAGCTGACAACACCTAGATTTAGTCAGACGTGACTTGACATGGCCCTTTCTGAGTCAAGGGGCAGAACTCCCGGATTATGTAATTTTATAGAAGACCTTATTCAATTCAAGTAAATATCAAAATTTAGGAAGACACTTTCTAGCATCTTTTTTGGGCCATTTTTTTTTTTTTATGTAGCATCCTAGATCTTTAAGATTGAATATTATATTTTGTGACCAAATAGTTTATTCAGCAGATATTGTTACTGCGTGCCAGTGGCTACTCTAGACCCTCGGAAATCTTAACTGGAAGAAACGTGCATGCAGCCCCCAAGGCATTTACACTCTGGTGGTACAGAGTAGGGATTGGGGCAGTTGTGTGAATTAGCAGTAACTGAAGACAGGCTTCTATGGGGCTTACACCGCTTACACTGCACCTCTCCTCCATGCCCTGGCCACCATGGACCCTGAAGCAATACGGTAACATGTGGGGGGCCCAGTTTTATCTTAGAGGTATGGCTCTTTGGCCTAAGGATAAAAGGGTAGGTGCCCAAGAAATTGCAGGTAGATACTTCAGTGTTGATGGCTCCTATCCCACAGCAGTGTGTCATGCTTCCAGGGCGCAACAAGGGCAAAAAAACAGTTCAGTCTGATTTTGGCTATAGATTTGATTCTCTAGAATTTCTTCATGGAGCCAGATGTGGTCTGTTGGAATGAACACTAATCTTAAAGTAACAAGACTTGGTTTCATGTCCTAATTCTTTCATGTCTAACATATCTGGGCCAGGATAGTTCGCTGAGTTTAATTTCCTGAGAAACATAAAAGAAACCCCACCTCTGAAAGCTGCTAGGGGCCACCATGAGCTAATAAAGAGTGCTATGAAAACTTCTGGACAGAGTCTTGGGGAATCGGTTCACCAGCCACCAGTGAATGCTCTTGGTGAAAGCTTCTCTCCTCAAAGTAAAGACAGCACATTTTATCTGTGGCTTGCAAGAGTTCCTATGTCTCCTTAAACACTTTACCTACAAACGGAAAATACATAGGCAGTAGGAAGAACATAGGTCATTACTGGTCCGATCGGGAAACAGTCAGTTCCATGAAACCCACGCCGAGAACCTTGATAAGAGCGCTGAAGATGCTCAGCTCAATCAAAGGCAGGGCCTCTGCTCCTCAGGAGCGTGAGCATGGTGGGAGAGGGAGAACTCAGACAGGTGGACTCAGGGAGAAGACAAGGCAAAACCCAGCGGATAGGTGAGCCGTGTAGGTCAACCTGAGGGGAGTAGGAAGGATATCATTAAGACAAAAAATAAAAAAAAATTAAAAAAAAAAAAAAACCCACATAAAAGTTAGTGGAAAAAGAATGTGAGATTATGGATTCTGTGGAAGATAAAGATGTTTTACATTGATCTTAGAGTAAGCTGCCTTACCTGCTTTTTAAAAGCAGCAAGGTATAATTTAAAAATTAATAAATATTGATCAACTAGAATCCTTAGACAAAGACTGGAAACAATTTACAAAGAATACTTCAGGTGAGAAAAAAACAGGGTGGAAATCTGAGGGATCCACTATATTTGATCGACCGTCCCTGTGGCATGCAATATGTTGGAAACAAATCCAGAGTCTGGAAAGTTAAAAATCATTACAAATGGAAGAGGAGAGAATAAAGAACGTCAGGTATAAAATATTTTGATAAATTAAAAATTCATATTATATCTTTAAATTTTATGGGCAATGAACCTAATCAATCTTTGTCAAAAGACAGAGGATAACACTGATTAAGCACCCTACTATACATATTTCAATGAACACCAAACTGCACGCCAACATAGTTACCAAAAATGGAGAAGCCAGTTCATATACCTAATAAGGATTATGTGCTACATGGCTACTCAATCAAATTACTCCAATAATTTCAGTAAATAATGGAGATGAAGGTATGAAAACTATTTCACTAGAAGTTTTAAAGGCAATGGACTTTATCTTCTCACTAGCATGAAATGTATTTACTTGGAAAGACATTTTCAAATAAAATCCAAATTCTTGAAATAATTTCTATTGGTCACCTAAAAACAAAATTAATAGAATACTTAGCATTAAAGTGAAAATGCTCAAAAGAATAATACTGGCAATATGCTACACATTCTTTGAAGAACTGTGTGCTGTAAAATCAAATTTAAAGGATCATTAATTTCTTTTGCTGTGATAGCCTTCAAGAGAACGTTGGATTTAAGTCAAGATTGTCATCTGTCAACAATGTGAGTGGGACACACACACACACACACACACACACACACACACACACACGCATATACACAAATTTTGAGCTTTGGCACTGTTAAGAAAGGGGGTCACACAAAAAGGCATTACTGGGTCTTGTAATATCAAACATTCAATCGTTTTCTTTCCTTTGCAGGCTTACAATTTCCACTTAGGTTTCCTTGGAACAGAAAAACACTCTTTGATATTTATGCCTCCCACTTCTTGACTTCCTCTATTTTCCCATTCCTTACCCCACTGTAATTTCTCTCTTATCGTCCCTTTATTTAGACAACATGAAAACAGAAAAAATGCCCACGATCGCGGCCTTTATATTAGCTTTCACAACTGAAACTTACTTTAAACCCTTCGGTTGACTGTCTCTCCTGACCTAACTTTTCCTAAAATTGGATGAAATCGACTCTCTACCCCTCTGCCAAGCCAGCTGTTACAAGAAAACATTGTCCCAGTTCACTTGTTTAAAAAACCTTTTATTTTAAGATAATTGTAGATGCACATGCAATGGTAAGAAATAACAGAGAAACTCATAAAACCTTCACTCAGCTTTCCCCAGTGGTAACATCTTGTGTAACTACAGTACAATATCACGGCCAGGGAATTGATGCTGATACTTTACTTACCTTACTCAGATTTCACCAGTTTTACATGCACTTGTGTGTGTGTGGTACTTTTAATGCTATTTTATCACATGGATAGATCCATGTAACCACCACCACAGTAAAAATCTAGAAAAGACCTATCACTGCAATGATCCCTCATGCTATCCTTTCTTAGTTCTTTTTAGATGTTTACTGTTTAGAATAGAAAGAAGAGAATGATAGAGAAAAACATATATTTTCTCTTTTCTTTGGGTGAAAGAAAGGTCTGCCCTGGGAAAAATTCTTAAAAAATTTGGCATCTTGCCTCTTCCTTTTTGGAACACCTCTCCTTCATGTGTGTTTGTATCTTCTCATGGAAATTTCTTCATCTAAGTGATAGAATGGTAGTTGATTAAACCAATTTATACTTAGGCATGAATGAATCAAAGATCATTAATTCTGCCAGAAGAAGCTATAGCTTTACAAAGAAGATGCTTGCTAGCCCCAAATCACTTCTCCTGTGGTGTTTTATGCAGTCTAACAAAGTGTGATGAAACAATTCAGATAGTGTGTGGCAGAATAATTCAGGGCAAAGGTTATAAAAAAAATGGCCAGCCTTGTCTTTAAATTCAACATTATGATATGACCCCATAAGCATTTTTATAGCATGAAGAGATAAAACAAGGGATGAGGGGAATGTGCAGCAGCAAATGTGAAAATCGGCCGTTTGTAAGTCACTGATACCTGAAAAGGTAACTATACACTATTTTCATTTCCTCTCATTATCACTTTCTTCATAATGTTCAACCTTCAGAACCAATGTATTATGCAAAGAATTCCTCTAGTACATTCCATTAGATAATTAGATGTAACTGCAAGACAAAATTATATATATGTAAAATATATATATATATATATTTCAATTCAAAGGTATATTTTATACACATGCACACACATTTATTTCGGCTCTAAAGACCTTAGTATCTAAGACAGTTAAGACTTATGGACAATGAAATTATATAGTGCTGTAAGTTTGTATAAGGGACGAAAAATTTAGTCCAAAGACATTAATTCATTAAATACTGAGTGTCTTCTATGGGCCAAGCCTCGTTCTTGAAGTCTCATTTATTCCCGGTGATAGGGATACAGCAGTGAATAATGCAGTCTCTGCCCCCACACAGTCTATCCTGTATTTAGATGATGAGAGACAATTTGTAATTAAATAAGTAAATGAGTGAATTTCAGATAGTTGTAAGAACCATGAGGAAATTGCAACTGGGAAAGGCTTAAAGAGAAAATCTGCATTTTAAAGGAATGACAGGAACTGGTCAGAAGTGAGGAGGTGGCTTAAGTAAAGGACTGGAGATGGGAATGAGTGATACAGTGGGGGAAAAAGCTTTACATAGACACATCAGTGTCCGATACAAAGGTCTATTTTAAAGTTCATGCATAGAACGTTCTGTCTAGTAACCTGGACTAAGCAATCAGTTTTAATTGATGATATTAAGTGACAAACTTCAAACTGCAATTTATCTTTTTGATTATAAAGAATTTGATTATGGTTTTAAAGACAAGGCAGGTCATTCACCCTCATCCCTTTATTCTGTATGCACATAAAAGTAGTCTTTTGCAGGACATTTTTTATTCATAGTTTTGTCTTTCTACTTCTAGGGAGCTCAACGTGTTTGGTAAAATACACCATATCAAGATGGTGCAGTTGGCTGCCTTGTTCCTATCATTACAAATTTTCCAAATTTTATACAGAGTTGTTCCTGTGCCTAGGTAAAGGAGAGGAAATACTTTTCTTTCTCCCTCTGGTGTAGCACAGGGCATGCATGATCCAAACTCATGCTGATCAGTGACATGGAGTGTAAATGGGCCTCTGAGCTCTGGCTGGTGACCCAAAGTAGCATTGTTTCTGTAGAAAAATAATCCATAGGAACTTGCATACAAAATAAGTCCTAGTACTAGTCAATATGAGATAGAAATTTTGTAAGTTTTAAAATATTTCAATGAACTCTAATCCTATCTTTACTTCATATTTTTGGTAATTTTTCCTATATACAGTACATTCCTTTCTCCATTTACCACCCTCCCCCACTGCTCTTTTTCTTAGTTAATTCAATATTTGAAACTAGTAGGGACTCCTACTCTGAGCTCATAGACCAGGTTTTGGAAGGGCCTTATAGGATAATTAATCAAATATCCCTCTGAGTGTTCAAATTGTCTTCAAATATCATAGGCTTTCGAGTGAGCCAGGTTAACTACTGAGCAGAGTGACATGTGTCAAGTGACTTAATACCTCAGAATTTGTTTCCTCAGGTATAAAATGAAAATGTATCAATCTACCTTGAAGGGATGTTGTCAGGTTCCACTATGACGAGGTGTTTAAAAGTACATACTAAGTTCCTTCTAAACGTGGAGTCCTCTGTGGTTGTACAGGCTGAATGATCATGAAACCAGCCCTGATTCTGAGCTACTTGCCAAAATTGCATAAATTATTTTTTTATAAATCTTACTAAAAATTGAAAGATAAAGAATAAGTCCGAAATTTATGTGAGTGGTGAGTGTGCATCTTTGTTATTTCTCCTCAACCCAAACTATTTTCCTACAAAAGTCTGAAACATAGTTATGTACAGGACACTTTTACTAGCTAAATAAGGGTATAAATGGAAAGCACATATGGTAAAAATAAAAATATTTTTCATTTTATTAAAAAAGTAAAAGTACCCACTAAGGATCTAAATAAAGCAACTGCTTACTTTTTCCAAGTACTTATGTAACCTATCAGTTCTCAAATCGGGGAGATTTTGCTCCATGAAGGATATCTGGCAATGACTGGAGACGTTTTAGGTTGTCATAATTAGGAGAGGTGCTAGAAGGCAAGGATGCTGCTCAATATGTTAAAATTCACACGATAACAAAGAATTATCCAGCTGCAAATGTGAGTAGTGCTTTTACTGAGGAACCCTGATGGAGCCTTCACAGGAACGATACTCATGACTGGAAGCTGTCCCCTTGTGAGGCTCGCCAATCACTGGAGAGCTGCATGAGAAAACTATTGGTTGAGGTGAAGCAAAATCTGTAACTTCCACCTACTAGCCAAGGTTGAGTTTTGTGGGACAACACAAGATAAGTGTGTCCAGATTCCATGTGACAGTTTTTCCAATCCTGAAAGATGGCTGACTTCCTACCGCAAAGCCCCAGAGCATCCAGAGCATGCTCTGAAACAAGTAAGGATGAAACCCCAACGGTTTAGCTACATTTGAACATTTTATTTCTAGTTTCATTTACAAGTATAAGAGTTCTAGAAGAGTTTAAATAAACCCACCTGGACCAAAATATATCGTAAATCATATGAGTCCATTGCTTAGGGTGGTTTTTTATTTTTTTAACCCTTTCCTTTCTTAACCACCATAAAAAAGCAGCACAACTAACATTTTGTTATACATTCCCTATACAAACTCCAAATGGTGACATTTCATAATGAAAGCACCAGGCTTAATACAGTACATTACTTTGAGGAGAAAAAGGCAATGATACAGATTTATTCTTGTGTAATAAGAAATATAAAAATAAAAAATCAAGTTGCCATCTTAAGCTTGAAATCATTGTCAAATCTTATCGGAAACACATTTATTCTGATTTCTGGCAATCTAAGCCCCTTTAGCCATTTCACAGTTGGTGAGCAGAAAGGATGTTTCTGCCTCATTTACAGTGTCTGAACATGATTCAGACAATCAACTGCAACATTAGTCAAAGAAATCAATGGCTAATGATTTCTGACAAGCACTGCAGTAACAGGCTGAGGATCAGGCTGGCAGCAACAGCATTTAGAGCATTTTACTGGAGCCAGCAATAGGCAGTGCCGGAAGATGATAAAAACACGGTAGAAAGAACTGGCCTCACATCACTTAAAAGGTCTTACACACTTCTGCAAGGGCATAGTATCTGATAGGCAATAAATACAGTACTCTTTTTCTACAAATGCGTTATAGTCCATAAACACTGAGGACAATCAAGTGTGCAGCTTGTAATACACACGAAAGTAGTTAAATATTTTGCAGTCTGCAAAAACTATATTATTAAGTTAGGAGTACTCTAGACGTACTATTTATATTGATCATTTGGAGCATGTACTCTTTCTCCTTGAAAGGTATCACTCATCATTTGGATTGTCTGTTACACATTGTTTACATCACCCATCACATAAAGTAAAGGCCATATGGTCCAGTGCAGAAGGGACTGAGTGTTAAAAGATAAGAGTTCTAGTTTCTCTTTTGCCATGAGCTCAGAGTGTGACCTTGGACAAGTCACTTGATTACCTTGAGCTTTAGTGTCCACATTTGGAAGATAATGGGATGGGACCAAATGATGTAGAATTGTCCCTTTCAAAAATATGACTTTACTTTTAGGACTCTACATTGGTAATATTTAGTAATTTAAGATATGCCCTAATTGTTTTTAATCATTTATCTTTGGCTTTAAAATCCTGATAAATTTATTTTATGTTAAAAAAAATGATTTTTAAATGATGAATCATTTCATTCCACTGAAATTTTATTTTCATGCATCCTCCTCATTTGAAAAATCTTGTATCATCTTAATGAACTACTTTTTAAAATACGTCCCTACCATGGAATAGGCGATAACAAGGAAAAATGAATCTATAATGCTTTTGGTTCATTCAGTAACAATTGTTACAAATGCAATGGTTAGCAAATATTTCTTTCATAGTCTGAAATTTTAAGAATTTGATAGAAATTCAAGGTTATCCTAAAATTTCATAAACTGAGAGTCGCTAGTTAATTTCTCACATGCTAGGAGTTTACATTGTATTTTCAAAGGCTATAGAAATAGAAATATACCTTGAAACTTTTCCAAGAATCTTCTCTCACCTAAAACTCTTTCTCTACACATCCAATACACAGATGACCCCAAAATGATGAGCTAGAATTCCACTTACAGTTAAAAAATGTTTCCTCATTACTAAATTAGAACATATTACTCAAAACTGACATTTTCTAAGTTGGTCATTATAGTTTTATACTGTTAATAAGGAATATATTTATTAATAATTATTCTAATTCTCAATTGTTATTTTCTATACCGTAAATCTGAAAGCATGGAAATATTTATCCTGTACAGCCCAATCATAGTGTGAGTTATATTTACAGGTCCCTGAAAAAAAACTTTCCCTGCCCTTAATCTCTTGCTAGGGAAAGCCGTTGGGGGCTTTGTTTTATACTTCTCTAGGAGGTCTTGGACCAAAACAAGCTGGGTCCAGTAATCTGTGAGGTGGCCTCATATAAAAAGTTCTGTTTAACGGCAGATTATAGTGATTAGTTAGTCCAATATGTTCTCTTAGGTAATTCAGACTGACTAGGCAGTTAGTATGGCAGAAATGAGAAGGTAGATGAACACCAAGAAAGTGATTGAGTCATGTCAATAAAGTGAACCAAATCAACTGCTGCTGAGGGGATAATGAAAACACTCAGCCCTCGTCTTCCAGGGCTGTCCACTTCCCAAGAATCTTTCAGTCTGTGAGGCCCAACCGTCTGCTGAGCCTGGGTGTTCCTGGACAGGATCTCTCTCACTGCAACAGGGCTCTTTGTGGCCAGTTCCCTTACTTGAGGTGATCTGAATGAACTCCTTCTTGCAGCCAAGGAACAAACAGAGAAGTTCTGAGACATAAAAAATCTCTCTAGAGATAAGTGGCAAGTAAATAACTTCAAGTCTTTTCCCTCTCTGTGTTTATCAGTGGCAGACAATATGAGCTGATTCTTTCCATGGCAATAGGCCAGTAGACACAGGTTATATAAAATGATTAAAGATTTCATTGTCAGAAAAGATTTGAGGGAAAAAAGTGTGTATTTTTTTCAAACTAAGAAATTCTCAATCTCCGCTTGGTTATGTTTATACGAGGATGAAAAGTGAGTGTGACAAATAATTTCATTATACCTATGATAACATTACCAGTGATTTCAGTTCTCTATTATTTATGGAGACCAAAGACGGTGGTGGCAAACTGAATAGAATGAAGTGCCAGTCAAATCTAATTTGACCAAAGATGTATTGTCACTCACTGTGCCAGTGCAGAAATGTCAACATCTATGCCTTGCTGAAATATGCAGGACTCTGGGAACCTCGCTCCAGCCATACAGACCTTTTACTGTTAGGAATCAGCTCAGTTCTCTCCACTTCCTCAGCCCTCTTTGCCCTTTCTAATTCCACATCTGACTATTCCAGTGCTTGTACACACACACACACATACACACACACACACACACACACACACACACACACACAGTGCTTTGTGCTAGTCCAGCACTTACTACAGTATCATAAATATCTACTTATTAATATTTGTCTCTCTCCAATTAGATCACAAGTGCTGTGAGGACAGAAACCTTATCAGTTTTGCTCTCCATTGTACCCCTAGCTCCTAGTCTTATGTTAATGTTGAATATATTATTGAATGAATACGGTAGAGCCCTTGGAAAGTATTGGTAGTGAAGTATCTGTAGAAACATTAATGGTAAATATAAAGAGTTTTAATATAATGTAATTATTATATTATATATATAACTGACTTAAAGAAAACAAGCTCTTATATAAAGTTTTATATAATATTAATATATATTATTTATACATAGTACAAATATATGACATGATATGATATAGTTTTAAATATATGTTTTATATTTCATGTTTATATTTAATATATAAAATGTTTTAAATTATTAAATATATGACACGATATGATATAATGTTTTGCATTATATCTCACGATAAAGAAAAAAAATGGCACTTTATAACTATGGCAAATGGAAAGTATGTTAAAATTTTCAGTTAACAGCCATTCCTGGAGAGTTTGAATATCAAAAAAGAGACCAAATTCCTGAAGGAAGAAATAAATGACATTTCAAAATGACATAAGCACCTCTATCTAAATGTGTGCTGATTTCAACAGCATGGTACTGGCATAAAAACAGACACATAGATCAATGGAGCAGGACAGAGAGCTCAGAAATCAACCCATACATACATGGACAATTAATCTATAAAAAAAAGGAAGCAAGAATATACAATAGGGGTAAAGACAGTCTATTCAATAAATGGTGTCGGGAAACTGGACAAACACATGCAAAACAATCAAACTGGGCCACTTTCTTACACCATATACAATAATAAATTCAAAACAGATTAAAGACTTAAATGTAAGCCCCCAAACTTATAACTCCTAGAAGAAAACCCAGGCCATAAACTTTCCAACATTGCTCTTAGTAATATTTTTTTCTGATATATTTTCTTGAGCAAGGAAGATGAAAGAAAAAAATAAACAAATGGCACTATATCGAACTAAAAACCCAGCAAAGGAAATCATGGACAAAATGAAAAGATAACTTACTGAATGGGAGAAGATATTTGCCAATGATACATCCAATAAGGGGTTAATATCTAATATTTATAAAGAACTCACACAACTCAACACCAAGAAAACTAACAATCCAATTAAAAACTGGCAGAGGACCTGCATAGGCTGTTCTCCAAAGAGGACATACAGATAGCCAATAATATATGAAAAGATTCTCAATGTCACTAATCATCAGAGAAATGCAAATTAAAACCACAATGAGATATCACCTCATCCCTATCAGAATTGCCATCATCAAAATAAATCAACAAACAAGTGTTGGTGAGGATGTGGAGAAAAAGGAAGCCTCATATATGCTCAGTGAGATTGTAAATTGGCACAACCACTAGGGAAAACAGTTTGGAGGTTCCTCAAAATATTAAACATAGAATTACCTTATGACCCAGCAAATCTACTTCTGGGTATTTATCTGAAGAAATCCGAAACACTAATTCGAAAAGATATATGCATCCTTATGTTCACTGCAGCATTATTTACAATAGTAAAGATATGGAAGCAAACTAAGTGTCATCGATAGATGATTGGATAAAGAAGATGTGGCACATATATATACAATGGAATAGTACTCAGCCATAAAAAGTAATGAAATCTTTCCCTCGGCGACAACATGGATGGCCCTAGAACTTATTAGGCTAAGTGAAATAAATCAAATAGAGAAAGACAAATACTATATGATCTTCTATGTGGAATCTAAAAAACAAAATAAACAAGATAGAAACAGATTCACAGATAGAAAATAAACTGATAATTGCCAGATGGGAGGGAGGTTGGTGGGGCTGGGTGAAAAAGGCGAAGGGGTTAAAAAGTACAAACTGGTTGTTATGGAACAGTCACAGGGATGTGAAGTACAACACAGGGAATATAGTCAATAATAATGTAGTAACTACGTATAGTGCCAGGTGGGTACTAGACTAATTGGGGAGGATCACTTTGTAAATTATATAAATGTCTAACCACTGTGCTGTATACCTGAAACTAATATAAAATGATATTGAATGTCAACTGTAATTGAAAATAAATAAATAGATTTAAAAAATAAATGTGTGCTTGTTTCATTTAGTCACATTCTCCAACAAATAATTTCTCCCCATTACAATCCATGTGGTCATCATGCTCAGTGAAGACAGGCAGGTCGGAGGCTGAAATTATGCCATGGTATCTTGAGGAATAAGTCTTCCTAACCATGGAATATAAAATATTTTTTCTCTCTCTTTTAATCTAGAATGATGAAAGACAAATATAGGTTCTACCTTCACAAGTTAACAAGTTAAGACAGAGAAGTAACAGCGAAAAGTCACTAGCTCGGTGACAAACCAAGTTCCTCAGCTTTCCCCAGAGTGGCTACTTACCAACCTTCTTTAATTTGACCGCTTTAAACAAAATGGTTTCTGGCTCCACAGGAAAAAAAATCAAGGTGTGTCTTACATTAGTGAGTGACTACCTTGATGGTTTTAATAAACACTAATCCTGTGAAAATTTCTATATTTCCTCATGAACCTATTACCACCAGGAGATTTGTCTTTCCCCTGGCAGTAGAGCCATCATCTATTCATAATCCCTTTTACTAGATTTCTTCCTCATTTAAGGCAGGCTTCAATAAAATTTCGTTTTAGTTCCCCCCTTCTCAGAAATCCATGAAAGCCTTAAGAAACATTTTGAGCACATTCTCTTTGTACAATGTGATATCCTCTCCACCACAGGCCATTATTCTTGTAAACTCGGTAAACCCTAATCTAGATCCTCGATGAAATGCTTTCTCATCAGGCCGTGTGAACGTGTTTCTTTAAAATAAAACATGGTAGGGAAGTCTTCCTCTGAAAGCTAGCACACAGAGGAAGCTTCATCTGTTACCCTTTCACCGTGATAAAAGAGACAAGAAAACAATTTATGAGTCATTTCCATTCTGACAGATGCGACAATGACTGGAAATGTGATGCCTGCCAAGAGCTTTTATCAAGTAGGTTATAACAACTAGTAATAAGTGTAAATAATAAATGACTGGAATCTTAGGGGAAACGGTGGCAATACAAAACGATTTTTGGTACATCTGATGGGGCTTTGCTACTCTTGGAATTCCCTGCCTTCCCAGTAGAGTTTTGGCCTGACAATAAACAACAGTTTAGTACTTTATCTAATCCCAGCCAGGAGGTGAGTTCAACAGCAAGCTTTTGCAGATGTTCGCATCCAATAATCTATCCATAATTGATGAAACAGGGAGGTCAGATGTAATGGCTGCTACTATTCCAGCAACAAATAAATGGTTATTGACGAAACAAGCCAGTGTGGCGCGGAGCGCTGAGCGGGGACAGGCAGGCGATGGTGCTGTGCAGAGGCAGGGAGGACAGCAGATTCCTCAGCGAGCCGTGGGGCACAAGGGCCACCCTGACACATAAGCAGATGGAGGGGACTTGGAAGGAAAGACGGAGGCTGCTAAGTATGGAAAAAGACGAAGACAGGCTGAGGAAGAGAAGAAAATGATGAGCAAGCTGTGGGCGAGGCTGAGGACCCAGGTAAGTACAGATGCATGAACTGTTCAGAATGCCCTTGAATGTGATCCACATGTCTGGTTGCTTTTATCTCCAGCATGTCTTCACTCACACAGCTGGCTGTCAAACTGTGCAGCCGAGGTGACTCTAACACCAAAGAGGGTGCATGGGACGCTCTGGTGCCCAAACCCTCCCTCCGAGGGACATTCATCAGTATTTCATTTGCAACTGCAGATTCCTTTTTTTTTTTCCTCGTGTATTAAAAAACTACGAGAATCATGTATGTAATTTTAAGACTATTTTAAGATAAGCCAAAGATGCAAAATTATGAAGCCAGAGAACTTCTCAAGACTGCAACTAATCCTGAAATACAAACGGCTTAAAGTCAAATGTAGTACAAAGTAACGTGAGTGGAAGGCAAAGATTTCTTTAAAAATAAAAAACAAACGATGCACTCTATTTACCTCAACCTAGGCAAAAGATATAATAAATATATTAATTAAGTATACTTTTCTTGACTGAATAAAATTCAAGATATTCAAAACAAACAAACAGCTGAAATCTTACACTTCTATTCCAGGGCTAAAAATATAATGTTTTTCCACAGTTTACTCTGCAATATTATAAAATGATGAATGGTACAATGAAATCATAGTTATTATTGCTATAGGTAGTCATAAAGAGGCTTGGGACAGAGGTATTTTAAATATTAATATTCCTAAAATCACTTAAATCAATTTAACACTCTTTAGCGGTTTATTTAGAAGTGTGATTTATTTTATACTTTTCAACCAATGCCTTTGATCGGCTGTGAAATAACACATGAGCTGAAAATAAAATGGCAAAACAAACTGCTGCTACCATTCTCACAGAAGCTTCAGGTTTTATAGCATGAAGTAGAAAATTACCATTACGTTTGGCGTTTTCAAATTATTTATCAATCTTAGAAATGGAGAATTACAGAGCCCAGAAGGAATGGTGGAAGCATTTCTGTAACAACTTACGAGTCGCTCTGCTTCCTGAGCTCTGCCATCCTCCCAAGCTGGTATCCCCTCATTTAGCAATTTCGTCCTGCTCAAGACCCCAAGATCGTCTCTGTCCCTGGTCTCCAGGGCAGAGGCTTGGCATCGCATCGGTTTGCCGCGGACCATATTCTGATCTTACCCTTTGTTAGAGTGACAAGGCTCTTGTTGTATCTCATGAGACCAAGCTCCCATCAGGTGTCCCAGCCCTTGGAGCTGTGTTGGTCTTGTTCTTCTTGACTGAATCTCTGTCTTGGTAGCTGATCTGCTCTCTGCTTATTGAAAGTCTGGAGACCTGCTTTACTGCCATCAATATGCCCACATCAGGACTCCCACTCCTGAGCCTCAAGCCCCGTGGCTGGGTGCTCGTCACTTGACAATGGCAGTTGTCACCATTTATTGAACAAAAACTACATGTGCAAGCATTATATTATATTTATGATACATTTAATCTTAAGAGAGCCCTTTGAGATAAACAGTAATATTTCCACTATACAAATGAGAAAAATGAAGTGCAGAGAGTTGAGTAATTTTCTCTAGAACACACAGTTCTAGAGTTGGAGTAGGAGAAAGGATTTGAACTGGGTCTACTGGATTTTAAATCCTGCTGATTTTGCTCGTAAGCACTGTGATAGGTCTGCTGCCGGATCGTCCTGAGCATGACTGTGCTGATCTAGACCTTCACTTACAGCTTACTGCCTGCCATTGCTTCCCAAAGCTATTCCCTACTTATCTACAGGAGAACCCACAGCAGCCCCACATCGGACAGCTAGATGTTAGCTTCATGTTTGCCTGGTTACAGCTTTGCCTATTGGCAGTTGCTAGTTTTTCATCACATGGCTTAATTATAATAGTAACAATTAATATCGAGTATTTATTCCGCCATTCCTCTTCCTTCAGTGACTCCCTTTCCACTCTCAGGAAAAAACGCCTGGCTTTATAATGACCAACAAGGCCTTCTGTGAACTCTCCCCTTATCTGTTTTACTTTGGCTCCTACTGCTCGCTTCCCTTTGCTTCTCCTCAGTCCCACTGGTCCCAAGACTCTTAGGCACACAACTGCCTTAGGGCTCAGGCCCTGACCATGACCTCTGCTTGGAAGGTGCATCCCTCAAACATCTGCATGGCTAACTCATTTGCTTCCAGCCTTTTCACAAATGTCAACTTCTCAATGAGGCCTCTGATTGCCTGTTTAAAACCCACCCCCCCCACACCCCTTTGTTTTGGCACTCCTGAATCATTCTTCTGTTGTATTTTTTTCTTTTTTCTATAGTGCTTACTATTCCCTAACGTACTATTTAATTTATTTGTTTATTATGTCTAATCCTCATTATCTATCTTTCTCTGTGGGATGGAACCTCCAGGGCGACAAAGATCTCTGTCTGTTTTGCTACCGATGTATTCCAAGGGTAAAGCAGTGCTTGGCAACAGGAGCTCCAAAGCCATGTGCTGGATTATTAAGTTACAGGTTGCTCTCATGACTACACATACTGATTTAATCTTCTCAGCACCCCACAAGTAGGCATTAGTACTTACTCTCATCTCCTTTTAAAGGTGGAGAAACTGAGGCCCAAAGAGATTAAAGTCGGTGGGCCAAGGTTATAGAAGTGGTAAGTAATCAAGAAAAGGTTGAACCCAGGCTGTCTGATTTTGGAGATGACCCTCCTCTTTGGTGCCAAGATGGTGCCTGACATTGCCACCGTGCAGGCTAGGCTCCAAGTTATATCTCCTTTTGGTACCACCTGTCCTACTGTCAACCAATATTACAACAATGGTGTCCTGCAACGATGTCATTAAGAAAACTGAACCAAAGTTTAAAGACTTGTCCAAGGCCAAAGAACTTGGTGACAAAACCAGAACCAGAACCCAGGAGGTCTGACTCCCAACTTGGTGGTCTTTATCACTTTCAAAACCAGTTCCGAAGATCATAGCGACTACTTGGATAGTATTTTTCCATTCCCCATATAATCTGTTATAATAAACAATTAAAAGGTAATTTTGGCTTTACACACTTGTGACAAATATTAATGTTTATTTACATAATATTTTTAAAAGGAATGTTTATTTTTGTAATATCTATGGTATTATAAACATACAAAATGAACATAATAAACAGTCACTCTGCTGTAAGCTAATATAAGCTCATAGGGAAAATGAATATGTTTAATTAAATTTAAGAAAAATGTATGGTTAAATCATTTGCAGTACAATAATAAGGACCAATAAACCATTATCTCTTTACTATTCTATTGGAATTTTTATCAACATGCTATATTAATAAGTAGCATCTTCATTTTACAAAGCAGGATGCTAAGAGAGTTGGCTCTGATCTGGTAAGTCAGCAGTGGGTGCAGGAATAGCAACATCCCTGCAATAACCCAGCAAATCATACTTTTACTATTCTGTAATATTCACCAGCATTTATTGGGAGAGTACAGTATGCCAGATATAATTAATTGTAAGTGCTTTCTTTATATTAACCCATTCAATCCTTATAACCACTCATGAGTTAGGTACTAGTGTAAACTTTATGCTGCCAAGGAGGAAACCGAGGCACAAGAGAGGTTAAGTAACTTGCCCAAGGTCACAGGATTAGAAGTGGCAGGACCAGAATTTGGAGTCAGGGGAGGTGACTCCAGGAGCCATGGTCTTAACCACTATATCATAGCATGATAATGGTTAAGATGGTAAAAGAGAGAACTGAAATCTAAGAGAAGAATCCTAGCTGCCTCCCCCTATTTTGTTTTATCCAAAATTATAAGTATTCTGACCTACCAGATTTGTCAGCTGAAAATCCAACAAACAGTACTATTTGTGCTCATTCCCTTGCATTTACTAAGAGCTGCTAGTAGATAGCAAATTCGCATCAGGAGCAAGAAGAGACGGGATTGTCACAACAACGTATTGAGCACACTGATTTTGAAAAAAAAGAATTCGATTACCTTTTCTTACTCCATATACATTAACTCTAGAGCTTCACATATTTTACTGTCAGCAAAACATCCAGAGAAAACAAGGCAAATTCAGCTAGGCAGTTAAGTCATAATTAATGAAGAAATCATGGTACCCCGTGGACTCTGTGCCAGTGGAGGGTAAGTGAGATGGAAATGAGAAATGAAAGGTGAGAATTCCCAACATTCCTTTGTCTGGAGAAGCTACCGAGCAGTGGGTCATTCCGAGTCTGATGCCGCTTGCCACATCTGTCTCCTGTGTCTTCTTGCCCTTTCGCCCAAACTCTGTCCTGACTGAACTGGCCCAGCAGCAGAGAGGTGATTTCTTTTTTCAGGCTTTAAATGGTATTCAACAATAACTTCCAATGGACGAAAATAAGAGAATATGATTTATGCCAATTAGTAGTTCATTGAGCAGAACAGATATGAACATTATTAAAAATTCATATGGGAGACTGGTGATGAGACTCAACAAATGAGTTTAAAATCATCTCACTGACATCCACCAGATGAGCAGCATCAGCCATGAGGAGTGGCTCCAGTCTTGACTCTGAGTTTGCAACTCTGTGACCGGGGGCGGGTTATTTGCTCTAAGTCTCAGCTTTCTTCCTCTATGAAATGGGAGTAAGAGAAAATAGGAAATGCCAATATGTGCCTCTTAGGGTTCTTGTGAGTATTAAATGAGATAAAACATGTAAATAATAAGGTTGGTACAGTTCCAGATACATGTCACGCAGACATTAGTTGTGACTGCTGTTCCAGTCAGGGCTCAGTTGATTTCATGGGACGAAAACCACCCAATCTAATTTAAGCAACAGGGGAAGCCAGGGGCTCAAATGCCACGAGGACTTGCTCTCTCCATTTCTCATCTCAGTGTCCGCGTGTAAGCTTCACTCTCTCAGCCCGCTGCCTCCATGGCTCTGGAAGTTCCCAGGCCAACTCCACCTCACCAAAGAGGACCGGCTCTGATTTGGAAAAACAAAACTATCAGGTAAGCAATCTGATGGGCTTAGCTTGTTAGGACCCCTCTCCTGGAGATTCGCTCAGTGAGGGCACTGGTGGCTGGGATATCTGTAACCCTAAGGTTAGAGACAAGGCCATAGCCAGCAGGAAGGTGGCAGTGGGAATGGTGCAACATTCTAGAAGACACAGCCAACAGATGTCCTCTAGATTGCTATTAAAAACACCCTGTTCCTCTGCATAGCTACTTCTCCTCCTGTGGCTCCATCTCATTTAACAGTGCCATCGTACTTTAGGTTACTCACACATATACTTCAGATTCATCTTTGTCTCCATCTCGTCTCTATACTTACATCTTCCCCAGACAGAAAAACTGTAAAATTATAAAATGTCTCAAATATGTGAGCTGTACCACCACCACCTGAGTTCGTTCCCCACCTGAAGAATTTCAGGAGAGCTTTATAACTGGTCTTCCCTCCTCCAGTCTCTCTTCTCAATCTGTCCCTCACACAATTGCCAGATTATCTTCTAAAATGAGTTCCTGCCCTACTCAGGCCCTTTGAAAAACTCATCAGACCACTCTGTCTTTCCGGCCACGCGCCCAACACTCACAAGTGACTAAAACGCATTTTCTGCCCTTCCACGCCTTTCTTCACTCATGCTGCTTCATCTCCACTGGGGGGACAGCTACCATTGATCTTGCAAGGTTCAATTCAAATTTCGTCACCTCAGTCTCCAAATAAGATGGAGCTTCCCTGTTGCTTCTCTAGCTCTTAGTCCCTATTAGAATGACACAAGTATGTGTCAGATGTTTATTACCCCATGGACAACGCAGTCATGCCACATAGTAAGAATCTCCTTGAGCATAAAGTGCCCAGACCTGTTATTCAACAGTGAGTACCAAACTGAAGTTTAAAACAAACAACAGTCCATCATCAACAGAGTTATTACCATTCTTGTTTATATGGATTTTCCCAGATTTATTCAGGATACCAAAAACTGTAGGGCTGTAGTTTTCTCCCTATTTTGTTTTTGCTTTATAGTTTATATGATTATCTTTTCACTTTATCAGGTCATCTTTAAGTGCCCTTTACTACTTGCTAAGTATTTAATAAATTTCTTTAATTTTTTGGATTGAGAGCTGCTGAAATGACTAATGGCTATTATCCATCCTATGCTGAAGATTTTTACTATGAACAGTCTGTATAAAACCTACTGAAAACATTAATTTAAATCTATAAATGTAAATGGAATGAAAAGAAATAGTTAACTTTTTTCTATATACAAAATCAACATAGTAGGCCCTCCAAGAATGTTTCATTCCACATTGTTTCATTATAACGTTGATGAGGTGCCATAGAAACTTAACTCTTGTTTATATCAATGAGCTTATGGTAAAATTGGTTTCATTACACATAGTTTCACTTATAGTCACAGAACCTATAGACGATGTTACGTGAGGACTTACTGTATGTTAATTGTAGAAAATTTGGGAAATAGAGATCCATCCTCCAAAAATAAAAAAATAAAGTCATCCATTATTCCAGCTTCCACAGATAACCACTGAAAAGAATTTTGCATTTCTGGTATTTTCACATATACATATCTTATATGTATATACTTGTATGTATATAAACATATAAGTAGAGTCATAATGTACCTTGTTTTGTACCCTGATTTTTTATTTAACATTTTGATAATAATTTTACTATTATAAAATATTTACTTATTGGGTCATTTTTGTCTGCATTACATTGTATTGCATCATAGGATACTCAACGATGTTTAATCAAATTGCTACTGTACATTTACTTTGTTTCTTGTTTTTCACCATTATAAACTGTGCTTATAACATTGTATATTAAGGTTACAGCTAAATCTCTGTATACATTAAAAATCATGCAAACAATGCTATAGCTAAATATGTATATACATTAATAATTATTTTCTTCAGATAAACTCTCAAATGAGTAATTCCTGAGCCAAAAGATATGCAAAATTGTCAATTTTCCTAAAGCAGAACAAAACTACCATTTGTTGACCGCTTATGTGTCAGGCACATTACTATTTCATCTCATTGAATCCTCACAGCAATTTTATCATCCTCATTTTACAGACAAGGAAAAAGAAACTTACAGAAGTCAAGTGACTTGCATGGACGTAGTCGACTCTGTCAGTGCCCCTCCTGTAAACTCTGCAGCAAAAGGCTGCCGACACCAACACCTGGAACTTTCTGTCTGATGGCTGGGCTCATGGTAAACTAGAATTGCCCGAGAATTAGTGTCCCTGGAAGCAGCTCTCAACCAACAAAGGGTGAGAATTGCTGGATAAATACACCAGCTCCCTTTCCCCTTTACTGGGATAATTGATTGGTTTCTACAGTGTTTTTCAGAGCATTCCAGCAGGACTGAGCTCCATCTATTCATAGCGGTAACTGGCTGGTAGAACCTCTCTCAAATAAACTGCTTGAATTCAAAGGCAGGTCTCAAAGTCTGCTACTGGAGAAACCCAAACCAAGGCATCAAGGTTGTCAGTCTACAATCCTAAACCGTTCACCTACCATGGCCCAAGCTTTCACAGGAACTCAAAGAATGTCTTGTAAGCTTTGCCAAAAATATCTGAAAACGTGAATTTGAGCAAGAACCATGCATGAGACACAATCAGACTACAATGAAAAGTATTTTGTGTTATTTATTTATTTTATGTTATTTATTTATTTTGAAACTCTAACACATAGAATTATCCATACTCTTTAGAGCAGGACACACTTTTATTATTGGTCTGTGTGTGCCCCCTCGATTTTTCTTAATAACTTTTTCTCCTTCATCCTCCTCTCCCTTCTCCTCATGGGCTGCTCTAATGTGTCAATGGGGAATGAGGCTGATGCACCCAAACCTCACACCCCAAACCTCACTCATCTCGTCACTCTCTCTACCAGCCTCCACTTCTAACCACACTTCCCGTTGTCTCACATCCTTGCCAACCTTCAACGCTATTTGACTTTCTAATTTTTTGCCTCTAAGTCATGCTTTTATGTAAAAGAATATTAACCTTCTCCCTTGAAATGCTTACAGACGAAAACTGTTACACACACTTATATAATTAACTCTTAATTATTCAGGAACTAAATATCATTTTGTGGATTGCTTTGTTTCTTTGTTATCTTCCTTCCCTTTCTCTGACTATCCCTAGCCATCATCATTATCATTTAGAAAAAAAGGAGAGCGTCAGCAGAGGACATTCCTGGGAAAAAATGGAGATTTAATCTTAAGCCCAGCTTATTAGTTATTAACTAAACTTTTATATGTCTAGTAAGGGAAAAAGTTGAAATTACTGAGTAAAATAGTTTTTTAAGTACATGGATTGACTATTAGGAGCATAGTTTTAATGTCATTTTTAAAACCTGTTATGTTATTTTTGGTGAGCACTAATTATGCTGAATAAGCTCTACAGTCAATGCTGTAGACTGTAGCTGGTAACTGAAGATCAAGTAATTGTTTACACTACAAATACATTTGAGGATATTTTGGATAAATTTTAAGATGTTGAATTACATTTTTCTTTCTGAAGTTACCCCTTTTGTGTTGTAGAAGAAAAATACATAATTTGGCTCGATCGAGAATGATGAAGTATGATCCACACACTATTGCTGTTCAACACGTCGAATCCTATAATCATCTCAGGGTTCTTGCAGGTGTGATGCCTCTTCTTCTTTTGCGGCCTCTAGATCAATGTGTGCTAACAGCTGTGCTGTTGCCTCTAGGTCTGTCACACAATTAGTCTTCTGATGAACTATGCAGGTTGCTTTATTGCTCCAGAGAACATTTTCATATGCTAGGCCTTGAACTTTAAGGAGTGTACATACATTATGTTCCATATGTCACTCTTATTCGGTATAGTTGCTTAGCGTCCTCAATTTTCAGAGTCTTGAAGTTCATCTTCTTTGGGATGAACCCAATAAATATAACTATCCTTTATTTTCTCTCACAATAAATATCAGAAAATTTTACACTATTTCTTAAAATGTGAATGACTGGAAATAACAATCGCAGCAGCTTGGTGAAGAGCTACTCTAGCAGCACTTTGCTTTTATAAAGAATAATAATAATCATGAAGTTTTGGCGAAAGTGGCATTCCAGATCTCGAAGGAATCTAAAACCAGCTTGCATATTTGTTTAAAAAAAATCAATACATTTTTATTACTAGAATATCAGTGTTCATATTAATTTAGGCCATGAACTTTCTTTCCTGACATACGACACCTCTTCATTTCCATGAAAGTCTGCATCTTATCAATTTTTGCCTTACAGATTATTATTTTAAAAAATACAGATTATCGTTTTTCTTGAGTTTTTAATTTCTCTATCATCTTTTTTCATTTAAATGACAAACACTGTAATTTATTTGACAAATATTGTATGTATTTATTTAAAAAGAAAAAACACACATGCTATTACCTAAGCTGTAACATTGTAAAGAAGAAGAACCATTAGGAAAATTAAATAGGAAAAAGGTTTAAAGAGAGTTAAACTCTCCCTTAATGAGGAAATTAAAAAAAAAGAACATTCAATTTACTAAAATGCTAGCCTGAAAACAATCTTTGCTCCAGAAATATATATTTAACTATTACTGTAAGGCTGTTTTACTGTTTTAGAAAGGTCATGACTTTAAATACAAAGGTAAAGTAGCAAAATTAGTAAAACATTTTATATCTTCATAATCTCCAAATTCTTAAAATACATTTTTTATGAACTACTTAAAATGCTATTTTCCAAGTAAGGTTAACTGTTCAAAAAGATATTAAAATAAGATCAGATATGTCATGCATGCTGACACTATTCCTTAAATTAATTGCTCCTTAATTTTGAGTACTATAATTCTATGCAGTTTGGAAATAAATCTACTTTTAAACTTAGGAAATATGACTATTTTTTTCTTATATTGGTGTTTTTCTAATCCCATCACCTTTCTTTTGCTTGTCAGATAATGAGTATTTTGAACATTTCTCTACTTAGCGAATGTATGGAATGAAAAGGAAGTCAGTGCTATTTGTGTGGTGGGAGCGCGTGTGTGGAGGGGCTGTAATGCTAAACAGAGTGAGGTCTGTGTGGCAACAACTGGGGGAAATGGATCTGTAACAGCTGCTCCTTTCCTATTCTTCAGGAGACTGCCTGAGGTGGGTCACAGGACAAAAGGATAAAGCGGAGGAAAACTGATGTAAAGCAGGAAATGACTGCTGAGACCCCTGAGCTTACACCTGAGTCGTCTCAGGTTGCGCCCTCCTTAGCGTGCCTCGGGACGCTGGTGACGAACGCCACAGCACCAAGAGGCAAACTGGCTGCAGGCAGGACTGTCTGCATGTCCATAGGAGGATAACCAGCGGTTTTCTGGGGGAGGGGACCGCAGCTTCCTCCATGCCAGCATCTGAGCTGCCCTCAGATACGAGGACCATCCAACAGGCACAGGAGGGTCAATTTTAGGTACTGATGTCTAATGGTCACAAGTAAAGAGAACTTCTAGTTAATGGGTAACGAATAGCTTTGATCTTTAAATAAATAAATAACTCATTCTTTTTTTTAATATAAATGCTATTTTTTTAAATAAATAACTCAGATTCTTTTTTTATATAAATGCTATTTTTTTTACTCAAAGAAAAGTTATTAATAATAAAAAGTTTTCCATTAAATGTTGGTTATCATATTCCTATTATAAAAATAAGTGCCAGAACAAAGATAAATTTAAGCACTATGTAATTTACACATGATAAGTCTAGTAAATTACAGTTAACAAAAACATAAGTATAAAGCAGGCACTTTGAATAGATACTCAGTAAATATTATCTACTAGAGAGAGTATTGATGTTATCATTATTCAGTGCTAATTATACCATAGCCTGTAGTAATAACAGTAACACATATGAAAACTGTTTATAGCTTAAAAATGTAAATGTATATTTTTTTTATTTGATCTTCACAAAGGTACAGTGATGTTGCCATTGACATTCTTATTTTACGAACAAAACAGAGCCTCCAAGAAGTTAAGTGACTAATGTAAGGTTAAGAGCTAGTAGGTGGCAGACAGGATTCGGGTCCATGTCATCTTGCTCCAAGCCTCACACGCTTCTTGCATATTTTGTTATTTTCCCTATAAAGATTGTATATCTAAACCTACTGTCGGTTAAAATATTTAACCACTTAACAATTAGAGAACTATTGCTGTGTGCTCTTGAACTAGACTACAAAAAGTAAAGATGCTCTTTTTCATTAATATAGTTCCTGAATAAACTCCTACTTCCAACACCTTTGACCACACTGACCCTCACATACATATTTAACATTTTCCGCTATGCTCTTGCTTTGGTAGTGCATGGGCCTCAAGCAAAACCCAGAAATAGTGATTTTGTAGAGGTATGACCATGTAGCACTTTGGAAAATAATTATTTTATGCATATTAATGTTAATATAATATTTACGGTTCTCTCTATATTACATCCTACACCACAAACTTTGCACACATATTTTACTTAATCCTCACAAAGCTGTGCTTAGGGAGTAGCATTAGAGAAGAGAAAATTCATGCATAAAAACAAAGTGTTAAGGGAGGCCCTTCTTTTTTCTTAAAGTAACTTCGTGTTTGTTATATCTGATTATGGAAGCCGGCTCAACTTTGCATCAGGACTTAAAAGTGATTTTTAGTAAAATATTTTTCTCTTGGAAACCTTAGGACTCCGTATGATACATTTACCTTCTAAAATTCAGAATTTACTCTACTTGGAACATTTATAGGTCTAAATTGATGATAGCCAAAGGGAAGCACTATTTCTTTTCTCAGTACCTGACATATGCAGGTAGAATTCTCCTTTTTAAATGTCAGGGTCTCCATGACCTCCTGCACAGGTTTATTAGAGTAGCTATTGCTTCTCTTCATCAAATACCTTTTCCTCATTAATAGGTATTTCAGCCCTAAATAAATCCACTACTTGTTTTTAGTTTAGCTCTATTTTGTCATTGAGTAAAACACTCTATCAGTGAAGAATAAATGACTCAACTATTCACATACTTGCCAGCATATTCTTCTATTACATGTATTAATCATTTATTACTAAATTAAAGCCTTTAATTAAGATACATTAGCAAAATTTCAAATTCTCTTCTGTTTCAGATCATCAGAACTATTAATTAGGGGTATTTACTTGTGCCACGTTTCTTGGGGGAAAAAATCGTGTAAAACTCTTTAAACAGTTGAACAACATTATTGGAAGGGAGAAATTCATGAGAGGTGGATGTTGACTCCAGAGGCAAGATACTGAAATGTGAAAATATTCCACATTATAAACTTAAATCACAAGTGAGAAAATCAAAACAGTGTACGGAGTTGATAAAAATTAAAGCTAGACTAAATGCGACACGGGAAGGGAAAGGCTAAATCTAACCGCGTGCCGTCTCAGGCTGGCTCCCACGCGGCAGAGCTGAGCAGCGGGCACACTCCACCTCTTCACAGCCACACTGTGCCCAAGGGAGCGTCAGCGCTTTGACACGGATGATGGCAGTGTTGATAATACTGCACAGCTGGGGAAGTGGGACAAAAGATTTCAGAAGAAGATTTCTTTCTTCTATGTCGAATTTTTACTTGGTGATTAGATAACTGGGCAGGTATCTAATCAATCAATCAATCGATCGATCAAGGAATCGATCCTATTTACAAATCGATCATGTAATTTATAAATTGATCATGTAAATAAGGAGCACTCAGTCCTGTTGTGGGTTTCTAATAAGACGATGCTGTCAGATGGAGAGAGAATGTGGATGGAAAGGCATATTGTAGTTTGCAAAGAGATAATTGATTTCTTATGTAACATGATCACCTTCACTGGGTCCAGAAACAAAAAAGTGAAGAAGGGATTCAAATGGAAGCCTGAAGAATGTCCTTTTATCTCTAAAAGGAAACAGGAAAAAGTGGCTGAAGTAAGATCCTAGAGAGAATGAAAAGACATGGCCTTCAACTTGAAATCGAAGCAGGAGGTCAGGTTTTATAGGGCTATTTCAGTGCAAGAGCAAAAACAGGCTGCTTTCTAACGTCAGCCGGAGCGGGAAGACCCTATGCCCCGAACTGGGCACAACTGCTCAGCATCCATTCTCTTTCCCAGCCACACCCCAGCCCCAACTTTCCATTCGTTGCTGATTCCCTGGTACGTGTTCCCTGCCTCCTGCTTTACGTCTACGAATCTGATGCCTTCTCGACCTTGCGCATGGCATCTTGTATCCAGACCTGACAACAGAGCCTTCACTGGCCCGTAGGTCCTGCCCAAATCTTATGCTTGGTTCCACAAGTCCTCAGTTCTGGGTGAACTGTGTTCCCAAAAGGCAACACCAATTCTGCCGCGAACGAGACCTGGGTTCTGAAGACAGCGCTGACTCTTCCCAACTGCAAAGGTTACGCCTGGACAGTGAGCGCGGTAATGAGCTTGAGGCCCAGCGCGGGGTCTGCCTGGTTTCTTAAGGCCTCCGCTCTCACTGGAGAATCCAACAATGAGAATTAACTAACCCCGACTCTAACTCAGGTGCTTACTTGCCTGGGGGGAAAAGGTTGAGTTCTTACTGCAAATACCTGCAAGGAGTGAGCTCTCTCATTCCAGCCCAAAACCTGGGACAGGAGGCAGCAGGAGTTTGCATATTTTGGTCTTTTGGACAGGCCCAGTTTCCCTGGCCTATATGCCATCAGACTCCCAGGTTTCCTCCCACTTCCAAGGACACTCCTGCTTAGATCCCTCTGTACCCCCTTCACCCACCTTGGCCCTAGGCCTTTGTCTTTCATCAACGTCAACTCTCTCTAGAAAATCTCCTCTACTCCACAGCTTTGATATGCTGAAAGTTACACATTTATACAGTATCAAATGTATACAGTATCTCCAATCTAGATTTCCTTTTGCACTCCAAATCCATATATACCACTGTGTATTTGATCTCTCCTTGGATATCTTAAAATCTCGAATTCAACATATTCAAAACTGAACTCTGCATTTCCCCCTGCAAGCCTGGGTGTCCTTCAGCATTCTCTATCTCAGTAAATGACACCAGTATCCACCCAGCTCCACAGTCAAGAGCCTAGGGCCCATGTGGGTCCCTCCATCTCCCTTATCTCCCACAGTTAGTCTGTTATCAAGTCCTTCAGAACTACTGAACCTACTTCTCTCCACCTTCAGTACCACTTCTAACATCCAGAGCACTGTTGTAAAATTTTATGTAAATTCTCTCTCTAATCATCCTATGTATTAGTTTCCTAGAACAGATGTAACAAATTACATTCATTATTAGACTATCCTACAGCACTAGCATTATTTTGCAAAGTTAAACATCAAATACAATTCATGGCATGATGCCTATCATATAGAAGGTGCTCGATAAATAGCTGAGAATAAATTAATGAGATTGTGTCACCAGCCTCATCATGAGTCATCGAAATTCCACATTGCTTAAAGATTGAGCTTCATATTCCCAAACAAAGCATTCAAGACCTTCTAACTCATCATAAGATTTTTAAAAAAAATCTTGGAATGAGAGAATCTTTCTAAGAATGTTTAGAAGTCATGAAAGAAAAAAATAATAAATTTGGCCACATATCTAAAAGTTCAGTATGGAAAAATTTCATACACAAGCCTGCAAAAATATTCACAATATATATTACGCATATACCCAAATTCCTAAAGATTTTGGGAAGAAGCAGGCACCTTCATTTACTGTTGTAGGAATGTAAACTGGTGAAGATTCTTTGAAGGAAATTATAGAAATAAAAATAAAAACATAAATTCATCTCCGCTCTGCATTTTCACCTCTAGGACTCTGTAGGTCATCTCTCAGCCATTCACTGCTACACCCTTCACAATAAAAGCAGACTGGCAATAACCTACATGCTCACCAACAGGAGATGGTTGAATCCACTGTGGTACAGCTGTACCATGGAATACCATGAGGCCCTTTTAAAATGAGCCATGTCTACACGCATGTGTATGGAAGAGGCTAACTCATTTTGTAAACAACAAAAAGAACATATATGCATATGCTATATGCATATATATATAAAAGCAAATCAGAACACTGTAACTATATTTGCCTTTGAGACAACTGTGACACTGAGTACAGGGGTGGAAGGAAGATTAATTTTTCACTGTAAACTTGTGTTTGAATTTATTTTGCCAGGTACTTGCATTGCCCATGTATGAGAGAGAGAGAAAGAGGGAGAGAGAGAGAGGGAGAGGGAGAGGGAAGGGGACAGGGAGGGAGAGAGGGAGGGGGAGACATAGAGAGAGAGAGAGACAGAGAGAGAGAGAGACAGAGAGAGAGAGAGACAGAGAGAGAGAGAGACAGAGAGAGAGACAGAGAGAAGTGGGGAGAGAGCATGAGCGAGCGAGTGAGCATTAGCTAGTTTTCACCTGATTTTCAAACTTGATCTCGTACTGTAACATCTTGCAGTGGACAATTCATTGCTTCCCAAAGGCACTGAGTATGCTCATGTTGAGTGCGTGTGAATGTCTGCGTAAGGGTGTGAGTGTCTAACGTTCCATCATCCTCGACTTTCACACTTTCTGCCTGTAGAAATCTTGCTCCTCAAAATCTCTTCCG
>NW_006431918.1:10472296-10530104 GCF_000325575.1 Pteropus alecto | reverse complement strand
TCTCTGCACTCAGAGAATCCCTGTTCATCCTGCTTTGAATTATAGGTATGTTTACCAGTTGGTCACCCTCATTAAACTAGTTCCTCAAGGGCAGTGTGCATCTTGTTGGCCCGTGTTTCCCAAAGTACCTGGAATTCAGCTTTACTGAATGCATGTCGTTAACTGAAAAACATCAAGCAGAAGAGTCATCTAGGAAAACCCGTTTCTATGATGACCCAATTTCAAAAGGGTGATAGAGAAAAATATGAACTCCAAATACGGAATCTTATTTAGTATGAATATCTAAAAGAGCAAATAAGAGATCCTCAAGGCTGAAAATAAGGCCAATATTGCATATCAAATAAGATTATTAAAGAGATGTATGTGAAATGAAACGATGCTATGCTTTAAATTTATGAGAGATGAGAGAAGAATGAAAGAAAAAGAATTTCAGTTATAAGACAGAAAAGATAGCTTTTCTTTCTTGACATTTTTTTTTTGTGTTTTAGCCAAACACACCAAGCCTGGTCATAAAGTAGGCAAACACTGATTTTTATCATGCAGCAGGCTACTTCTCAGATGGGGGGCCCAACAATGCCCCCCACTTTGCTGCCCTGTCTCTCACCTCTCCCTAACTCACACGCAGCAGTGCAATCCCTTCTACTGCTTGATGTCTACAACCTTTTCTAAGCAAATTTCCCTAAATCATATTATAAGTTTACTGTAACTTTTTTTTACTACTCACCTTTTGCTGTCATTTAAACCCATTTCCTCTTGTCCTTGGTGACATGGTGGTGTAGAGGGTCACATCACCCTACATGTTTAACTTTCATTTTTCCTAAAGCAGTTCATGGTAATTGACTGATACTATCTTCTGTAAACAATAAAACCAGTTTTTTATGCCTCTAGAACATTGCTATTGTGCTTCAGTCTCCATAAATAGGTACACTGACATCAGGTCCATTTCTATCGGCCTTTTAACAACATACAATAAAATATGATAAAATAAAAATTAAAAGTGGCAATGACTAAAAGTTTATTTCAACTTACTGTTAATGCTGTTTCATAATTTCCAGCAGCCAAGTATGCTAAGCCCAAGTAATAGGAAGCTTCTCCTTCCATCCTTTTGTCATTTCCTAAAGTGAAAATATAGAAAAATTATTGTGGCTTTAAAGAAATTGATTTAGTAAAACAAACAGAATCTTAGCTTATTAAGACAGTAGAAAGTTATTATAACAAAGTATACACATTTATCTATAATCCCTGCAACCTAACCATGTACTGATAAAAAAAAAAGGGGGGGGCTGGTGTTAATACAATTTACCTGGATCACAGATGCTACAGGGCGTTAGCAACATAATTATGAGGAGCTGTCCTGTATATACATGACCCGGTACTATCATGTTGAGATTCACATGTAATTTCTATACTGGTCCACCATGGCACACATTATGCCATCTCATAGCATATAATTTATTTACATTTAATATACTAAATATAGTATACAAATGTAATATACTTACAGAAATCATTAAAGGCACTTATGTTTAAAAAGAATACTATCCTTTTTCTACTTTTGGAACTCTTTGGCTTTCCATGTTACCTAAGTCCTGGGTAATGCAAATGCTGACAGAGCCACTCTCATTTTTGATATTTAAAAAGTAAGTATCCTTCGATTACTTTCTAAACATTGCATTCCAACCATAATGGATTTCGGCAGGAGCTAGCGATCCTCTATGCTGCATTCGCTCTCACCACTCAGTGAGTGAGTTACCACTCGTGAAGCATGGCTCAATGGGAAGACTGCGAGAAAACAGGTTAACAAATGCTGGTGACAGGATTTTTTTTCCCCCCTTCTGTAGCAGTTTCACCAATTGCAGAGAATGATACCCTTAAGATCTCACTTCAGCAGAGCTGATGATGCCAGTGATCCAGTCTGGGGAATTTTCACTCTTAAAATTCAGCTGGGCACTATCTGGTATAGGTTTATGAGTGCTGGGGTTGGGATGAGACTAGGGGAGGGGAAGATGGGGTGGAAGGAAGAGGCTGTGAAGGAAAGCTGGCCCTTGGCCGATTAAAAGTCAGTTATATGTGATTCATACTCGCTGTGTTAAATGGTATAACTATATTAAAGCACTAGCAAGAGCATGTGCTGATGTGGTATCGTCATCAGCATCTAATTTTATATAAAGGGCAGACTAGTAGAGAGGAGGAGAGAAAAATCTACTCTTGATAGAAAGATTTTGAGGCAGCTAATTTACACAGTTGGATCATATCAAATATTCCTTCTAAAATAGTATGTAAGCATGAGAACTTTTCCTGCTTATTAGTTGAGACAAAGTTAAGATAAAGTGAAAGCAATAAAATAATGGAGGAAAATGTCGCCACTAGTAAAGTTGAATGACAATTTACCAAAGGAAAAAAATGACAAAACACTACTTAGATTGTGTAGTTCGAGTGGGTTAAATTAAACTGGCTTTGCTACCACAGTCAATAATCATTTATATTAAAGAAAACATTATGGTTTTATTTTCAGGACTCTAGGGACCCCCCTCTTTCTTTGTGACTACCTTGCATTTTAGCATATGCGAACCTGAAGTAAAATACCTTTTCCTAATTCATATATTACTTTACCCTGAAATTCCACATAACTTTCCACGTGACTAAGTCAGCTGCTGAAATTGATCTAAGAGATAACCATTTCTATTAGTGTTTAGCCTTTCGGGAGAAAGTACTAGATCACCGTTCATTCAAAAGCAGTTCATTCAATAAGATAACATCTTTCACTGGGGGTGATTCCTACAGCTATTCCAACTGAAGTTATTAAAAGACCTAACAAGGAGAATAAGCTGTTTACTTTTATTCTTCAGAAAATTAAAATCACACCCAGAAAATCAGACTTGCTTACCCCAAACAAGCCAACTGTTATTCCAATAGACCTAATATATCTACAAGCCAATAAAATTCAGTTCGACGGCATAACTTCTATCTTTTTTTCTTCATGAAAAGGCTACTCCATTCATAAATTACTATATGGCAATAAAAAATCCTTGCATTTCATGAGTAAAAGCTTATGAATATAAGCTCCAAAATTTTCTTTATATTTTATATATATGCAAATGGCATAAAATATTAAGGATATGAGCAACTCTCACAAAAGCATTTTCACTGCTATAACTGTGTGTACGAATCACCTGGGGATCTTGCTGGGGATCTTGCTAATCTGCAGATTCTGAGCTGGTCCGAAGGCCACACTTTGACAGTCAAGGATCTAAAACATATGGAGTTCTATTTTCTTCTGACTCCTAACTAAATATTTATCATATCTTTCCTATTACCTGACAATGAGAAATTTACAAACAATGAAAAGTTATAAGAATATTATGACCTGAAACACACACACACACACATACACTTTCACGAATGACCTTACCTTGTCATTATAGGTTCATTGCTTTAAAACACTACTCCCAGAGGGTTGTAATTTTGGAGATAAAGCTTTCAAGAAACTAATGGATTTCTTGTTGTCAGCACTAAGGCACCTCTGTTTTACAGTGAAATTTAAAAATATATTGATGGCATTTGTCATTGCATTTCACAGAAAATAATCACCCAAACACTTGATTTTTATGTCGCTCTTGGGAGGAGCAGCGTCTGCCCATTAAAGAAAGCAATGTGAGAGTTTCTTTCCACCTACCTTCTTTAGCTATCTCAGAAGCTTTTAATAGAGTACTGATGGCCTGCTTGTATTCTTTATTTTCCAGCATTTTGTCTGCGAGTAACCTGTAAGTCCTCAGGAGACTCTCGCAGGCCAACAGGTTGAGAAAGCGGCCTGTCTCGTCCTTCCACACCCGCCCCTGCGTCAGTTGATGGAACGCTTCATAATGTTCGGCAGCTTCTAGAAGCTGATCTGAAGAATAAAAGCCATTCATAAATATAAACCACAGGCCAAAACATATTTCTAAGAATTTTACGTACATGTTATATTTTGCTATTAAAGGGGTTGGGGGAGACTCATGAGATACAGTCAAGAATTTCTAAGGCTGGAGGACTTAAGCTGGAAAACGAGCCATCTCCATTGGGACCTTAGATTCAGCACTGGTTTTGGATGGACACCTGCTAGAGGGATGTCCTTTGGCCGGTAGAATTGACCAGGATTACATACATTTAGAGACAGTGTGAAAGTCCAGTAATTATTATTAATAAAAATCATATTTATTATTTTACATGCAAGGCACTGTGCCATGTGCTTTATATGAGCTTCTCATTGAATCTTTAAAAGAGTCCCGTGGAACAGGGATTGTTATGATTCCATTTTACAGAGGAGAAAGTGAGGGTAAGAGTTTTGCCTGCGATTGCCCATCTGAGGGTTGGCAGAGCCGGGCGGTCCGACTCCAGGGCCCACGCTGCCCACCAGACCACACGGCTTTCCCAACAGACAGCGTTCTCCACTCGGTAAGAACTGGGTGGCGGCAGGAGATCTGACTTCGGGTGGTGAACACAAAACGCAATACACAGATGATGTGTTATTGAATTGTACATTTGAAACCATATAATTTTATTAACCAATGTCACCCCAATAAATTTAACAAAAAAGAAGATTTGGGGTATCCTGGGAAAGATGCGTCAGTAATACATTTCAAATTCATATATTATGGATCTTTAAACAACTAGTCAAAGTCTGATCGAATTTTCTAAGCAGAGGTTTGTATACTTTGTTTAGTTTTGAGTAATTAAAAGGTAACTGCCTTTCTGGATCATATTTTATAATATAGTCCAAAACATATCTTCTTAAAGTCGAAGTCTAACTTAGTTTTACATTATTTCATTTCTTGACATATGAGCAAGCCTATATCCAGAAGCGCAGTTTGCAGCTCCATGCCATAAGTTGTATTTTACTTGTGAACTGCCTTGTAGATGGGCTCAAAGTATCCTGTAATGCAAATTCTTTTCTGTAGTATTGGAGTTGCCGAGTTGGAATGAACTGGAAAAGCACTTCTATCTATCTAGGCCTTTTGGCAGCAGTGGCTAGGAGGGAGTGTAGGCTCCAAGCGGACAGCCTTTACCCTTTCTGTTGTTTAGGCTTAGGCTAATTAATTAAGTTCTGTGGTTGAGTTTAATGCTTCTGCAAAATAGGATAATAGTGTAACTATTAAAGGTGTTATTGTGAGAAATAACACATGTTCAATACCTGATGCAGATTAAGTGCTCAACAAACACAGTAAAACATAACTAAGTTCTTATAACAATATTATCGTGACTGATTAAATTAACCTATGCAGGTCATTTCGGGCTCAATACAGTGCCTCGAATGAGATTCATTGGATATTACAGGTTGGATATTACAGGATAGTACAGACACTGCCATGACTACTGTATATAATTCCCCCCTATTTTTGCACTGAATTTGTTATCAACATTAGTATTAAAGTATTAAAGAATACACACATAAAGAAGAATACTATTCACATAGAAACACAACAGAAGTGGATAATCAGCAAATAATCTGTATAAACTTCAGTGAAGACATGCTACACACCATGCAGAAAGAGGGAATATCAGCAAAGACACATACAGAGAATGGAATGTGTACTCCAGAGATGTTTATAAACTTGTGTTACGAAATTTTCTCATGATAAAATACTACAAAACCATAAATATAGACTGGTGTTTTTGATAAGGGAAAATATTGGAAAACATCAGAACACATTTACAAAGCATTATCAGTGTTATATGGGTGATAGATGGTTTCTTTTCTGCTTTTTCTTCTGATTATTGTCATTTTCTAGTGTTTCTATCATCAAAATATGTTCATTTTGCAATAAAAAATATACAAGAGAAGCCATTTTACAAATGATGCCAATCCTTTTTCATTTTATACAAATATTCAAGGTTGAAGTTCACTGTTCTAATCTATCTTTACATTTAACTGACAATTTTTCTTTACCTCCCACAAAAGCAAGCATAGTTTGTCATCTCTCTCCTATAGCACCTCTCATCAGAAACACCTTTCTCCAAATACCCATGACCCTCATTTTTTAAAAAACTCGAATGGAGTGTTGACATATATGTGTGTTGTGTTTCCTCTGTCAACTATATTTCTGCCTATACAGTATAGCTCTGTATCCCTAGAAAGATGTTTAACCAGAGTTCTTTTTTTTTCTGTCCAGCATCCGTCTATTCATAAAGTACAGATATATATTTCTCTTTGACCACGTGAATAGGAAAGGGTGGTTATGAAGAACTGTGAGTATACCAGTTGGGCCCAGAAAAAATCGGAAACACAAGGAGACTAAGAAAGACATTGGTGGTCACACGGTAACCAGATGGAAGAGGGTCCGAAGGCATGTTACGAAACAACAGATTCACTAGGGATTCCAGGAGGAAAGCCAGGGGAGGAGGCTCTGGGTAATCCACCTCACTACAGTGAGATGCAAATGAGGCTCAATGAGGTAAATTAAACATAAGAATTGACAGCCATGTCCAAGATTCGATTTACATGAGGGCAGAAAGGGGAGGCTGGAGGAGGGAAAGGTAAGGACAGGTGGAAGAAATGGGTGAAGGTGGAGAAGAGTGAAGAAAGGGTGGAGATGTGTCTTAGTATCCCATATAAGCCAGATTTCCCTCTATGCTACTACGCCATTGGCCATACTGGACAGTCTAAGCATGAATGACATAAGGGAGGTTCTTGGGACACTGGTGTCAGTTGGTTACTACGGAAAGTGGCCTTGGAACTATTGGGATATAGTTTTTTAGTTGTTTTTGATATTTGCTAGGGCTTTGGCTTAGTATCAGTATGCTGCTTAGCTCATGGTTATTGGCCAACGTTCAACTCTCCAAAGGTTCTAGGTGTGCTCTCCCATGAGGAAGGGTCGTGGTCCAAGATGCTCAGGTGGAAGCTGACAGGAAACTATTCTTCATTGGGTGCTAGTCAAAATGGGAAGCTTTTCCATATATATATCTTATTTAACCTTTTAAAAACTGGTGAAGTAAATAGTACTTTTACACTACAGAGGAAGTTGAGGCTCTCAAGGGTTAAATGACTCAAATAGTAAAAAGTGGTGCTTAGAATTTAAACGCAGGATCCTTTTTTATTTAAATCATACAGCTTTGTTCCACCATATCAGGTCCTAGTCAACAAACCAAGAGTCAGGAATTTTAAGTAAAGTAAGTTACGTTCTCTAGACATAAATCTCTCAAAGTAAAACTAATGCTTAAATTACGTGATTTCTAATCTCTTCTAGTTCCATAACTCTGTGACTCTGCTCAGGCAATCCAGGTAACCTCTAACTCTAAAGCACAGATACCAGCCCTGATGTGCTTCTGATGGTCTTTCGGAAGGAGTCTTACGTACAACCAGCTGTGCAACAGACATCTAAATTTTCTACTTCTGTGACATCTGTGGGGCCACCTGGAATTCCTCGGGTGCCTCAGACTTAGTCATCTGCGGCCAAATCTAGCTATTTACGGTTCCACTTCCCCTTTCTTAACCACTGTGCCACAGATGAGGTCACTGGGGACTCTGATCAGTGCTATGTTTGACCAAGGTGCCTGCACAGAAGAACGAGAGTTTTCCAGTCCTTCTCAGATGCAGGGATTCATTTTTGAAGTTATTTGAAAGCAAATAGGTTCATAAATAAGCCAGTGAGGATTTGATACAAATGACCATAAATATACAAACACCTTGGCTACAATTTCTGAAGGCTGGTCATAATTTGAAGGTTCATATTATAAAATTGTATAATATTTTATTTAAAAATATTAAACAATATGTCTGTACTATAAAGAGAGCATAGTAATTTAAATATGCAATTATTTCTCTTTCAGCATGATTAACAATGATATGATTTCCATCCAATTTATATTTCCATCCAACTGTGAATAGGATTTCAAAACTTTTATTACTTACTGAGTAAAGAATCTGATATTAAGACTAGATATTTATTAAGATATAATACATTCTGTTTTTAAATTTAATTTAATATATCATAATAGGTTATCAGTATAATGATAAGTTTAACAAAGCTAAATAAATGAAGATCATGAACCAGATTTTCCAATTTGGCTCACAGTGTTCATCTACAGTCTACCTTTTGTAATCAAATACAAGATAATATATCAGAACCGGGTAAGATCTCCCAATTCCGCCATCAGTCTCATTGAAGGACAAGTGTACAGATAACTGTCCTTTTCTGGAATTATCAAATGCAAACATTATTTCCCATTGAGGAAAAGGACAGAGAGAAGAATGATTACACCGAAATATCACAAAAATAAAAGTTAACTGAAAGCAATACAGAAAAGAGAAGCCCTTGAGAATATTTGTAGATGGTAAAGGTCCCCTGAGGGAATATGAGCTCCACCGTGTTGCACCAGGAATTATCACCAAATCTTCATCATCACTATAAGCAACAAGGATCACAAGAGTAACCGCCATAAGGAAGACATACTAGCTGTTGCTCAGCTAGGTGCCTGGAATGTATGGTTCTATGCTCAGCAAAAATCCAGAGAGTCCGCTAATATTTCAAGAGACTCAGGGAAGAAAATGGAGCCAGACAGAATGTTTTGTTGGAGGGACTGGAGATGGCCTTCCACCGATACCATAAGTAATCGATTCATCTCACTAATATGAGGTAGTATCCGAAAGCACACTTGAGGAGACACACACTGTGAATAGCTGTGTAAAACAAGAGATCCTAGGTAGGGAAGAAGTAGTCTAAGCCTCAGGTTTGTTTGTTTTTTTTTTCCAAACAATTATATGATATCTACGTAAACAATAAAAAGGTCGGCATCTATTTACAGTTTTTCATATAAAGGAAAGTACTCTTTTAAAATAAAACTACTAGAGAAGAGTTTCATTTTACCTAAAGCCCACACAAACAAGAAATTCATCCATTTATTTAAAAATATAAACAAAACCCAAACAATGTTGTAAACTGCAAAATTGCTTGGTAGGATGTTAAAACATACATTATGTAGAGAAAATAAGATTTTATATATTTGGGTATTATCCAAATTGTTGCTTGCCCCTCTTCCCTGCACGACATCTCTGAAAGTTTATAGATATTTGTTGTATCACAGCAGATGTCTAGAACAAATATTAAGCAAAGGAGAATGTATATGATCTCTCCCATTTTAGTTTTTTTTTTTTAAAGTAGGAAGATTGACTAGATATTAACACAAATGGGTTTAAATGTGAAGCTGCCATAAAAGCAGGAACATAAATGTAATTCTCCCAGCCGCTATTTTGATGCACATTTTTGATTCCATGAATATTTTATGAAATGGCCCAAACTAAAGCCATATAACATTCCTGCATTACTGATGCTTGCGCCCGTAAGCTACGAACATTAGCGGCATGATTGAGTGCATTAAAATGAACTCATTCAGCAGTGCATTGATTACTTGAAGGGGGAGGGAAAAGAAAAAGAAAAAAAATAAAGAAGTTGCTCCACTTAAGAAAACAGCACAGAAATCTGAAGTTTGCAATATAAGAAGGGCAAAAGTAAGTTTTAATAAAATAATATTTCATAAATAAAGTGTGACTCTGTCTAGCCCTGACATTCATTAAGCAAGGTGGTAATTATATCCAAAGATGGCTCCTGGTATTGTTCAGGTAATTTCAAATGTCACAATCTCTAAGACACACAGACTGGTCTGCTTTAGCTCCATGCATCGGCAGTTCTGAAAGTAGCTAATTATTTCCTTTTCTATCAACTTGTACATTTTCCAGTAAAAATAATGCCACAGACATAATTGCATGAAGATAATTTGACAGATCCATAGGCCTACTTACTTCTTCGGCAGCACTGGTATAAGTCTTAAGCATATTTAGTTCTAAATCGTGTACATTTGTTCAGAAATTTAGGAAAATATTCTACTTTAGTTTAAAACAACAACCTAAAGGAACAATAAAGCTTTATGTCTATTACATTTTAATCTGGAGTTACTGGATATCTTTGGTATTAAGTTACTAGTTTGTACAATATAGACATAAAATCTGCTAGAAGCAATATTGAACAGTGGCAAAAAGAGAAAAATGTTATCGCCCTTTTGTAAAAATGAAAGAGATTGCTTTCCATTTCAGTTTAACTGCATGAACAATTTATATTATCTTTAGGTTTTTACGTTCAATTGTGATAATTATAATGGCATTATACGTGCAGAAATAGTTAAGGGCCTGTCACACTTCCCAGTGGAAACTATCATTTCCAAGGCTTCCCTCTTGTCAGACCCACTGCACACCACTGCAAAAGGGATCGCTGGAAAACAAAGATTTTGTTCTGTATCTCGACAGCATCCCTAATAAACTGGGAAGAGAATGTGCCCTTAACTTTTGTAGCTACTTTGGGATACTCAGAAGAAATTGAAGAGGCTATTTAAACAATGAAATCCTCTCATTATCATTTTGAGCAAAGATTTCAGATCGACACTGTAGGAATACTAGCAGACCCCTGCTAATGAGTATGGGTCACCGAGGCGGACAACGTAAAGGGTCCCAGGAAGACGAGTGTGAAAGAAACCCAGCATGAGAGAAACTCAGCAACGCTTTTACCACTGATGTGGGCAATGCTAGTAGGTTAGTTTTTGAAATCCAGAAGATTTGCCTGGATCTCTAAAATAGTCTAGAGGAACTGTTATTAATTGTTGTTGTTTGTGATTTTAGATAGCTGAATTGTGGTCAGTGATGGAAACGGTATACAAGCTTGACTGCTCTATGTTACAATAAACCCCAGACGGTTCGTTTCTATCCGAGTTCTATAATCTCTAAGGATTAAGCATTAGGCAGCTTTGCTCTTAAATGTTCATAATTAGAAGTATTGAAATTATTCAATTTTTAAAAATGTAAAACATTTGTTTAATGTATAAACAATAGGAAATTAATGCTAGCCATTATAAACCTTGTAGAGCTAATAGAGTTCACTATTTTCCTCATATTGTTTTACTTTAATGGTTTCTACCTCATCTTAAAATACTAAGTAAAAAGTGTTGACAAGCATAAAAGTCTGAGGAGAAATCAAGTTAATATTGACATTAGATCAACTAATAAATTATATTGCTCCGGACTTAATCAATAATGTAATTCTTACTTGAATTACATACTGCTCATGATTTTAATGTTCTGATTATGTGTATATGTTTACATGAGCAAAGAGAAAGGTATAGGAGAACATTTTGAACTTATCAGTATTGATGAACTTATGGAAGATGGAGGTGAGTGAAGAGAGTGTTAACTTTTTTCCTGTATATCACGGTTTTGATTGACAATAAGTATGTACTGTTTGCGATATTACAAAAAACTAACAAGTGTGGAGGGAGAAAATAACATTAGTTGAACACCTATCATGTGTCAAGCATGATAGTAGCTACTATATTTATTTGTTAGTATCTACATTTTAGAGATGAGGAAAATGAACCTCAAGGGTTCTATTGCCCAAATTCACGTACTGATGCCCAAGACTATGAGGATTTACTTCCTTCACGTGACCCTTTTTTAGAAACTGTGTCCCATGTTTGACTTAAAGGTAGAGACCAAGGTTTGAACCTCAACATCATGATATAATGAGACCATTCACATCCTTTCTCGAAGGGTTCTGTTACAAAGATAACAATACCAACTTCGGGGTGTGGTCGGAAGGGGGGTTAAAACAACTGTGTTGACACTATACAGAGTGTCACATTCAGTAACTTTTCATGCCATGTTATCTATTATTTTTCCAGGTTTTCCAGGTTTGGAGCAAATATGGATGGGCCTGTTACATGGAATGCTTTAAAACCTAAAAATATTGCAAAACAGTGCCACTTATTCAAATTAAGAGCCATTTGAGGCACTAGTTAGAAATGGTACACTTCATCCAACACTCTTCACTCTTGGTCAGTGGTACCATTGAAGAGAGATTTCTGTGGCAGTGCCTCCTCTCAGACCATCAGAGGAAACACTGCCTCCAGAGAAGTTTACTCGGTGAGGCAAAACCCATACGCTCAGCCCAGCTATTCAAGACCTCCTTGCAAAGCTTTGCAAAACAAAAACAAAAAAACAAAAAAAACAAAAAACGCAAAAAACATCCTGCTGCAAAGCAGGCACCTCTGAATGAGGCTTCCTCTCCACACTGTTCACTAAGCAGTAAATAATTAAAACACCCTGAAAAAGACAGGTAAAATACATGCAGCTATGTCAGTAACACAGACATGAAAGAGAAGGGGAAGAAATTGAATTTTAAAAAAAGGCAATGAAATAATTCATTTGAAGCTCTAATAAAGTTTCATTTGCAGTCTTGTTTAAAGATATATCAGACTTTAGGGATGTAACCTAATTACATTTTTATTCTAAGTTCCATTCGAAGATCTCGGACTTTGATTCTTTAACACGGATCAAACATGGAATAATTTTCTCATGGCTATCAATACTTTAAAAGGATCTCTTGATTAAATACTATAAGGTTTTATGAACATGTACACATAGCAGATGGAGAATAAACTGACATGCCTCGAAAAGTGACAATTAATTTATACAGAAAAAGCAATGCTAATTCACTTAACTTTTGAAAAAAAAAAACCTTTTTATTAAATTCACTTTTATTCAAATATAAAGTAATGTTTCTAGTACTGATCTAGACAAATGCATCTTAGAAGATATATACTAGTGACCACTTTCTTATACCATTCTTGGAATTTACTCTGAAAATGAAGTGCTAGAAGTAAGCCTTGTAATCAGGCAGAGATTAAGGGGAGATGCTTTCAACAGGCCTGTGGTTAGCCTGGCAGCCTTAGAGACGGTTGGGTATGTTACAGCAATCGAGGTTCCTTTTGGATTGACTTTATTTCATACTGTCACTAGGAAACCTGAATGTAATAATGTGCTTGCTTTTCCAGAGAATCTTTTTGGAAAAGTTTCCTTCAATGGGACTTTTAAGATGTACATTTAGAAACAGTTTAAAAGTTGGGGGAAGAAACAAATAGAATATTTTTAACTATTAAGAGGGAAAAAATGTTCTCAATGAACTTGTGCACTTGTACCAGAGGAAAGGATCCTGGGACTTAGACACCTCGGCAAGAAAGACTACAGAGAGTTTTGGTCGTGATGCAGCCACAACCACTAGGAGGTTTTGTTGGCGTTGTTTCTGTTGGTTTGTTTTTTCATCCTCGAAACATCCACAGTGCCCACCAATGAATCCATTTTCAAGGATAAACATTGAATGAGATGCCTTTTGTCGGTTCAAGAGCTATTTTCTCTTGAAACATTCTGGATGTAATGCAGGCTTCATTGTTACAAATTTTAAAAAATGATAGCGATTTAAATAGAAAATAAGAGTCATGTAAAACTAAAAATAAACAAACTATGCTTGTCAAGATCTATTAACAGCAAATAATAAAGAAGTTATTGTCTCATCATTGTTTGTTGCATGAATAAAATACTAGGTTTAGAAAGACAAAAGAAAATTTTAAGGTTCACTAGATTTAGGGTGACCAATTTATCCAGGTTTGCACAGGACTTTTCTGGTTTAAACACCAAAATTCTCAAGTCCTGGGAATTCCCCTAGTCCCAGGCAAACCCTGATGAGAAGTTGCCCTAACACAGACTCAAATTACAAAAGAATTTAAAAATATATAATTAAGTAAAACAGAAAAGTGATATTTAGCAAAAGTATAATGCCATATTCATTTTACTTATTTTAAGGGCCAAAATATTATATCAGCATGAATGAAACACTATGGAAAAAAATCTTAAAAATTATGGTCAGGTATCATTCTACTCTTTTTCTATAATCCATGTATAATTTTTTACACAGTTGCAAAAAAAGTAATATAATTTTTCTGCTCATCTAAACTATCTTATTAGAACTACTTTCCATATTTCTAGAAGTAAAATTAATCGATAAAGGTGTATGGAAAATTTTACGGTTGCAATGTATTGCCATATTTCTTTCCAAAACCATTTAAATGATTTAAATTATCACCAGCAATAGACATCAGTATTATTTTAAGGAGCCACAATTGGTTTTTTTTTTTTTGCATTTTAATAAGTATTAAATGCTATTTCACAATTATTTGAGTTGATTTTTAGAGAAGTTGGTTATATTTCTGTATATTCATTACATATCATAGTTCCTCTTAGCAAATTTTCTCTTTGTATCCTCTTTCCATTAAATTACAGTCATCTTAACATTTTCTTACAAATTGATGTATATTTCACATAGAAGACAGCTACTAATTCTTTGTTACATATGCTGCATGAAGTTAATTTTTCTTTCTCCACCCCCTGCCCTATATCTGAAACCAGATGCTGTTTCTTCTGCCATCATGTCTGGAAGTCATCCTTCCTTTCCATTGTGTTCGCCAACACACCAGCCCGCTCTCCTCACCAGTCTTAATGCCTCCGAAATCTTCCCTTGCTTCTAGTTGCCCTGTTCTAGGTTTTCCCACCCACAATTATTGAATGGCCTAATTCACACGTGGATTTAAACACATGACAATAAACCTTATTATAAGGCACCCGAACCTGCTTGTCCCCACTTACTCAGTTTGCTGATCATTTTCTATTCTGCTCTCTGAATTTGGAAGGCCCTCGATACTGTATTAGCCTTCATGGACTTAGTTTTCTTAGAGAACCATCCTTTATATGCATAATATGGATAGGCTAAAACAGTAGTAGAAATTAAGTCATGGGGGGGTCATGTCACTAGTAGAATCTCATGAGATGAGATTCTCACTGAACATGACGTGGGGTAGGGTTGGGTAAAGAACCGTGAAGGCAAATGGCTGAGCAAGTTGGCAGATGACAGAGGACGTAGAAAAGAAGACGATTTTTAATTTATAATCGTGTCAGGGTTAGATTTATTTCAGAGTCTTTTAACTTTAATAAAAATAAATCAAGAAAAAACAAACCCAGAAAGTCAGCTTTCTGAGGCCTCTTCCAAACAAACCTTGGTATAGGGAGGCGGTGTCAGACAGTGAGAACACTGACCCTGAGGCCTGAAGACACGGGGTCCAGTCTTGGCTCTGACATGCTTTAGTTGTCATTGAACCTCTCAGAATCCTATTTTATGTAAATCTAAAGTGGGGAATAATATATAACCTACCTCATACATGAGAAAAATCACTTCACGTATTACATAAGGCACCTATGTGTGACGGCTATTATGTACCCTGTTGAAGTCTGTGTAAATGTTACTGTTGCATCAGTTCAGAGAACCATGCATGTATATAGTTGGTGTGTATCTGTGTTGAGCGTGACACAGAAAAGGAAAAGTGAGGTGACAGAAATATGGAGCTCTGGATCCACATCTTGCACCTGTTACTAACAAAGCATGTGGCCGTGGCAAAGACGCATAATTACTGTTTCAGCTTCCTCACCTAGTAAATCGGGGTCTGGACTAGATGACTTCTAAGATCCAATATGGCTCTAGAATTCGTTCATCTAAAAGAATTGAATAGCATAAGTTCCCAACTCAGTTTTAAATAATTAAGAACAATTTCACAATTTACTAAATCCACATCGACCTGTTATTCCATAGAAAGCGGTTTGTCCTGACCCTTAGTGCCACCCTTACAGCATCTCTTCTCGAACATCAACTTTTAGGAATCATGAACACTTGTGAAAAATTAATCACCAGAGAGCAATTCTTCTCTTCTTCTATTCCCCATACAAAAGCTGCTGCCCTTCAAAGTGTTACCTCATTTGTATGCAGGAGCCCAGCGTCCAAGTGGAACAATAGGGACAAGCTGAAAAGCCTTCGAACTTTTAGAACCCAGAGAATATGTACCTATGAAAAAACCTACTGCACATGCAAAAGTGATCTTACCACTTGGAAAGGCAACAGGGAAGTTATTTATGGAGCAAGGCCTACCCTCTCTACATATGCTTAATGTTCTGAATAAAAAGATATGAAAATCTTCAACAAAAATAAAGCAGGTGTTCTTGCCTTTTAAATCAAAAATACAAGCCTAAAGAAGACTAGTTTAAAAAGAATTTTTTTTGATTGCTTTGTGGTAGATTTGCATCCCTGATGTAGACTTATAGGGAGAACTTGGAGGGCATCAGTGTGGAGAGCAGAAGACCAGAGGACTGAGCTGGAATGTCGAGAGGTCAAAGGAAGAGAGGTGAGATGAACAGGGATACGAACGGAGGACGAGCAGCAGCAGCCCGAGCTGCAGGAGCTGAGCCGTTCACCACTGCAGACCTTCCCATCCCTCTTGCTCCCGGCGTCCCGTGCCGGCCTCCCGTGCCGGCCTCCCTAAGGATCTTCTCCAGTTTTAACTGCAGGTTCACTGTAACCGCTGCCTGTCAACCTGATCCTGAGCTTTAATGGTACTGCAACTCTTCCTGCTGCCTCTAAGTGATTCGCAGGGGATGGTGAAAACAGAGAGCAGCATCTACACAGTTCCCCGTGCCAAGGAGAACACCAGACACATTTCACTTATTTAGTCGTCAAAACGATTCTCTGAAGTGCTACAATTGATTTTTTTTTTTTTTTTAAATAATAAAGAGTGGCACAAAGAGGTTAATTTTAGGTCCCATCTCTGCTTTTCATAAACTGACATTTTTCTTTATCTCATCACTAAAGAAGTTGACGGAGTTTTAAAGGACTGATCTTTCAATAGCCATTTAAGCAGCCTAGAAATCAGAGCTGGAAGTGAAGCAAGAGCAAAGCGCATCTGCTCGCACTCCTTCATTTCAGAGACGAGTGAGGAAAGCTCTACGACGATGACATGACTTACCTAGAGTCACACAGTTGACCAGCAGCAAATGGAAGTGAAAAGAGAATCTGAGTTTACTGTCCAATCTGACAGTTTCACCTCTGTTAGACTATCGCTATCCTGATGCTCAAACGCCGTGCTAGGTTAAGTATCTAAACCAATACAGTCATTCAATATCTATCAACTATCACTAATTGAACCCCTGTGTATGAATTTGCAGGTTTCCAATTTATATCTTGATTTAAAGCTTTTGTCTCGTATTTCTAATACCTCTGTAGACTTCAGCTTGTCTTGCTATCTGAAAACCCATCAATAATTCACATTTCCCCCCACTTTTCTACTTCATTAATAATGTGATTAGATCTAAATAGTTCTTTAATCATCATCATTATTTCCTACCAACTGTAAAAACCTTCTGTCCTTTCCAATTCCTTTTAAGTCAATGGAATTTTTTAAATTAGCTAGTTTTTCCCTCAATTAAAAACAACACATGCACCAAGTAACCGACTCTAGCAGTGCAGAAGGGCACATAATGCGAAATACATCTTCCTTCATCCTACCTCGTCAACGCGTTTCTCCAGAGGCCGCCTCAGTTGAGATTTGTTTATTTGATGGGTTTTTAAATCCTCTCAACAGCATTTACATCTTTATTAATTTTTAATAAAATGAAAGAGAAAATAAAATACCACACTAAAAACTGATATATCCTTTGCATTTCTTTTAGTTATTAAGGTTGTTTTTCTAATAAAATGGCAAATGTTATTCCATGACAAATAAGAAATTACCATGAAATTTCTATCAATTTTGATGTGGCATCTTTGAAGATATTACTATATTTTAAACTTTTTTTTTTTGAGAACTAAATACCACGATGATAAACTTCATTCCAAATGCTGAAGGATAACAATATTCACCAAATGAATCCACATTTATAATGAAAGAAAAAAGCCAAAACTCTAGGAAAAGATTGTTTATACGAGATATTAAGGAGTTTTTAAAAATCTCCTTATATTATTTTAGGTAGTATTTAGTTTATCACCACATCACCATAAATGTTTTATAAAGTCAGAGTTTGATAGAAAGGAACATTACATTTTTCATCTGTCAAGTCGTATCATTCCATCGATATTATATTTCCTTCCCCTTCCCACCCCCCACCCCAAAATAACATCTTTTTTTTTAATTAAGGAAAATCACTGACACTGTATTGAATACTGTATTAGTTTCCGGGGGCTGCCATACCAAAGTACCACAAACTGGGGGGCTTAAATAGCAGAATCCATTCTTTCACGCTTCTGGAGGCTGGAAGTTTGAGATCAAGGGGTCAGCTGAGCTGGTTCCTTCTGAGGACTGTGAAGGAGGGGAATCTGTTCAGTGCCCCCTTCCTAGCTTTTGGTAATGTCAGGTGTTCCTTGGCTTGTAGATGGTGTTCTCTCTCTGTCTTCACATCATCTTCCCTTTGTACGTGTCTGTCTCTGTGCCCAATTTCCTTCTTTTTATGAGGACACCCTAGGATTAGGGCTCACCCTAGTGACCTCATCTTATCTCGATCCATCTGCAAAGACCCTGTTTAATAAGATCACACTTACAGGTACTGGAAGTTAAGAATTCAACATCTTTGTGGGGTCCACAATTCAACCCATAATAAATATGATTGGACATTTTCTCTTAAATGAGAAAACAAAAAGGACCGGCAATGTATACAAGTTATCCTTTCTTAGCAGTGTGGTTACTAAGAGCTATCAGTACCAAAACTGGAGAAGCAGAACAAAGCAGGGCAGCACATGTGACTCCACGATAAGAGACTGTGGGCTGGGTCTAGAAGGCTTACCCCACCACGCAAAGAGGTAATCGGAATCACAGACATGGTTATAAGTGAAGCGCATCTGCGACCTCAAGCCCTTGGCAAATCCAAGGCCAAGGCAGACAGGGGATAGGGCAGAAGAATCAGGCTGCATGTGAAACCAGTCCTAAGAGGCTCCATTACAGGAGGCCTTCACACGAAAATATAAGAACTTGTCTATATGGCTGTGCCTCCAACTAGCCTAATGCCCAGACTAATGAACAGGGACAACAACATTTCCCTCATACACAGGGCTTGGGCTCCGAGGAGTGGACTCAGTCACTGGAAAGGCTGCTGTGAGATTAATGTTTGTTTTCCTTGCACTTCCTGTACCCCTCACTTAGGAACAGTCTATTTAGTCCTGGTATTTAAAGGCAAGCAAAGTGGACAGTCCATCCTCGGCTCCGTTTACCGGCCATGTGGAGCTGGTAGAACCCCGTTTCCACCTGGAGTTGGGAGTCAGTTGTAGGAACAGCATCTCGCCCAAGTCCAGTATCTAGCAGGCATTCTTCCAGGACTGAGGTTTGATCCTCTCTTACTTTAACTACTGGTTCTCTTCTACTTTGATCAGTTCTTGAAAACATGGGGTAGAGCCCCTTTAGAAGCTTAGAGTCTTGCTCATGGCCCTAGCTTTGTCCTAGCTCTTAAAGAACAGGACTTCTGTGTCCATAATCTCTTTATGTTAATATCCTTCTTTATGCAGAACTTAAAGATTTAAAAGGTAGGGGTTAACTTGACCAGCATCTGATCCCTGTAGGCTGGTTTCATAGAAAATAAGATGGATTCTAAAAAACGTTCCAAGGAAACTAGTTAGGCTCAGAGCTTTTAAGGAAGTCAGTTCTGACCTTTAACAAAGGCTTGGCCGCCAGTCCCTCTTTCCTGATAGGAAGAGGTTGGTGCTCGCCAAACTATGAAGGCCTGAGTGACAAATATTGCCATTTGTATTGCTATATTGCTATATCCCATGGCTGCAGCCAAAGGCAGAGACCTCAGCCCCCACGCCTCTCCCTCCTTCCCCTATGCTGACCATGCAGGGGAGAGGATGTGCTACCTTAAATCATGGATGCTGAGCTGGCAGGATAAGGCTTGTATCAAGGCTCTGCCATGGCATATTGCTATTGTGTCTGGCCTCCAATCACACCAGGAGTTGGACAATACTTCCCTAAACATACAGCATCCAATGAAAGGGCCGTGGGAGACCAGCGCACCTGCTCCTGCTCCTGTTTCTGGGCGTTCTCTCAGAGCAGTGCTGCTCCAGCAGGCCTGCTGTGAGCGCTGCTGACCAATTACCTTGTTAGCATGGCAGTTGTCCCAGCAAACTGGGCGTCTATCCAAGCCCATAGCATAGCCTTCTGGAAGCAAGTCAGGGAACCAGTAAGTTAAAGTAAGAGAGGATCAAATCTCCGTCCTGGGAAAATAGATGAAAGACCAACATTGGCATGGAGAGAGTCTGCTGGTGGCATTGTGGCCGACTTCAGGATAGCCAGTTTGTGAATGGGAGTCATTCCTGTGTGTCTTTACAACACTCACCCTACTACTGGTGCCTTCTGGCCTCTGGAAAGCCACTCTGAGATGTGCTATTTGGAATGTGTCCACGTCAGCAATAATTCTAAGACTGAACTGAGCAAGCTAACCAGGATCACTCTGCCTTTCTTCTGAAGTTCCCCAGTCATTGGGAGAATTTGGGATCAATACTGTAGATCCGAGTTGGCCTTTACTCAATCCCTGTGCTAAAGTCACAGGTGGTGGCTTTCTGAACTGGGTGGTGTGTACCTCCCTAGCTGTTCCTACAGTGGTCTTCCCCTGCCCGTTTCAGGGAACGTGATCAGTATCCTGGGGCTGTCCACCAATATTTATTTCTAATCCGCCTCCTCCTCCCCCACAGGCAATTCTAGACTCAAAGCCCATGTGAGCTGAATAGAATAGGTTGCTAACAGAGTGAGAGAGGATACTTACAAGCCGCCCATTGGAATTGGGAAGGAGAGATAGGACAGAAAAACAACAACAACAACAACAACAACGTGATCAGTATCCTGGGGCTGTCCACCAATATTTATTTCTAATCCGCCTCCTCCTCCCCCACAGGCAATTCTAGACTCAAAGCCCATGTGAGCTGAATAGAATAGGTTGCTAACAGAGTGAGAGAGGATACTTACAAGCCGCCCATTGGAATTGGGAAGGAGAGATAGGACAGAAGAACAAAAACAACAACAACAACAACAACAACGACGACAACAATACAATGGAGAAATTAAGGGTTAACTTAGCCAAGATTGATCCTTCCAGTCTAGCCTTTCAGAAAAGAGACTGGCCTTCTGCAAGTCCTCAGTGCTAAGTCCATTAATTTGGTCAAAAGCAAGGTTTGGACCCAGATTCTAAATCATCGAGAGGGGCAGAGGGAAAGGTGCTGGTATTTGCTCAACTATAAATGCTGATGTGGCCGACCCTGCCCAAGTGTGCCAGTCCCCAGTGAAGCTGCAGCTGGACGGTTTAGACCTCAGCCCCTTGCCCAGGCCAGGGAAGGGGCTGGTGCTAGACTCAGCCCCTAATGCTGACCTGGCGGGAAAGGACAGAAGCGAAGGTTCTGCCACATCACCATGCTGCTATTACCGTGGCCAGACCATACCAGGGAAGGGCAGTGCTTCCCTGCTCATGTCTACTGAAAAGCTCCCTCTCCCCCACCGTCTGCCATCTGGCCCTGCTGGACCTCCGCATGCTGCTCTAGAATGAACGGGCACATCTACCACTCCAGTGTCGGAGAGCTTTCTCCAGTGCTCCACAGATGTGGTGTGAATGTTTTCTGCCCTTTTGCCCTGTTTGACTGATAAGATCCTTACAAAGAGGTCACAATTCTGATGGAAGATGCAGCTACTGATTTGCTACGACTGTTCGTCAGTCTGTAACTACTCCGCGCCTGCTACTCCAGCTACAGTCAAGATATCTGACCTGAAGAACGAGACTGCCAGTCCTGGCATCAGTAGAAACCAGGCCACGCTGCACATGGGGGCCCCATCTTTAGCTGCGGCGGGGATCAGAACCTGTCTGCTGTGCTTGACTCTGGCCAGAGGCTCTGGGTGAGGCGCTGGTCTCGTATGTGCCAGCGGGCTGAACACTGGCCCTGATCGCACCCAGGTGCCCGGTCCCTGTGACTATCACTTCTGCCCATGTTCATTTGCTCTACAGTTCCCCGAGGATGCTGGAGCCATGCCCTGGACTACAGCCTGCTTGGTGGGCCCCTGACAACCTGCCTTTTGCCATCTGCCGGCTGGTATCCTGCTTTAACCTGAATGGGCACCCCTGGAATCAGAATGCTGCCACCTGCCCCTGAGCACAGCTGCCGCCTAGCTGTTACTGTGGGGCCTCCATTAGCTTGTCTAGACCAATCAGATCAGATATGCGGAAGCTACACCATTGTCACCTCAGGAGGAACCCTACGGCCAGGTGAGTCCCTATTCCACTCTAGCCACATATTCTTGATAGTCCTAGTCTACTCTCCTTATGAAAATTCTACCCTGGATTACAAAAGCTGCACAGATAATTTTCACTTTTGCCACATACTTAAAACACTCAAAGGCAATCTCTAGAATTTTCATCAATACCAACTCAGTCATTTTATCCACCAGGCAATAAAGGCATGATTCTTAGGGCCTATGAACTGATTAAGCGCATAGAAAAATAATTTAGATCTGACAAAAAGTAGTTGCAAAACAATACAACATAACTTAACAAAACTAATTTCATAGTCTAAACATTCTATTTGCTATGGAATAAGGGTGCATTTTATTATGCTATATGGTGGAACATCTAAGTTTGAGCAAGCCAAGGATTTGCTCTCACAGCACCCTAATCACATTTCCCAAACTCATCCTCACTCTCGGCCACAAAAATGATATGGGCAACCATGGAGCCATAGCTAGTAATCACAGGATTAGTAGATGCTCCAATATTTGTTGAACAAGTAAATGGATAAATGAATGAATGAATAAAGAAAGCAATGAATAAATCCTCCAAGAGAAATACATTGAGAAATTTTTTAAAAATCAGAAGAAAGAAATCAAGAGTTGTTTAACAGGCACTGAGTTTCAATTTTGCAAGATAAAAAGTTCTGGAGACTGGTTGCACAACAATGTGAATATACTTAACACCACTATTGTGTACAAAAATGGATAAATGAATGAATGAATAAAGAAAGCAATGAATAAATCCTCCGAGAGAAATACATTGAGAAATTTTTTAAAAATCAGAAGAAAGAAACCAGGAGTTGTTTAACAGGCACTGAGTTTCAATTTTGCAAGATAAAAAGTTCTGGAGACTGGTTGCACAACAATGTGAATATACTTAACACTACTATTGTGTACACTTAGAAATAGTTAAGATGGTAAATTTTGTTATGCAGTTTTTTTTACAATAAAAGAATTTTAGGAAATCATGCCAAATATTAGAAATCAGAAATAAAATTTTTAGAAAAATTCAGAGTATATACCTGTAGTAGCCATCCAAATCTCACTGAGGCTACTCTTAAATTTTCATCAATTTGCCCTGATTTCTTCAGCCTTTATTTTCCAATATTATTTCTTATTCCTTTTGCGACTTTTTTGGGGGACCATAATTGACTGATTATTTGATTTGTTATTGTAGGTCATAGAATTTGATGGCTTTAATTATAAAAAAACAAAACAAAAAGCCATTTTTATTTTATTTAGTTGAGGGGGGGGCATTCCCACAGTAGAAACAAAAAGTAATAAATTATATTTTAGTATATAGTTATTGAGAATTTTCGTAGTTAGGTCACCTTAAAAGTAATTTAAGTAAACAATTCTTTGCACAGAGCAGTGGCTACTAGCACAGACTCTGAAGCTAGCTCATGAGTTAATACTACCTCCACCACTAACCATCTTAACTTCTTTGTGCTCTAGTTTCCTTATCCTCAAAATGAAGTTAATTTTTAAAAGCTTAAAAAAATATTTACCCGCTCCACTCTGTGAAATAGGAATAGCAATTTTTAAAAGCTTAAGCAAGAATTTTACTTTCAATTTTACTTTACTAAAGCAAGAACTTATCCCATTTTTACAAATCAAAAAATAAAACTCTATTTCTGACAATAGGTTAAAAGTTAAAAAGAATAACTTCTCAAATTATAGTAGGTAACATGTTTTTAGGGCATAATTTTATAATCACCTATGATTCCCACATTTGGAAATAAGCTGTTAACATGGCATACGGTACATACCAAATATAATTATATTTTACATTGTATTTTGTATCTTATTTTTCTACTTACTATATCATGGGCATTTTCTCAAATCAATACATATTTGGGGGTTCTTAGAATAAAAGTCCAAGTCCTCACCTTGGCCTACAAGCCCCAGAGTGATCCCGAGCCTCCTGGTCTAATCTTCGCTCCTCTCCTTCCACTGACCACCTTACTCACCGAGCTCCAGACACATTGGCCTTGCTGGTCTTTGGGCGAGCTCAGCATGCACCTGCTCAGGGCCTTTGCGCTTACAATGTCCTCTCTGTAGACCCTTTTCTGTCAGATGCTCACGAGGCTTACTCCCACACTTCAATCACGTCTCACCTTCTAACAAACACCTTATGTAAAGTAGCAATGCCTGTCTATCCCTTTTTCCTGCTTTGTTTTAAATCCTAGCACTTCCCACTACTTAATATATTATATTACTATTAGTGCTTAAGACCTGTTTTTCCCAGTAGAACTTAAGTGTCATGAGGGCAAGGATTTCGTCTGTCTTGTTTACTGTTTTATCCCCTGGAACTAGGTTCTAAACAGATATTTGCTGAATGAACAGATGAATGAATTTTGCTCTCATTTGTAATTTCTTGACTGCACAGAATGCTGTTGCTTAATATATTTAACTAATCCCCTATTTTGAGATATTATAAATCATACTGCAACGGACATGCTCGAATTCATTGTCTTAAATACTTTTTGGCGGTTCCCTCAGGGTTAAGTTAGTGCAGCAGCTTCTTAAACATCCCACACTTCCTCTTTTTCCTCCTTCCACAGGGAGTATCACAGCCAGACTTATACTACATCACATTCCTTTCTTTATCCTGAATATATTCAAGCTTAAGCCCAAATGCTGAATGATGACAGCATGCCCCTATTTTGCCTTTGTACTCAGTTCTCATCACTGTTCAGAAATACATTTTCTACTTTAAACAGTTTGCTTTTCCTACCAGCTCCTCTAATCTGTTAATGTAGTTCTCTCTTACAGAATATCTTCCTATTTCTTTACCTGCCCAAATTATACACATCTTCCCAGCCTCCCACTGGTCCCTACTGATCCCTTCATGCTTTCTTGAATCTGATCTATATGATCTCTCACTTTGAATTTTCTAAACTTTTCTGCTTTCTCCCATATTCATCATTCTCATATCTGTCTGCCATGTTCTAGCACCTCTATGCTGTAGATTACAACATACGGTTTTCTGAAGAAAAAAGAGAAAAACTCTTTTCCCCTTTCTCAAAGTCCTATGCAGTCCTAGCCACAAAATACCAAGTATTTTCTAATTTAACTGTTTTGCCAAAGTCAAAACTTTTATGAAAATTGACACAGCTTTTTGAAGGAAGAAATAAGATCATTCATGGTAAAATATTTTTGTCTTCACACATATTTGCCTTGCATATTATTTACCCAAATAAGTAATTTTGATTCTTAAATTTCTACTTGCAAACTTTTAAAAATTTTTTATTTTATTATTAATTTCAAGTATACAGTACATTGGTTAGACATTTATATAGTTTATGAAATGATTCCCGATTGCTCTCTCCCTCCCCTGGCCCTCTGCTTAGCCATCACATTACTGCTGACTGCATTCCTTATGCCATGCTCCCCATTCTCCTGACCATCTATCTACTAGTAATTGGTACTTCCTTAATAAAAATTTTTTATTTTATTATTAATTTCAAGTATACAGTACATTGGTTAGACATTTATATAGTTTATGAAATGATTCCCGATTGCTCTCTCCTTCCCCTGGCCCTCTGCTTAGCCATCACATTACTGCTGACTGCATTCCCTATGCCATGCTCCCCATTCTCCTGACCATCTAGCTACTAGTAATTGGTACTTCCTTAACCCTTCACCCCTTTCTCCCAGCTCCCCAATAACCCTCCCCTCTGGCCTGCACCAGATTGTCCTCTCTATCTGTGAGTCTGTTTTTGATTAGTTTGTTCTTTTGTTCCTTAGATCCCACATATAAGTGGAATCATATGGCATTTAACTTTCTCTGACTTATTTCACTCAGCATAACCTCTAGGTCCATCCATGTTGTTGTGAATTGTAAGATATCATTTTTTTGGGAAATAGTCCATTGTATATATGAATCATAACTTCTTTATCCAATCATCTGTTGATAGGCATTTAGGTTGCTTCCGTATCTTGGCTAATGTAAATAGTGCTGCCATGAACACAGGGGTACATAGATCTTTAAGAATTATTGTTTTTAATAAACTACCATACAAGGCATGTTTCTGATGATTTTTGTTGTTGTTTTAGGCTTGTCTTAAGATAATATTATTAGTTATGAAGTTATTTTTAAAGGAACATTTCCTTCAGATATTATTATAAAATCATGATGGGGTGGTATCTGAGTTATACCGATAATTTTTGGTTTTTACATAGGGGCATGAGGCACTAGGAAAACCACAAAGTGTGCCTTTCCTTTTCCCCATTTTCACACACGAGAAATCAAGTTGAAATGCACAAAGGGGGCCCCGGGAAAGGGAAAACAATCCAAAGCGGTGCAGCCTGGATGCAGATGAAAGGTGTGTGGACAGGTGGCGGAAGATGCTTTCTCTCTGTGACTGAGTTGCTGGAATCTATGCCGACAGCTCTTGAGCAGAAGTGAGTCTGCAAGCGACACTGAAGCTGAATCCATAGTCTCAACGCCTTTGCTTTTTTAATCTCACTAGCTTACATTTTTAATCAAAAGCCTCAGCTCTTTTTCTCCACCCCAATGTGTTTTCTGGCTGCCTGAACTCTGGATTATCCAAACCAGCCCAGGTCGCCTGGCAAATGGCCACTCACCATCTTCCTCGAAGAGAAGGCCCATGTGCCCATGCGCCTCGGCTTCTTTCTTCCCACCGTCAATTTTGATCAGTTGAGCAATCTGAAAACATCGTTCGTAGAAGTGGTTCCTTACCCACTTGTCTTCAGAATTATTGAAGTAACAGGCCAGAGCATATAAGTTATTATAGACATCTTCAAAGTATCCTTCAAAGAGGGAAAAGCATCGAAACTGCATTAGAAAAATGTCTCATGACACATCTCTTCAATGACAAACCAATACAGAGACATTTATTTTCTATTTTTTCCTTAGAAGCATGGTTAACTATTTTAAAAATCAAAATGCAAAAATTAATGTATTTTATGTATTAAGGTAGTTATGCTAATTAAAGAATGTGCACATGAGACGAGCAACAAAAAATGTTTTCCCAAAACTTAGAACAATTTAGAAATTGATATACCCTTGGTTGAAATACTAAACTTTATATTAGACAAAAACAGGATAAAATCTACTAGCCATGTGCTCAGTTTTTTTTTTGGAAGAAATGAGTATGTAGTACCTTCAAATATTTTTCCCACTGAAGATTTTAAAAGTATTTAGAGATTCCAGGGAAAGCAAAGTTTCTTAACTATGGCAAAAAGGTAATGTAAATGAAAAAGCAGATACAATATGAAAATAGCAAGGTATTTTTACTCAGAAGAAAAAACTGTGATGAAGCTTATAAGAAATGACAATCAGGATGACTGAATAAGTTCCAGATACTTTCTAGCAATAAATGTTAGCAATGCTAAGAAAGAGTGAACTTTTATTCTTTTGTTTTCTATGACTATCTTTCTCTGCTGAAAATGCATTAATAATAGTCATCCCTCTCACTCAGTTATTAGTTTATTAGTTGTTAGTTTATTAATCCTCCTACCCTGACCCAAAGTGGCATCTGACCTATTTGTACTCAAAAAAGTGTATTAATTCATTGTGAATCAGTTTTATGAACCCCATTGCAATCAATCATAAATGAACAAAAATGTATATGTGTTAATAAATTGTGCTTCAGTCCTGTAAATTCTACTCTATTGATGAATATGAACAAATTCATAATCTTTATTTTATTTTTGAATTTGTGCTGAAAGCATAGTTGTGAATATGTGGTAGCCTCTGGATTACGTTTCCAGGCTTTTTAAAAAATATAATTCATTATCATTCACTGATACTAACTGTTCACTATCAGAAGTCAACCCATATATTTCTGAAAAGATTACAATTATGAAAAATATTTACTATTGCCCACTAACACTCTAATAAGATTAAAATTAAAAAGCTTAGAAAAATTGAAACTAGGTTGACTACAACAAAGGGTAACTTTCAAGAACTGTACTTAAGTTACTCCAGTATTTCAAAAGAAATTTCTAAACCCTAAGTCATTCCTTTACATACACTACTGCTTCATAATTCCATAGGAAATTAAGGTTTACCTCAAAATAGGTTTTATACCTAAAAGTTAAAGCAATACAAAATAGATCTTTCTATCTCTCTATTTTTTTAAATTTTATTTTATTATTCGTTTTTAGTATACAGTACATTGGTTAGATATTCATATAGTTTATAAAATGACCCCATAATAGCTCTTTCACTGTCTCCCTACTTTTGAAGGAACTGAGGATTCTGGAGAGCCATTGTGCTTTTTAAGGCTATTTATGATAGGCAACAGCTTAGGTGAAAAGTAGAGAATAACCTGACTTATTTACTTAAAAACAAAACAAACAAACAAACAAACCACAAATACTCTCATCTCAGAGCTGACTTCTGTGTTTTATCTTTCCATTCTGAAGGTGCTACCTAATGTGAATAGGGACTAAAGTCTGTTTTGTAGTATTTTATATTCCTGTCATATTTAGTGATTAGAGTTATTTTTCAAAAGCTGTAAGTAAAATATTTCATATCTTCCACTTAAAGAAAATTATATAAAGAGCTTTTAAAAATATATGCAATGACGAAATAATTTTTCTGTTTTTCAGTAATTAAACCTTAATAGAATATTTCCAACATTTAATAAACAAAGGTTTTTGTTTGTTTGTTTTTAGAATGAGTTAGATAAGCTATCAAGATTCCATAGTTAAAGACTATTTGTTAGCTAAGCTATTTTTCTATGGAAAAATGTAGTACTATTCACAGTATTAAGTATAAAGGCGTATATTCAAGCTTTTAATCTTTGTACAATCCAAATATATGACCTGCACCCTATATATTCTAAGCAGCCTTTAATCCCTGCTTGTAGACCATGTACTTGAATTGTCACTAGGTATATTTATAAGATGAAAATCAATTTTATTGGTGGCTTATTATTTAGATCAGTATTCACTATGTTACCTAAAAAGGCGATTCCATGATAAAATAAATTTGGGAAATTCTCTTGCTAATTTCCTCTTTTAATGAACTCACAATGTACATTTACATGTTAAAGGTTCTGATAAGTCCTGCAATAAAACAATCTGCTTAACATAAATGTTAATTCATATTATGTTTCTCAAACTTACTTTACCAGACAATTTTATTTCCTTTTTACTTTACATAAAACTTATAAACATCCTGTGGGACTTTACTTGAGTAGAATATACTCTGGGTATCTTAAATAAATGTTACCAGAAAAAACTGCTGCTTAACCCTTGACAATAATTTAAAGTCAAGTGTAAATAATGTTTGAATTATCTATTGATTCAGTTACCCATTACCATTATTGTCATCTCTTCCCTGGTCCCATGGGGCACAAGGCCCTAATCATGACATTACAGATGGTACAGAGATGATTCACAACAATGGGTAATACAAGAAATGTTCTCAGGGAAAAGAAACACTTTAACAAATGGAAAATAATTTAAAAAGAAATTAATGGCTTATTTTAAATACTTCTTTGCTATAAAACAACAACAAAAAAATTTTTTGTAAAGTGATTTAAATAACTCTAGGTTCCTGCTCTGTAAGTCTCAAGAGATAGAACTTACCAGAGATGACTATTGTTAGTGGGATAGAACCTTGAGACACTATTAACAGATTTCTGTATTCCAGATGAAGAGTGTGTGTGTGTGTGTGTGTGTGTGTGTGTGTGTGTGTGTGTGTGTGTGTTTTAAGATTTAGGATTAATTCGAGATAATAAGAGTGAATGTGCATATCGCCCATTCCACTTTCTAGGACATTCTTAAATCAAATCCCAATTTCCCAATAAAGTTCACATGTTAAGTGTGAAAAAAGTATACAAATTTTTAAAAAGAATATAAAAATGCTCAACTGAAGTATTTCCAGTAACATTTATTGCAATAATTTTAATTTTCTGTATTTCAAACATGCAAAAGCTACTGCATTTTGAAGGAGATAACCCTACAGAAGAGTCATTCTGAGTAAGATATAATTGAGTTCCATTTAACAAATATAACCTTGGTTACCATGAATATATGATAAACCACTCAGTAAACAAAATATTTGCTTTCATTAGTTAGACCATGTGGACTATTTAGACTTTGTTAATTTTTGGAATGGGAGAAACATTTTTATTTATATGTAGTTACTTTTCTTTAATAAAAAATTATAAATTAAAATGCTTTCTACCTTAAAAGACTATTTAGCATTGTAGTTTCTTTATAATGACAAAATGCAAATTTCTTATATTTATGACACTTTATGATAAGTGATATATTTGGCTCATATTTATTCTACTCATAGCTTCTATTTAAAACATTTAGTGAATATGATGATTCAACTTGAAAAAAAATCACTACCGGGCAAACTTTATCTTGATTGATTCTATTTGCAGTGTAAATATCACTTCAGAATTTGGTACTGATACTAGAATGTAGGATTTTAGAATAGCATTTTTTACTTATAACATTTAATTTCTTAATAAATTAATATGTAAATCACATTTTAAAATTCATCAAAGGACTCTTTGTAAAGTCAATACTGCAGCTAAATACTTTTCATAATACAATAATTGCCGCCTATTTCCATGCACACACACACACACACACACACATCCTAGTTCACTTATGGTAGTGGTGTAAGGATTTTGGTATACTTCACATTTGTGTTCACGATCTGATGGGAAATATGTATTGACTCTACCATAGAGGCTGAAAGACTTCGCTACACTTTCTGATGCTGTTTCCATGTCCCCATCAATTCTCCCCATTGTAGCATCAAGTAACAGTTGCCTAATACTCCATTTTCCCATAGAAAGGCCTGAAATGAAATGTAGACATTGCCATGCTGGGGCCTGAGCTACTCTTTTTGAATCCTGGTATTCTCGTGCAAAATGCTGAAGAAAGAATAATTTAGAACACCAAATTTATATGTCAAATTCTAGGATTTCCTTTCTTTCTTTGATTACATAAAATGACAGATTTCTAATATGTAACTAAGAAATACTTATGGCAACAGTATCAGTATAATTATAGTAGGGATTAAAATATTTTCTTCAATAGTTGAAACACACTGACTTTCTGGAAAATTTTAGGATACAAGGAATTTGTTAGAAATGATGTGATGGAACACAGAAAATTAACAATTTTATTCGTAACTGTGAACTGTAGGCCTTTCATGTCTCTCACGATTCACTGATAAAAATTCTGATTGAAATCTGTAGGACTTATTGATAAAATTTTCAAATTCCATTATATGAATACTAGAAAATGAGTATAATTTTCAAGTTGTAGTACTTTTTGAAAGTCTCTCCTTAGCAAAAGTCAAAATTCAGATTACATATGAAGAAAAATTATGGAAAGACTTAGAATTAATGATGTAGAAGACTTTAACATACTGGAAAGTTTAGGAGAAGTTATTAGGTACTCCTCATTGCCTTCCATGGTTTAAAATGATATCACCAGGATGCCCCCGTGTCTGGGGCAACCCTGTGAGTCAGCGGTCCTCATCCTCTATTCCATAAATATGCTTAGTTGACATGGCTGAACTGTGCTAAGTTGTCTTAATGTTTCAAATTCATACACGAAACAATCTGGAAGTTTTCCTCAGGCGCCCACTGTTTTAGATCATGCAGCGCTGCCGCCCACAATCCTTCCACTTACCTTTCCTTTCGGCCACCTCAGCCCTGGTCAGGTAGTAGTAGAAGTGGTCCAGCTTATCAGGCTGCTCCTCCAGAGGTCTCTGCAACCACAAGAGGGACCTAACTCTCGCAGCCTCCCTCAGCGCATCCCACTTCTCCATCAGAGCAAAGAGCTCAGTGAAGGACTTATGATAGCCATCTCGCAGCATGTCCACACAGATGCTCTTCTTGTATGAGTTCCGGTAACTGGGAATGAGAATCAGAACACTCAGGGTGTTATTTTAATCCTTGAAATGTGTGCAGTGTTTTTATCCTATAATAATTAAAAGTTGAATCATGCTGCCTTTTCTTCCTCAGTGAAAGCACTAAAAACCGTCTTTGCCTCAAACACTCATAATTGAAAAACTTCAGTTTCATGAAAGATGCCAGGAGCTATCTAAATACAGTAATTTTAATGAAATTACATTATAAACATATCAGTTCCAGAGCTGAGTTCCCTTTGATAAGAACAAATAAGCTAGTTGACTGATGTCTGAGTCTGTTCGAGCTGCTATAACAAAATACTACCAATTGAGTAGCTTATAAACAACAAAAATTATTGCTCACAGTTATAAAAGTTCGAAGTTCAAGATCAAGTCATCAGTGTGGCAGCCTTCTGGTGAGGGCCCACTTATTGTTTCATAGTTGGCTCCTTCTGAGTCCTCACATGGTGGAAGGGGCTAGGGACCTCTCCAGATCCCCTTTTATAAGGTCTACTCCCATTGACGAGAACTCTACTCATGACCTGAGTATCTCCCAAAGGTCCCATTTAGAAACACTTTTGGGGATTAGGATTTTAACATGAATTTGGGGGGACACAAATATTCAGACCATAGTATCAGATGACATTCAAAAATACTTGATACACTAGACTCTTAACAAAATAACCAATCAGCCAAGCAAAAATTAAACATCTCATTAATATCAAAACAATGCACTCTATATTAAATGATTTCACTGTATGCTATGGAAGTTCATTTATTCATTCATGCAGAATATGCTCCTAGAAATTCATTTCTAAATATATTGGTAAATTATTTTCAGTTAGAATCACATTCATAATTTCTTAGATTAATATTTCACTACTAACTTAATAATAAATCACATGTAAGAAAAAGTGACAAATAAATATTCCACTTATTTATTTAACAAATAGCTATTGAGTTTCCTGCCAAGTGCCAGGCACTGTTCTAGACCAGATACATTCCATGCCCCTGTAAAGTCTGTATTTTAGGGAGAACACAACCAACAAATAAGTAAACAAATAACAAATAATTTCAGATGATGAAAACTGCCACACAGGAAGCAGAGCTGTGGGATAACAGCTGTGTGATGGCGCTTATTCTACCAAATGAGTGATGAGAGGCCAAATGATATAGCTTTATGTTAATTATTTTACACTTTTTTAAAAAAAATAGGAGACAATTAAGTATTTAGAACAACTGACCTGTGATACTACTTGTAATAAAGATTTCACTGTGGCGTGGAAACAGCCTAGAATTAGTCAGAACACCCCGGGTCTGAGACAGAACTTCCAGTTCTGTGAGATTTCCCTGGACCTCATTTCTTCTCATCTGTGAAATGTGTGTATTATACATGCCCTGCCTACATCCTAGAATTCTTCTAAGAACCAAACGAAATTATGCATGTGAAAATGACCTGGGAAATGTGAAGTCCTGAACTACCGGTTCTGGCTATGCAACAGCATCACCTACAGAATTCAACAAACAAGCAAGCAAAGCAGAAATGCTCAGGCTCACCCATCAAGAAATTCTTATTCGGTGGATCAGCTTAGGTGTAGAACAAAATACATAAAGAGCGGTGAGGAGGGGCATGGTGAGAGGGAAACTAAAAAATGAAAAGCAATACCCGGATCATGAAGAGCCCTTAAAGCCATGGTAGGAAGTCTGGACTCTAGGCATCTGGCAGCTGACGCGAGGCACCTATTGTTATAGGACTGGTCCATAAAGAGAATAAGGAAACTGTATTCCTAGGCCAAAAGCTCAAAAGCCACCACCTTGTATGAGGCAAAAAATATTTGAAATGAGGAAGAGAGAGTAACAGATTTTTGTTTGTTCCTGCCCGCCTGTTGAGACAGAAGAGGAGAAGATGAAGGAGGAAGCAGAGAGATGCTCTAAAAGGCCACGTCTCCTCTCTCCTCCCCTACCCACCTGCCTTGACACAAAGACAGCACAAGTCACTGTGCAGGTCTCAGCAGAAGACGACCAGAATGAGCCCCTACAATTTCCCACAGTCCCTGAGTGGTTTGGACCGAATGCCATAATAGTCTAGTGGGTTCCATGGATGTCGCGAAAGTTAATGGAAAGAGCGAGGTGGTATGTCTGCCACAATGTCATTGGCTGTGGGAAGGGGATGTGTACCAAAAGGCTGTTATATGGGCTGCCCACTGAGACCTGAAGGAGGACACAGCTATAGCTCTGAGAATAAGCAGCGCTGGGGACCTATTGAAGGCGTCAGGCCAGCATATTTCCAGAGCTGACAGAAAAGGAGGGATTGAGCACATCAGAGATGAACACCTGTACAGAATCCCACAGGTTAGGAATGCATTCCACTACAAGAGGTTTCTATTTCTCACAGCACAAGATGCTACTGGCCTAGGTTCAGTGGACTGGCAATTTCAAGGTTCACGCCTCCAGGATTGTTTTAACTTTTCCCTCATGCTTGTCCCTTGCTGGTCACTGAAGGGACAAGCTCTAGATTATCATCTCTACCTTCAAGGAAAGGAAAAAGGGGAGAATGTGGTGGCATCAGCCGTCTTTCCTTATTATCAGGGGAAAAAAAAACATTTCTGTAACTATTAGTGGATGTCCACTTTGTTCTACTGGCCAGAACTCTGTCATGTGGCCACCCATGCTGCAAGGAAGCTAGAAAAACACACATCTTGCCTGTTCTAGGTCACACTGCCCTGACAGAACTGGGGTTGCGTTAGCACAGAAGGGAGGCGTGAACTCTAGAATGGCAAATTTAGTGCTGATCACAAGGTCCTAGAGATCACAATCGGGAAGTAAATGTTAACAAGCAGCCGCGCCCAGGGATGCCAGATACAACTGGGAAGGGTGCCCAGTTATATATGAATATCATAAAACAGAACTGAAGGAAAGGAGGGGGATTGGTAGAAGCAGGTGGATTCAATGCGTAGTCAGGCGATGAAGACACTGATTACTTGGTGAACGAGTGGATGTTGCGGGTGATGGAAAGGGAGGAGCTAGGATGACAACCAGGTTTTTGGAGTAATTGTTAATTTGCTAAGGAAGGGAACACAAAAGGATGAATAGTGATGGGGAAAGATAACTAGTTTAGGTTCCCCCAAAAGGCAGCTTTGGGGGTGGTACAGGAGATCTGAGAGGACAAGGGGCTAGAAATCCAATCTTGCTTCAAGCAGGCCCTGTGTGTTTATGCCTTAGCTGCCCACATGTTTTCCTGTGAGTAAAGAAAGCATTCCGGTGCAAAAATAAAGAATATTATAAATAAAAATTAGAATACTGACTTTAAACAATAAAAATGAACACTAGTCAGGAGGCCTTCTCAATTTTAATCTCAACTGGTACAGAAGCGGAGGAAATCACGCTCTGAGCTTTATTTCCCTCCCCCGGAAGATGAGGCTGCTTTGGTTGGATCTGGTCTGCCTAGCATCCAGCTCCACTTCTACAGGTGGCAGGACTGCAAAGTACTTTTGGAAATGGCCAGTCCCACACTGTGTGTCCTCTTGGTTGGACTTGATTTCAAAGACTTCCCAGCCAAGAGGTGGGTCAGTGACCCAAATTAAGCCACTGGCCTCTCTCCCAGGCTTTTGAACCTTGCGTCAAGACACACAAGTGTGCAGAAGCTTGCTGGAGCTCAAGCAACCTGGCAGCAACATCCTGACAAGAGCCATCCTACCTAGAGCCATTCAAGGGTCACATGTCTTGTCCTTTTCTTCTGAGCCAGTTCTCCACTAAATTCGGCTGGTTACCTAACATCCTTCCAATAAAATCATTTTCACTTTATTTAGTCAGAATCAGTTTCTGCTGCCTCTGAGCGAGGACCACAAACTGCTTCAGAAGGGACTGAAGTAAAATTGTTTCTAAGACATCTTTCAGCCTCAAAACATCCATGATATATAACGAACATAAATTTTTAAAAATTCTAGTATGTTTTTAAAAAGACCACTCTTTGCAAAAGAGATTTCAAATAGAATTATATTTTAAAATGCATATGTAACTATGCTGATATCATCTCTATTTGTTATACACATATGTCATTTATATACACAAATGTGTATGTCATTGTTTAAGCCTCATTGCTAATATTTGAGGGTAAGAAAGTGCAATTATAGTGATTTGTTAAAGAGGTTCCTATTTACACCTTTATAGTTAATTCAAATGATTTCTTTTAACTGGAATAATTTTTCACTTATTAAAATAAACGGGTTATCTAAAAATAAAAATGTATGTCAATTTCCTCCATTATGTAATATATTTGGATTTCTTAAGTTTTATATTTCATAACAGCAAATCACAGCCAAAATTCATTCACTTTATGGAAAGAATTTTTTTAAAAACAAAAATAGAAATATAAACAGAATGCAAATTCATTATCTTTTTTCATTTGGACACAAAGTTATTAGTCGTTGGCTTAATTTACATGTTAAAACAAATATTAGTCTAAATTAAAATATGTTCTTTCTATGTATCAGGAGAAGAATCTCCTTGACCTAAAGTCACTATACTGGTTGAAAATGGAAAATTCTGGGAAAATTTATGGAGAGATTTGATAACATAGAATTTGAAAAGAGTTCTCCTGACAGAAAAGATGGCATTCATAGAAACAAAGCTGTAACATTCACAGATATGCTGGACATCTATAAATCTATATCCTAAGGAAGATCTTTGCTGCTGCAGATATCTGAGGCTGCCCTGGGCTAAGGGATGCTGCTGGAGAAGAACAGATTTAAGAACAGGATTAAGCAGCCATACATTTCATATGGATTTTATTACTATTAAAAGCCATTATTCAATAAAGATTATATGTAAGTATTTTTAATTTACATCAAAATTTCCCTTAAAAATTCTAAGATTAAAAAAAAATCTATAGCGAGACAGTAAAACTGCACAATTTGATGCTGGAAAATGGAGAGCTTTCTGTTAAACAGCTATGCAGTTACTGTATCATTTTAAAATTCTGCCTATATTACTTTGAATAGCCACTATACATAGAGCACTTACAATGTGTCAGACACTGTGTAGATATCATTTCTAACTAACACAATACCTCTCTACAAAGTACTACTTTCATTTTTACAGGCTAAACAAAAAAATGTCTTCAGTGAGATTGTGACTTGCCCAAAGCCATACAAGCTAGTAAGTGATATTTGGAATTTGCACCCAGGTTTCTTAGACTGCATTTTTGAATTTTTCCACTTAACACAGTGCTTATTATATCAAATATTATTGGGTTTTCTTCTCCTTTTCTTCCTCCACACAATTTCTGTTTATTTGAATCAATTGTTTAGGAATTTGACATAACTGGACAATCACAATATAACTTTCCAATTTGAAAGCCAATGTTTTTATCCATGCTAATACATATTTATGCCGGATTGGGGGAAAAGATAGGTATCATTCTCTGACTCTCTTTAAAATGAAGAGCAGACAACCAGCAGCATCCTTGCAAAGCCAATTCAGTAGATGTGATTCCTACTGAAGGGTGTAAAGTCTAATGGGGAAAACACTGAGACAAACATATAAAAGAATGAAAAGCACACACTTCTACAAACATAAAAAAAAACATGAATGGAATAAATAGATATAAAAACTTATTTTATCTGCCTTTATAGGTATTTATACTAGTTATTAGATGGATTTTCAAAATCAAAATGAATTATCCCCTATTCTAATATATAATTAATATATTTAACATATTTTTTCATAGCACAAACTGAAATACTATATCAAGGTTAAGCTTCACATTTGGTAAGATATTTCAAAAGCAATTCAATAAAAAGCCATATTTTAAAACAAGATCATAAAATTTTTATTTAATCTGACAAAGATAAACGCAAAAGATAGGTAATGTCTAATCAAAAATCAGGTTAATACTTTTATTCCATTAAATTAATATTTATAAGTCACTAGTGGGTTATCTATGTGTCAGTTATAACAGTCTCACAATCATACTGTAGGAATAAATGTTATTGGAATCACCTACGGGATAATTACACTGACTCTTAAATTAATACTTAAATAGCTTCAGTTAAAATAATTTCCATGGAATAAAGTCACTATTCTTACTCATACTTTTCAGTGTAGGTAGAAATTATATATAATAGAATAGTGGAAAAATCCACCTCTTTACACATACACGCACAGACACAAAAAATCATATAAGTTATTTGGGTATGTTTTATAGTTTTTTGTTAAAAAGACCATTCCCCCACCTCCAAAAAAAAAAAAAAGCTAGTATATATAGCACTTCCCTAGTATATATAGAGAGAAGTGAGAAAGAAAATTAACTATGCTTAAAATGACTTTATTTTAAAAGCACGTAGAATGTTTTTACAATGAAAACTGAAAGCATTTTTCTTAATTTTACACATTTAGGTTTTTTAACAATGATTAGTCATAGTGTTGATGAATTCTCGTTAAGAATTATACTATCGTTATTCTTAAACATTTTTGTGTAATAACCATTGGAGAGTTGAGGTTTTTAGGACTTTATTTTCTGTGGACTCCAAAATATGGCAAGGAAAAAAGTTTCAATATAAAAAGTCTCTTTAAATTTAAGGGATTCCCAGTGAGTTGACTGGTCTCTGGGGGCATCTACTGGAAATTTAGCAAATTGCACTCACATCATGTAAATTTAATAACTTTCATTATCCATCTTAATACAGATATTATTTTAATTGATATGCAAATAAGGTGATACTCAAAGAAGATAAATGTAAAGTTATGCATAGTATTCTATCTCATCCATCTGGTAACAGCAAAACATGTAGCTGTCTATGAGATCAGTTAACAAATACTCAACTCTTAAAAATGTAAATAGGGCAGGTGTCATATATCACAGAGAAACAGTTTTCAAATCACTCAATTCTCATGTTTGGAAAAATCAGAAATATATTTTAGAAATAAATATTTGCACATTTAATGAGGCATTTTATCATATCCAAATTAAATGTATATAAAAAGCACTTTTAAAATTATGGTTTCTCTAAAACATTCATTTTGCACCTCAGTATATTCATTAACCATAAATAACATGATAACCACTGCTTATCTTCTATATGATTTTGAATTTAACTATTTAGAGATTAATAGCTCAAAACAGTAGAATTTGTTATGTTCAGGAACCAAAGGATCTATCCTTTATCATAGTCATTACAATTATAATTAGTCATTAAAATGAACACTGTTATTAATTTCTCCTAAACATTTTAGCAGAACCTCCTTAAAGAAAAATAAACATATGACAAACTTAATACAATCATTACTTATGTATAGTTTTGACATATATTTCAATAAACAAAGTAATTCTGGTAAAATTATTGCTGTTGCTAACCATGTAATAGGAGTTAATATCACAGTCATCACAATCTTGATTTTCTTTGTAAAATTTATGAATCACATTTTCTTTAAGAGAAAAATTAATTTTAAGGTATATTCATTGTGCTATACTTTAATTGCACCATAGTATACTTTATATATTGCTATAATTTTATCTAAAACCCTCTTAATGAAGATTGAAATATATGACATTTTAGCTTCATTACAAAAAAATACAACTAATGCATTTATTAGCTTTTACTGTTTCTGGAAATTTCATTAGAATCACTGTCCAAATAAACTATATCACTTTTAATTGTGTAAATAAAAAACTAATCAATATAAAAATGTTATCAGCAAATCAGACTATAAGTATTAATATAGCAGGATTTTGGTTTCAGTTTAGATTTAGATTCATATTAGATAGTTGGAGTTATTTGATAACAAAAATAAATAAAATCTGCCTCTGAAGAGATTATAGAATGTAATTTTTCATGATTTTCTAAACAATTAGAAGTTCACAAATTTGAATTTTTTGAGGATGCTGTTACACATATAAGATTTGCTTTCTATTTTTAGAAAATACAAATTTTCATTCATTTATAACCCATTAGAAAGTACAGTAATACTTCCAACATTTTAAAAGTGTACACACAAATTGAAAAATGCCATTTGGAAAAACTATTTACTCTAAGTCTACCTTTAAGTAAAAAAAAAAATCTGGTAATAATAACTAAGAAAGTTTACTACATAGTATTTTATAAATAGGACTATTATTAATATAATTTTTTCAACAAAAAATAAAATATTAAGAAATTTGATCAGCAAAGAATTTTCTCAACAGTACAATAAGAATTCACTTAATTCAGATTTTATTTAGGGTATATGGAATACTTACACAGAATGGAACAAAGACTATTTCTTAGATTCAATTATGTTAAACTGATACTCGGCAAAATGAAGTAACTATTTGTGAGATCAATAAGTGTTAATCGATCAAACAGAAATTTTGCTGGTGATTGTTACCCAATATTAGAGGAAAGCCATGGTTATTTAGTAGATGGTACAGACTATATCCCTTACAATAGCTTTAAATAATTCCTTTAACAATAATTTTTTATTCACATACCCTGTTAAAAATGATTTCCTCGAGTGATTCCTATTCAATTAAATATTTGAAGTACAGCAATTGTCATCAATCAAGAATGAATAAGCTATTCCTCAGTCAATATAAAGTATTACCAAATATTTACCCACATAGAGTTGCACATATTTTCTTTACTGAAAAATCTCAAATTTAACCACATTTTAAAAATAGTTTTTATTTAGAAGTTTATTGAAAAAGCACTGGAAGAATGTTTCTTATGAGGGTAACTGCACGTATAATTTTTATAAACAGCCATTACTTGCAAACTCTCTCAAGAAAATCAAACTTTTTAAAGAATGTTTTAAGCCAAAGATTATACTTGGAAATGAATGAAATGAATGTCATTATTTAAGAAGAACTTTCAGTGAAAATATTTTCAAGCCAGAGTACCACACTTGAGTCCCAATATCTTTCATTAAATGAGGCAATCATATTAATTCTTGTTGTTTTCTTTCAATTTACACTATAACTTTCCACTATAAAAAATATGATTATATAACCAACTTATATTGGTTATATTGTTATTTAACCAATAAATATGTTGAAAAATAAAGCCTGAAAAAATCTTAATTTTTGGATTGAGTTATAATAATAAAAAAGAAATCTGAATAAGTAATATAATTATGCTATAGTTTGCATCCTAACATGATAACAGATGTAAGAAAAAGAGGGGAAAAATAAAAAATGAACTTCATACTACATGACTACAAGCAATGGATTACAAACACATGTAAGCATGATCGTGCTAGCTCATTAACTGCATATTTTTGTATAAATTAGTATTTATAAAATTTTTATTATATAAAACTTCATATAATAAAATAGCCACTGTTATTTGAAACATAATTTTGTGAATGCTCTCCAAAGTTTTGAAATTCTATTATTTAGGACATTTTGTCTTAAACAATATCATTTAAAAATTTTCTTTCAGTTCATCTTTATAAATAAACTATCAATTTTCCATATAAATTGAGTGAAACATCAAACTTTTAATAAAAATGTAAGGCTGGAGAATATAAAGACAAAGCTTAGTAAAAACAACAAGTCGCATTAAAAAGAAAACTTTAGCTCACTGTGCTTTTTTTTTACTAAAGTATGTCATACATTTTATTTTTGCAAGAGTTTGACGAGTTTTGCAAGTAAAATTCTGTTTCCTCTACATTTGCTAATAGTCATGAGAATCTGTAGTTTGCACCTTCCCATTAAAAATGCATTGTATTTTTTTGAAATTATTCACCCCGCCTTTTATCCAGATCATGTCTTTGAAAGGAGGAAGTAGATAATAAATGGAATAATTCATGATTTCCCATTAAATATGAAACTTTCTTTTGCAGAGTTTAGAAAATGAAGTTCTACATAATGTACAAAAGTTGATTAGAACTTTTTTAACCTTTTCAAGAAAAAACCTTTCACATTAAACAAATGCATGAAGAGCTTTCTTTGGGAAAAGCAAACCAATCAATTCTTTATACCTACAGCTTTATTATATATATTCTAATGTTGCTCCCTCCAAACACATATTCCCTTATAACACCTGAGTAGTTATTAAAGTGGTGGCAAGAAAAGTAGCGAACATTGAGCTATAAACATGACAAGTATCTAAGAAAAATATAACTGTTTTAAATTACAAAGGGAAAATCACGTAAATTAAAAATGAAAACAAAACATTATTCATGCTCTTTTCAGCAATATAATGGAAGATAGTGTAAGAGTAAATAACAAAAGCTCCATTTAGATTTCTCTTTACGACATTTCTTCTAGTGTGGTGATGACATTTTGACATGAGAAAAAAATATATAACTTTAAAAACTTCTCTTTACCAACTGTCCATTTGGTACACTGTTAACTATATTTTTTTACCTCTTTTTTGGATAAATAAAAAATAAATAAACCAAATGATTTTTAGGTTCCTTTCAGTTCTATCATTCTATATTTCTTGGAAAAGGAATCTGTAGTAAACTCAACTGAAGAGGAATGTCAAGTTCTGTCTATTTTAGGGCAGCAGGTGACCTAATTTCTTTGGGTTTTTAAGTTGCTATTGGAGAATAGTTCATCTCTTCACTAAACATATTTTAATTTTCTTCATATTAAAAAGTACATTAAGAACACATTTTTCCCCTTTCAAACGTGAACGCTTAAAAAAACAATTACCATACTCTAAGCCATGTGGAGAAACCTTTCATTAGTGTATGCTCTTTAATTACTGTTACAAAGGAGGTGTGTATTGAACATATAAACAGTGAAGCCAGGATTTCTCACATGCTACATAAATGATCAAACTTCCAGAAGATACATTTCGTTTTACATTTAGTAAAAACTAAAATAATAAAAATTAAAAAATGAATTGATCATTTTGATTTATATACAGATGACACCTATATATAAATATCTTATTTTCCTGAAAGTTGTATTAATTATATTGTAGCTATCTCAAACATTTAGAAAATTCCTAACAGCATAGGGTATATCAAATCAAATATGTGCATCGATAAGAGTATTGAGAGAACTAAAGGGAGTGTTCGTGAGAAGATAAAAGAGTCTTGAATTCAAACTTTTAAAAAACAGTACAAAATAGATATATGTAGGGATTTTAACTTCTTTGACACAGGGAAAAAGTCATTTGTTTCTTTTGTATTTTTATATAAATTTCAACAAAAAGAAAGCTTGTGTAACACAATTAATATCAAATAAAATAGAATTCAGGCATAATAAGTTAAAGGAACATAAAAATATCAGAGATTCATAAATAAATTTTCTGAGAAATACAGCAGTTAGAAAACAATATACCTGATAATATAGTTTCAAGATATAGAAAAATTACAGAATAAGGATAAATAGATTTTAATGCTTTTTCCTTCTTCAAGAAAGTTACAAATAAAATAGAGGTTAAAAAGATTTGAATAAAAATTGTTGAACTCGATTGAAATAACAGGCTCAATCTAATTATTAGATTCTGATGGAGCCTTCCACATAGAATTGTCTATCAAATAAAGACCAAATATATATTTATTTTTCAAAAATACAAAGAATGTTTATAAAAATTGACCATGTACTGGCCACACTAGAAATTTCATAAACTGATATATATGTGGCACATTTACAGAGCACAAGGAAAGATTCACTTCTCAATCTTGAATCTTCCTTTAGAAAAAGACCACAAGAAAAAAACTATTCACCTGCAAATTTACAAATATATTTCTAATTTATTCATTACCTGAAGGGGAAACCACCATAGAAATTTTTATATATTTAGAACTGAAAGAAAAAAATCTAAATATCAAATCCTAAAGAAAGAAGTCATCATAATATTCAAAAGTAAATTTATAATTTAAATGCATTTATTAGAAAACAAGAGCAACTGGTACAGATGAAGAAGCTAGCTTTCAACTCAGAAGGCTAGAAAAACTCCTAGCAAAATAAACAATGGCATGAAGTCAAATAAAGGACAGGGAAGGAAATATTAAGGGTAAATGCATAAATTAATAAAAGAGAAGAAAAAAGTTGATCCGTAAAACAAAAGATATGATAAAAGACAAATCTTTGAATGCTCAAGTAAAACAAAACTAGATAGGTCGCTTAAACAGTACCAGGTATAACAAAGGAAACATAGCTTCTAAGTAGAATGGTAGTAATGGCTAACCTTTATTGTATGCTTATGATGTGCTAGGTGCTATTCTCAATACTCTACATACCTTATTTAAATTTTACAACAAACCTTTCTTATGAGATAGGTAATATACTTTTCATTTTATATATGAGGAAACTATGACACAAAGAGTTTAATTAACAAGTCAAAGATCACACACCCATGCATAGTCAAGCTGTAATTTTGACTTCAGCAGTCTAATTCTACAGCCTATGTTCTTAGCTACCATTATCTTTATACTACCTCCAAGATATAGAGAATATATCTATAGATATAGAAGAGATTTAAACATTAGAAAATATGCTAAACTTTATCACAACAAATATAAAAATCTGCATAAATGAGCACTAACTAAAAAAATACCAAATTATCAATCATCAAGATTGACTAGAGAAGACTTAGAAGACCAATTGAAACAGAAAATCTTTCTCCCCACTCATCCTCCTATAACCTAAAGAGCAAAACTTCAGTTTTACAAGGGAGTTCTACCAACTTTCAATAAGTAAGAAATTCTCATCTCTTCCAATATCTGTAAAAAAACAAACTGGAAATCTTTAAAAGTTCTCTCTATAGAAATTTTGTTTCAGCTCAGGTGGAGCGTTCTCTTTGTTCATTTTTTTTTTCTTCTATATTGTGACATATTCCCAAGTACCAGAGAATATTTGTTTGTTTATGATAATGAAGTTCTAGATTTCTTAACACAGGCAGTGTGCTTGGGTTTCCTGTTTACAGGCTTCCTTCTGAGGAGCGTGAGTCAGGAGAGCACAGGCTGACTATTCCTTGAGCCACTAACAAATGAAAGGGACTTTGCGTGGTGCACCAGCTTCCCTGACAGGAGCTCAGGCCAACTGGTAATATCTTTAAAGACTTTTTGCATCACTCTTCATGAGGGCTATTATTCTGTGGTTTTCCTTTCATGTAATGGCCTTTTCTGGTATTGATAGAAGGGTAATTCTGGTCTCATACAATGAGTTGAGAAATATTTCCTTCTTTTCTATTTCCTTGAGCATGTGCCAAATTGGCATTATTTCTCCCTCACATGTTGGTTAGAATTCACCGGTGAGGCCATATGGGCCTGGAATTTTTTTTGTGTGAAGTTTTAAAACTATGAATCAATGTCTTTAATGATATAAACCTACTGTGCTATTTCCACTTAAGTGAACTTCGCGGTATTTTTCAAGAAATTTAGCCATTTAAGTTGTTGAATTAATTAGCATAATTCTTTCCCCCTAATTAGCATTCTTATATTTGTATAATTTACACTGAGGTGTACTCTCATTTCTGAAATTGGTATATTGTGTCTTCTTTTTCTCTGGTCAGTCTGACTTGAGGTTGATCACTTTTATTGATCTTTTCAGAGAACTGGTTTTTAGTTACTGATTTTGTCTTTTTTTTTTTTTTCCTGTTTTCTGCTCTCATTTTACTACTACTTTTTCTCTGCTTTCAGTTTAATTTACTTTCTTATTCTAGTTTTTAAAAATGAAAGCTTAGGGCACTCATTTTAGACATTTCTATTTTTCTAATACAAGCATTTTAATGCTTTAAACTTCCCTGTGAACACTACTTTAGCTGTATCCCACAAATTTTGATATGACATGATTCTCTTTCATTCAGTTCAAAATACTTTCTAATTTGCTGTGTGATTTTTCCTTTGTCCCTAGTATTTTTAGAAGTATGTTGTCTGTTTCCAAATTTGTGGAGATTTTCCAGAGATCTTCCTATTATTTCTAATTTAATTCCATTGTTGTAAGAAAAAGTAATTTGTAGGATTTAAATCCTTTTAAGTATGTTGAAATTTGTTTTACAGCTCAGAATATCATCTCCTTTGATAGATGTTCCATGTGCCCCTTGAAAATAATGTGTTTTACTGTTGCTTGGTGGAATGTTCTGTAAATGTCAATTATTTAAGTTGATCGATGGTATTGTTCAGGCCTTCAATATTCTTACTGATTTTTCTATAAATTATTGAGAGAACAGTGTTAGAATCTCCAATTATAATTGTGGACTTGTCTGTTTCTCCTTTTCTTCCTATCAGTTTTTGTTTTATGTATTTTGAAGTTTTGTCATTAGAAACACAAACATTTAGGATTATGTCTTCTTGATGAACCAACTCCTTTTATCATTATAAGATGTCACTTTTTATCCCTGCTAATATTCCAATTGCTTTCTTAGAATGTATGTCTGAAAATCTTGGAATCTCTCATTTTTCTTCCCTTCTCTCTCATCGTGTTAAGAATTTACTATCTTTTGTACTTCTATGTAGTCATTTCAGTTATAAGAAGGAAATGTGTTTAGTCATCCATTTTGTTCTTGATCTTGAAGGCCATAAAACCCTAAACTAAACTTTTAAGACAATTCTTTTGTTTGGCAGTATATTTCCTCAGCTACTCTGGTTGTAAGAGATTGTTTCAGGCAGGCTTAAGGGGATTTCATGGAAGTCTGGCTCAGGAAAATAGAATGACTGGGTCCTTATGAGGTGACCCCAGAGGGAGGTTCTAGGTCCAAATCAGTACTGGGGATTCAGGAGAAGTCTGAAAATCTGGTTTCCGAAGTATGTCTGATCCATTTTCTTTCTAGCTTATTTGTTTCTTCCTCTGTATGAATCATTTTTTCTTTTCTCATTGCTTCTGTTTCTATGTAACATCAAATTGCTTTGGTCAAACTACTTAATCTCTCTATGTCTTGGTTTCTGGGAGTGATAACTCTTCACAGGATTATTGTGAGGATCACTTAAAACAGACTAGCACACAGCATTCATTAGCTATATCTTACCTGTTACTATCTTGCCTAAAATAAAACCTAGCTAAGAGATGTAATATTTATGACAAGTTGTCTAAATACCAATTTTATTATTTATTAGCAAAGTTCTATTATGTTGTTCCATTTTTCTTATATAAGTTCATGTGATAACTTTCTTTTGGAATTCAGTATCAAGAAAAAGCTTGTCTCTCTTGAAGAACTGATATGTTTCTCTGCATCAGGTAATGAGAATTTTACTGTCCATCAGATCTTCCTTTTTCCTCTGTCTGCCCAGAAGTTCAGGGTGAAACTCACTGTTCCCTCCAGGGAACTATATTGACTCGAATGGGGAGCATATTCACATGCTTCTCCTTTACTTGCCTTTCCTTCTCTATTTATCATCTGATAGCTGTGTAATACAGAACTTTAAGTTTTTTCAATCTTTTCTAGAAAGAAGGTAAGTAAGCAATAAAGTTATTTCATGTAAATCAGAAGTCTTAAGAGAGAATGAAACACAGTCCCTGCTTGTAAAAGACTCTAAGTCTAGAGCAGAATCCTTTGCTTATGGCAACTCACAGCAAGATAATACTCAAAGTGTTTTCATCTCTTTGTAAATATTAACTCAATCCTCATAACCATTTCATGAGCCAGACTCTATTATAATTATTTCTATTTTTTTTTCAGATGAGGAAACTGAGACACAGAAAGGTTAACTTTGCCAAAATTAACCAGTGACTTTGTTAGTAAGTGTAAAGCTGGAGTCCAGGGAGTCTGGTTTTAGAATTCATGCTCGATTTCATTACACCTGGCAGCCTCCCAAAACTTAGCTTTAGCAAAACATTCTATTTTACTACCCTCTCTTTCATTTTTTAAATGCTGGTCATGATCCCAAAACTGGTGGGTCATAACCACTACCCACTAATGGGTCATGATCTATAGTTTGTTAAACATTAATCAAGAAGGAAAAAACCCCACATGTACATGATTGTCAGGGGCTATTAAGAGAGTTCAAGCAGGGGCTCTGAACTCTACCACATGGGTGAGGATGAATCAGAGCCTCACAGAGCAAGAGACAGGCTGAGCCGGAAGCTAAAAGTTTACCAAGTACACAAGGCTTAGGGGGAAGAGAAGGGCATTTTGGGCAGGGCACATGTACAAGGCTATGAAAGGAAAAAGGCTCACCATTCATTTATCTGTGAGCCAAGCATTGTACCGAGTACTAAATACGCACAGTGAGCAAAGCAGCCGTGGCTCCAGGCCTCTTGTAGCTTACAGTCTAGAAGAGGAAACAATGTAGCAATGACAATGCAATGCTGTAAGTGCCATGATGGGAGGCATTCTGGGTATTGCAGGTTTTAAAGTAACTTGCCCAGGTCATACAGTTTTATTACAGGTATTACACTAGCAAGGTTGCCTAACATAATTGAGCCGTTTAAGAATAAGTAAAAGTTAGCTATGAAATGGTAAGGGGAAAAAGCCTTCTAGGCCAAAGGAATGCCAATACACTAGAGCGGGGAGATGAGAAAAGATATTGTTCCATGAAGACCTGAGTACCTTCAGAGACAGGACGGTGTAATGGTTAAAGAATAGGCTCTCAACCCAGACTGCCTAGGTTCAAATTCCTGCTCTTTGACTTGTTAGCTGTAGGACCTTGGGCAAGTTACTTAATATCTCTGTGCTTCAATTTCCTTAGCTGTAAATGGAACTAACAAAGACTTTCCTACGATTTAATGAATTAATACATATAAGGCACTTAGAGCAGTATCTGAAATATAATAAGTGCTCAACAAATATTAATCATTGTTATTATTTTGGCAAAGAATAAATTTCAAGGTGGAAACAGAAGAAATTACACAGGCTGGAGTGTGGCTGGCCTTAGTTTAAAAATATTGTTTGAGTGCCTACTATGTGCTGGATACCGGTATAGATAACAGAGATTTAGCAGCAAACAAGACATTCCCCAGTTGCTCAGGTCAGTTCAGAAGAAGTCATCTTTTTTCCTGCCTGTTTCTGTTAGCCATGTAGCCATTTATCTGGCAACCAGCTTCTTCAAAAAAATTTAATTTGTAAATCTCTATACAGAATTTAACTTATTATTTTACAAAAGATCAAAATGTTCTGAAGAGAAAAATAATTTCACAAAATTATTCAAAAGTAAACAAAATAAATGAAGCAGAGGAAAGAGCCTAAATTTCCATAAAGTTAGTATGACCTATTATACCTATATTATAGCCTGAATAAATGTCTTCACCTTGCCACATATATTTTGAGTGCCTGGCCATTGTGCAAATCTAGGTGTTAAATTTGCTTATAACGAGTATACTTGTAGTTTGTAAAAGCACCCTTGGAAGATAATTTTGAAACAAATTCAAGATGAAAATCTAAGACTGGCAAAAGTCTAATTTAAATGAGTAAGTATAATACACTTTAAAATGAGGCAGGAGAAAAAGGCTTTAAAAGATATGAGAATAAATGGTTCTCCATTTCTTTACAACCTAAACTTATTGAATTTGGTAACTGATAGTACTAATCGCCATTGTCCCAACAAAGTGACACTCAGTGAACTGATAATGCTCAGATACTCTGAAAGAAAGCGATATCGTAGGGATGCACACAATTTCAAACGAAATCTATTCTTCCAGGTAATAGAACTTGATATCTGAAGCAGAAAATAATATTGAGCAGATTAAAATTCTCTGTCCCTTGATGATTTTATTTGTATCCTCATGAACATAGCTAAAGCTGTAAAAACTGCCCCCAGAAATTTTTATTTGAATCTATAAATGACACTTTTATTGCTTAGTGACTCAAAGCAATTATGATATGATAATAAGTGATACCTTACATCCTTTAAAAACATAATGCATTCTGATCGTGTAATACAGAATTTAAAAAAGTACAGAAACACAACATGACCTTTAGTTGTTAAAAATTAGTTAAATACTATTAACAAACTATTTGAGGACTTATCTAAGAAAATCAAATTACAAGTGTCAATATACGTATAATGTTTTTAAAAATGCACCTATTAGGCACGGCCATAATCCAGTCACTTAAAAAGCAATAAAGCATGCTGAAATTCCTCCTGTAAATGCAGATGATAAAAAACCCAGAAGCTCTTTGCCTTTAAACTATTTTACCCATTCCAAAGTAAAATTAACCCTATCAACTAGATTTAGCTATCTCAGGAACAATTAGTTCAGCTTGTCCTGCATAGTTACTTGTTCAAATATTATACTCCTATTTGGTACATAAAACACTTTTGAGGAGGTAAACATCCTTGATTCAATAGTCAAACCAGTTACATGCAATACTGAATTAAAAATGTTGTAACCAAAGGCTATTCATAGCAGGATACCTATTTCATGGTGTTGTTAATCTTATATATATTTTTTTTCACTCATTTGTTCATTTAACATCTAGTTACTGAGCTCCACCCATGTGCCCTGCCTGTCTAGGCCCTGGGAGACAGTGGCACAAACACGCACACGCGCGCACACGTGCGTGCAAACACACACACACACACACACACAGACACACAGACCCACTCCTGCTTCTGTGGGTCTGGTTATAGCAGAGACAGACACAGATAATTTGCTTGGGAGTAAGTGTGAATGGGGTGAGGACTACTAAATTAGGAAGTCAGGGAGTGCCAGACTGAGGAGGTGACCTTCAAAGTGACAGCTGCAATGACAAGGAGTGTCAGCACACACACACACACACACACACACACAGACCCACTCCTGCTTCTGTGGGTCCGGTTATAGCAGAGACAGACACAGATAATTTGCTTGGGAGTAAGTGTGAATGGGGTGAGGACTACTAAATTAGGAAGTCAGGGAGTGCCAGACTGAGGAGGTGACCTTCAAAGTGACAGCTGCAATGACAAGGAGTGTCAGCAATGAGGCCACACAGAGAAGAGTGAGTGGTGGGGAGAATGGGAGATAAGGTCAGAGAGGTCGGCAATGTCTAACTCCCACACAGTGTTAGGCCATGATGAAGAGTTCAGAGTTTATTATGAGAGCAATGGGGACCTCTTAAGAGGTTTTAAGCAGGGAAGCATCATCATCTAATTTTTTCCAAGATTACTCTGGTGGCTGAATTTTAGCAGATTTAGAGGGGATATGAGAAGAGTAATTAGGAGACTATTCTAGTGATCGTGGTGGGAGATGATGGTAGCTATGCAATGAAGAAGAGTAGATGAATATAGGATATATTTTGGACTTGTATCTCATGGGGTATACTGATGAGACAGATGGGGGAGGGATGGTGAGGGCAAGGTGAAATTCAAGGCTGCTTTGGTGCCATTTACTGTAGTGGAAGAAGACTGTGGGAGAAATATTTGGAGTGGAGGGTGAGGGGCAGTAAGGGTAAAGCAAGAGTCCAGTTTTGGGCCATATTAACCTTCGAATGTCCATTATATATCCAAGTAAATATGTCAAGGAGGCAGCTGAATATAAAAATTTGGAGCTGGATGGAGAGGTCAGGACTGGATTTATAAATCTGATAGTCATCAGGCTATTGCTAACATTTAATGCTATAAGACTGGGTCCAGGTAGAGAGTGTGGCTGGAGTGGAGGGCCTAAGGACAACCCACCACTGAGAGTTTGAAAAGAGAAAGCCAGCCAAGGAGACTGAGGCGGCACAGTCAAAGGGTGTGGAGGAAAACCACAGACCTGGCACCCAGAAGCCACAATTACAGAACATTCGAGGAGAGCTTGGTTCTATCAAATGCCATGAAGACATCGAGCAAGATGAGACAGAAACATGACCATTAGATATAGTACAAATGGGGGACACTGGTCATGCTGAACAGAGAGATTTTAGTGAGTTCTGGGGCTGTAAACCTCTTGAGTCATTTGAGGCAAGAATGGAATGTGGAAATATTGAAAGAGCACTTCTGCTTGCTGTGAAGGGTAGAAAAAATGGGGTAGAATCTGGAGGAGGTTAGGAGTCAAGGGAAATATCAGAGTAGATATTAATGCTCATAAGATTGATCCAATGGAAAAGGAAAAATTGATCATGTAGAAAGAAAACATGTTTAACTGCAGGAGGTCTTGGACTGAGTAAGAGGGGATTGGCATCCACAGCCCAGGAGAGAATCATCCTTACACAAGCTCGAGAACTCTCCACCGCAGCAGGAGGAAAGTCACAGAGATAAGTTTATGTATAAGTACGCTGGTCCATTTTAAGGTAGATGATGAGTGGTTATCATGGGACTAGACAAAGAGTATATTATAGGACATCAAAGCTAGTGTATGTACATCAGTTCTTTAATGGGTAATTATGGTAACATCTATTACCATCCTAGAGAAGAAGAAGGCAGAGAGGGATTTGAGAGTATACCTTAGATATGGCTTTTGACTGGTCGAAAGTTTGATTCTTTAATTTCTCCCCATTACGTTCTTGTATGCTGAGGATCCGTGATGTACCACTCTGATCATTTTATAATGCTACCAGACAGGACGCCAAACTCAAAATTTCTCTTCCTTGGCAAGTCCCATTCTACCGCCTTAGGATCCTCTGACTTTCTCTAGAGCACTAGGCTGCATCTCACAGAACTCTTCATTCCATACCTGTTTCCTGCTCACAGATCTTATTGTCTCAAATAGAGACAAGGATGGGGCTAAGTATTTTACAATAAAATATCACTGTCTCTCCCACTGTGAAAAACCTAGTATTGGGCATAAAGTAGGCACTTTAAATGCCTGTTGACCATTTTCAGAGTTGAATGCCTAATAAAAAGTTTTATGCGGCAATTTCTTGGCTAACAGAATATGCATAATTCATCATGGCACTTGCTGGGTTTTGCTGGAAGATGCTGAAATCATTCGCCAATTTTCTCCTTTACAATGCTACTCTGTTTAGGGCAAGGTCTAGAATGTATATCAATCAAAAGCATAATAGTGAGCTAAGTACAAGTTATTTTCTACTAATATTTGTATTCACTTTCTTAGGGAAAAAGCTTTGGTCTAAAAAGGGTATTCAAGTGAGGAAGCTTTAAGGAGAATGCAGTCTTAAGGACTGAGAATTACTAAGTGCTACTTGTTTTCTGTAGTATGATATAGATTTAAAATCAATTTGGTAATCGTAGTGAAAAAAATATTAAGAGAAGACTCATCGGGATAGCCTGTTTTGCATTGTTTCAGATAAAAGTTTTCTTCAGTACAGAGTAAAACCGTAGCAGATATAAGTATATGAATTTCCATCTTATTAAATTATGTGAAGAATAAGTTTAATTACAAATTTAAGTCCTAATTCTTAAGCCAATTACAGCTGGGTTGGCCATGTGGATGTCATTATATTTAAATCAAAATGCAAGTATCACTCATGTGTATTTTTCTTTTGAAAAGTAACTGTATCATCAGACAATACTGACCTTTAATTTTATCCAAAGGTTACCATAAAAAGTTACCAAACTAACAATCAATATAGCATCTAACCAAAGGTCCCAGATACACATGGCAATCAAAAGAGCTCCAAGGAAGACAACGATTACAATTACCAGAAAATTTTGTCACTCTGTAAAATCAAGTATCTACTGACAGAATGAACTATTCCGTTTTACCATGTTATTATATGCAAATTGACAAACATGATATCTAATAAAATGAAATATATCAAGAGGCTTAGAATTTTAGACTATATGACAATCAACACCAAAAATATCAGGAATGTTCTTTCATTGGAATCCTACAGTACTAGACAATACTAACAAACTCTCTTAAAAGCTTTCTTCCACAAATTATTTTAATAAAATCATTTAGTGAATTCTATATGATACATGTGCATTTATAAGATTTCTACTTTTCAGTGCTTACATCTTAAGATCTGATGACAACAGAGTCACCAAGTCTATAGATAAGAAATATCAAACCTGTTTCGCTATCATTCTAGGCTTCTATTCGCTTCTCACCAAACTACACGAATTTTTATACTGATTTTACTCACATCATAAATTAGGTTCTAACTAGTAGTAAAATAGCAAAGTTTACATTGTTGATTTAAAAAAATAAATCCAGATACTTTAAAGTCATTTTAAAAGTAACCAATAAGTCTACGGCCATGCTACCCTGAACAAGCCCGATCCCATTTAGCTAAGTAGGGTTGGCCTCATTAGTACTTGAATGGGAGACCATCTAGGAAGACCAGGTGCTGTAGGCCTAAAAAAAAAGGGAATTGTAAGCTGACAAGGTCCTTGCAGTCTGTGAGGTCAACCAAGGGTTGCCTCACTAAAAAAAAATAATAATACTAAATAAATTAAATAAATAAAAATAAAATTAACCAATAAACTACAATCCATTAATTCTTTTTGTGGGTTTCTGGGGGTAGGGAGGAGATATGTTAGTAAGAATTTTTTAAAAAATCACCAGGAAAAATAAGATTTATGAATCTTTTAAACATTTTTTTCTCTTTCACAGAGGCAACATACCGTAAAATGGAGATTAATAAGCAATTAAAGGCATGGACTTAACTAAAATATGGCAAATGTGATAGTATAATATCTTGGTAAATATGAGAATTCTGAAAGCCATAAAATTAAAGACTTTGATATGTGTAAGATCAATAGACATGACTTATCACTATTTAATATGAGCTTTAATTTTTAAATGCCATGGTCCAATGAAAAGGTGTTACTGCACAGGAAAATTGAAATTTTAATAAAGTATCAAGACAAAAGAAACAAACTTTATATTAAAGTACCTTTAAGAGGTTATACTTACGCAGCAACCTCCTCTTTTGACAATCCTTTGAAATTCACCTCCACATAATGATCTATGTCACCTTTTTCTTTGATCAATTGAGACCTAAATGAAATGGAAAGAAATAATAAAGCACTGCCTTATCAAGTTGAAAAGCTACTAAAAATAAAATGCCACCAGGATAACAGAAATATTCAGGGCATAATATCACATATAATAAATGTTCGGCAATAGCTATAGAGTTAGGTTCTTGATTAAAATTTCAAAATGTTAATTTTCTTGAATGGAAGAAGACAGGGGAGAATATTAAGCCTAGGTGTAAACAAATAAAACACCAAACACATTAAAATAATCTGCATTCTTAAATAAATGACGTTTTCCCCTCCAACCTTACGAGATCTTCCATTTTACTCACGTTGTTTCACAGAAGTCATATTCTGTTTGGCACAGAATCTTGAACTAAGACTATCTATTGGATACAAATATATAAAATTTCTTTGTTCCAAACATTACCAAATTTTGCTCTGAAATACCGTTTGGGTATTTTTTTAAGCACACATAAAACTCAAATTGTTATTAAAAGTTCAAGATGCAAATTGATTTTAAGATTTTATTGAGAAATACATTGCTTGTGTAGTCTATTCTTCACACCCTTTTAAAAATAAGTATACTATTAACGTCTTATAACCATGGGAGTTTGAAACTAAGCAAATATCTGTTTTTATTCAGAAGCTAATGGAGAATGTTGACAAAACTTTGCCTTAAATAATTATGATACACATGTTTTTCCTCAATAAAAGAAACACAAGAAAAAGTTTTCTTTAAAATCCCTCTTATTTTAGGAATGTGAGATTGGCTATGTTTTTGCAAATGCTGAAAAGAAAATGTAATGTCAATCATTAAAAAAGATAGAAAGAATAAGCTTTTTCAGACTTTGTGAATAGTTCACATTGTTCAAAAGTAAATATATATACCAGTATGTATATATACATATACGTATACACACATATATACATATACATATATATATATCAGTAATATAATATCAGTTATGCCTCAATTATATATAATGCATCTATTAAAATTTGTTTTTTAAATTTTTGAGAAAATTTGATTTGCTGTTATAAAAAAACACACACATTTGTATAGTCTAGCTGAATGTATTTATTTTGGTCCAGGAGATTTGGTCTTTCCCAGAAATACTAAAAATAAGGTATGATTCTTCTCAGAACAAAGTAGTCTCCTAATACTTTGATAATTACGCCTTGCAGGAATTGAAAAGTATGCATAGAATGAAAATAATCAAACCTAGATATGCAAATTATTTCTATCAATGAATAATATGTGTATTACTAAAAATCAATATAACTATAAATGCAATTACTAAATAACTCAATCTTAGTCAGTCATAATTCTGACATACGCCATCATGTTCTCTGTCTTGCAGTTTCTCATCCGCTTCTCCAGCTCTGTAGCCCTTCAGAGGCAGCAGCGGTTTGGTGGCACACCTGCAGTCCCAGGGTTTTCAGGGGCTAAATGGTGCCTGCCAGTCTCCCCAAGTAGGAAGACTGTGTCCTCCTTCCTCCGACACAGAAATCAGCACTCGGGACCTTACGGATGAGAAGCCATACACTGTTCATTGCTAAAACATCTGCTTTCTGTTCTCCACACGCATTTTAAAAAGAAAATGTATCTTCAAACCTTTACAGGAACCAAGTCAGAATTGAAATAAGAAATAAAATGATCAAATGAGCACTAACTTGCTAAACAAATAGATCCTTAATATTTGAATGAGGTTCATCAACCTTTTTGAAACAGTAAATATGAATATTCTGAATATAATAATATACTTTTGTTTTTGAACATTTTTTTTCCTGATATATGCTATTGACATTTCTTACTGTAAAAAATCCATTCTGTAGGAACACATATTAAAACCGTGGTCACATACCTTGGAATTCTCCTGGGGGAGCAGGGCAGCTTCTGTCTGGCTAAGGATGTAAGCTTTGGGCGTGTCATGGGCACTGGGGGCAGGGTGGTCATTTTGGACTACAAAAAACAAAACAAAAACAACAAAAAACCAGAAATGGTATTTTAAAGAATACACCTTTCAAAGAATACTTTAAGACATTATTAGATCCACAGTCTGTCATCTGAGCTGAGAATGCCTCTTTGTGTAGAGCTATAGCTCTGTTATTCAGAAATACTCAAGAAGTGGATTCTACAGGTTGCTTCTCTCATTATTTTCTTTTACTATCCGGCTTTTGGCCAATTTATTACTTGTCTGCATCTCTAACCACGAAGGAGAAAATCTGATAAATGAGTTAAAAATACAGCCAATCGGGAGTATTGATATGATTTTTGTTAAGAGACATGGTTGCAATTAAAAAGTGAAGATTTTTAGGACAGCTATGGATTTCAAATGCTCATGCTTTGCTTTCCTGTTATAATAATTGAAAATCGCTCATATTTTGCTATCTTTTAAAAACTGTCACTCACAAAGACTTTCCTTTGGAAGTGATAGATTTTAAGAATGATTCTCAGCAAGAAGACAGCTGCTATGAGAGATGCACAGCTGCAATAGTGTAACGAATCACTACGAAACGTAGTGGTTCAAAAAAGATTGTTTAAAACAATCATTTCATTATCATTCACACTTTTTGTGAGTTAGAAATTAGGACCAGGCACAATGAAGATGGCTTTTCTCTACTCCACAATGGCTGGGGCCTCTGCTGGAAGACTCAGGAGGCTGGGGGTAACTCAGTGATGGGATGTAAGTGTCTTCACTCATTTATCTGGCAGTTGATACTATTAGCTGGGACCTCATCTCGGGCTCCCTGCCAGAATACATACATGTGGCTTCCTCATATGGCTTGGACCTCCTTAGAGCATGGCAGCCTTAGACTTCTTATGTGGCAGATTAAAGTATCCCAAAGAAAAGCCAGGTGGAAGCTGTATCTCCTTTTAGGGGCTGGCCTTGGAAGTCACGTAGCATCGCTTCCGCTGTAATAACAGGCCTGCCCGGATTCAAAGCTCGTGAACATAGACCCACATATTAGTACGAGAGCATCAAACTCACACTGAAAGAGAAGAATGTGCGATGGGCAATATTACTATGGCCATCTTGGGGAAACACAATGTGTTACAGTGGAGAAGGTGAGTGAGCAATAATAAAGGTGGGTCTATAGAATCAAGCTATCTAAACCCTACCGCAAAGAAGAAGTGTGGAGATAATGTCAGTGGACTTAGAATGGAAAAACTGTCACATGCTGCAAGGGCTTTCAGATGCAAAAGAACCCATGCTTCTCCTGTTGGAGAGGCATCCGAAAGGCCAGAGCCCAGCGCTATGTCCATCAGTTTTGACCTCTACCTTTAGCCCCACCAAGCATCGAGAA
>NW_006431918.1:10411386-10472275 GCF_000325575.1 Pteropus alecto | reverse complement strand
TTTTTTGGTTATAAATCACTTACCTCCAGCATTTATTGTGTGACCTAGGGTAAACATCATCAATCTTGGCCTTGAATATATTCAACAGAATATATTTATTGAGCTACTATGTAGTACAGGTACTGTTCTAGGTGCTGAAGATATAACACTGAACAACAAGAAAAGATCTCTGACCTCAAGAATTGATATTATAGGGGTGGATGAAGGGGAAAAACAGATAATACACCAATAAGCTAAATATGTAGAACATCAGATGGTGATAAGATCTATAACAAAAAATAAAGCAAGGATTAGAAAGTACCCAAATGCTCACCAGTAGCAGGAGTAAATAAGAGCGTAAGGAGATAAAGTCAGAGTTGTTAGATGAAATTTTGTGTTCCAATGATATGGGGTCTTGAAAACTGTGAAAACTGTGACTTTTACTCTGAGTGAAGTAAGAATTCACTGGAGAATTTTGAGCAGAAGTGACATCTGACTTTTGCCTTTTAAGAGTCACTCTGGCTTCTCATTTAATCTTAGACCATAGGGAGTGGAAAGGCAGACATCAGAGAGAACAGCTGGAAGCTTGCTGTGAAATCTGGGTGAAAGAGAATGGTGGTTTAGGTGGAGGTGGAGAGACATGGTCAGACCTGAGGTAGAGCTACCTGTGGATGGGAGACACGATAATCCTGTGTGCCACAAAGCCATAGCAGGGGTGGGTTGGAGGATGTGGTGTTGGTGGTGGTGGGAGAGATCAAAAAAACAAGAAAAGATCCTTTGAAATTAAGTCTAGAAATAGACAGTCTTATGTTCTAAAAATAGATTACTACTCTAGCCTGAAAATAATTTTTCACATAATTACAGAGAAAATCCTAATGCAGATCAGTGTCTTGTTTGAGATCTAATAAAACCCTAATGTCACTCAGATCATCAGGCCATGATATGACCCATGAAACATAATATCCTTCTATTTTTATATAGTAATAGTTTTAAAGCACACAGTCTAAACAGCAAATGTTAGTCCTCTCCTCCAAGAACATCAGAAACATATTGTATTATACTTAAACTTCATATATAGTAACTAAATTCTTATGTAATTTAAAAATCTATTTTTCTTATTAGGAGTTACATTAACTAGTTGAGTTCCTTGGATAACCCTAACTTACTAAATGGCAGCATCATGCAGAACATGTGGTGGAAGTTTCGACCGACATAGGGTTGGACTGCTCATGAACCTACTTCATAGAAGTTGTGAAGACCGGATGTTCAATCTCTAATGTTACAGAACAAATCAGAGCCATCTTAGTTTCTTAACCCTGATCTTTCCATCTCTGGTGGATTTTGAAAGGGAGAGAATAAAACAATGAATGTACTTGCTTCAGTCGGGGCATTCTGTCCTTTACCAATTAAGATTGTTCTGAGAGCCCTACTTTGTTTACCAAGTGCTTTAGGGCAGGAGTGATCTCTGCATAATAGTGTTTTGAAATGAGGAAACTACTTGTAATTTTTCCAAATACTAGGAAGACCAGGCTACTTAGAGACAGTGGGACCAAGCCCCAGAAGCTCTGAACCAGCCACTATATCTCATCAAATAGTGCATAAGCCCCCCTCCGAAAAAAAGCTAGGCTACCAGTATGTGATATAAAACGTATTCTGTTTGATGTTTACTTGGGATAGATCATTTTTGCTAGAAAATATAAACATCTAATGAAATCAAATGCAAATATTCAGGAGAGGAATATGTTGTCTTTGTCACACAGATCAACAGTTTTTTTTGTTTTTTTTTTTCCAAAACTTGAGTCAACGTTTCCTACCATTAAAGTTTCAGCAACCAGTTCCTTCATTTTGCTCTTTTCTGATCTGAGAACATTAGCAGCAGGAGCACCTTAATTCTTAAATTTAGTTGAATGTAAGTATTGCAAGCCCTGCTGGCAAGCCTGAAGGCACGAACTCCGAATGGGGGGTGGAGGTGGTCAGAGCAGAATGATAAAGCAGAAGCAAAGTTATTAACTGCATGCTGGGAAAAATATTCCTCAACCAATCTATATTGGAAAATTTCAGAGTTAGGGTAAAAGTTGAGCAGGCTCCCTCCCTACTCTAAACCCCACGTCCTACCTTGGCTGTGCCTGTTGGGAAAGGGGTTTTGTTTTTCACGATCCATGGCCACATAAGGGTACTTTGTTTTACACAGTAGATAATGTATGTACTGAAATTTTGCACACATAATATTTGAAATGCATCAAATATTTAAAGGGATCCTGTAACAAATTATTTTCTGATCTAAGTAATCACTGTTTCTTTTATAAGTTCAGTCTATTTATGCTGAATTTCCTTCATGTAGAAAGTAGCTGTATTCTAGCATATAGAAGCAGCCAAGAGGAAAATAAGTGAGGAAAAAATGCAAGCATGCTTAGGGGCTAGTTATTTCAGGCTTAAATTACACCTGTAGAGTGAAGAAAGCCTTTTGCTCCTTGCTAAAATAAACTGTATTATTTTTCTGGTGTTGGCCAGACAGTGTTCCCAGCTCCTAGGTGAGCTCTACCCATAAGGAATGGAGTAGGCGAGAGCTGACCTGGAAATGAAACACATCCTTAACGATGGAACTGCATCAGGGTTCTCCCAGCTCAAGACCACAGAAGAAATCACACAAGATGGATGCCACTGCAGGAAAGGCAGTGCTCCAGATTCAGGTGAGTAAGGGAGAAAGAAAATGAGAGCTACTTCTCTGGTTGGTACCAAAACAAGCTTAGCCCCAGGAACGGAGAGGTGCAGCAGTCTGTTAGGAGGACCCAGAGGCAGCTCCCCCAGTGCCAGAAAGTGGGCAATGCTGCATGTGGCACCACTGGCTGAGACAAAGATCAAAAGGCTGCCTGAAGCCATTCCCCTGTTGGTATTCAGAAGAGATTTGGTGGATTCTTTGATCTGCTGGTTGGCTCTTGTCTGGGTTGTATTTAGTCTCTAAATTTGACCCCCACATGCAAAGACAAACAAGAATGGAGAAATACAGGATGAAAGGTTTGAGAGTGGTGGGTCAGGCTGAATGTGTCCCTTGGTGTAAGTTTAAATCTCTGGCCCCCAAGTAAAATTCTTCAAAGAGTAACCCTCTTGCCCACTATCCCCTGAGAAACTCTCATCAGCAAACACAAAGGAAGGGGAGTGCTATGTAGACAGAGGCTACATGGGGAGTGACTATGTCTGAGGCTGACCACTATCTGTAGAATTCAGTCACTTCAGGGTAAAAGCTGAGATATGAGAAATAAAGCCAATAAACTACAGCAAGCAAATTTATTACTTGTTATCAAGAGAATTCAAAACAAATATGATTTTTCTATCACCAACAAAATCATTTATAAGAATTAGAACTTTTCAAGCTCTTACTATGAAAGTTTAAAGAAAACCGCAGAACTATATATAATTATACTCCTGACACAATTGTTTTAAAATTCACATAAAGATGTTTAAAGAGTCACTAAATGTTTATATTTGTATCATAATTTTTGGACACTTCTAGCACTCCATGGTAGGTAATTAGATAAGTTGTTAAATAAAATAGAGTTCCTGCACATTTCTTACCGACTGAATTTACTGATGGTTAAATCAAATATAAATCGGGAAAAGTGTTTGAAGGCAGGCCATGATTCACTTGACTTACATTTGGATATTACTGCTGAAGGTCTTTCCAGGCTTACAGACTTCAGCCTGAAAATCAGGAAGCAAAGAATAGCAAAGGAGAGAAGAAAAAAAGTGCAAAATTAATTAATAGAGTAACTCCTATCTCTTCCCCATATCATGGAATAAGATTTATTCATACAACGAATACTAAGTACTTACTATGTGTTTAGAGGAACTTTAGGGAAAAAAAAGTATAGACTCTATGGGAGAAATTAATCGCTAATTCAATAAAACGCCAATATACCTGAAATATGTATAAGTATCCATGTATTCCAATACACATGTGACAGTAAGAATAACCATTTGATCTCTTAAATTTATGAGAGATTGAGTTATCTCTACTTAAACCGAGGGCATCTCAGTTCCCTTTCTGCTCCTACCTAGTTCTAAACTAATAATTTATTTCTACATCTATTTTCCCACTGCCCTCAGAGGGTCAGGTGAACTGGGGGGCGAGAGGAGTGCCTTTCCCTGCTCCTACTTCTATTCATTTCTTGAAAGGGCGAAGGCCTCAGCTGAAGAAGCTTGAGACGGAATCTACAGACTGATAAGGAAGGTCTGTGGGGGTCAGAGAAAGACTGCCTGAAAGAACAGCCCGCTTCTCCAAGGAGCTGTTAAAGTTCTGCCCCAAGCCTCGTCCCACCATCACGAACCTCAGTGGACTGGCCCTGGGGAACAACTCTGGTTTTCCGTTCTTCCGAAGTGTGTCCCCTACCAGCGGCAGGTGCTGGGCACCTGTGCTACCCCCACTTCCCGCGGTGATTGCGAGACCAGCGTTGGGACAGAAGACGCGAGAGCGTCTCCAGGGATACAGAGAGGGCGGGGCAGGAGGGGCGGGGTTAGGCTGAAGCGGGGCTCGGGATTGGGGCGGCTCCCAGATTCTCCAGGCATGGGGGCGGAGCCTACTGAGGGCTGAGCGGGGCTCCAGGCACAGCAGGCGTTTTCAAACAAGACTGCTTTTAAAAGTGAGACCGCTTGCAGAAATTAGCTCACCTAATCCAAGAGCCTCAAATTTGCCGCCCTGAATCGTTTTCTTCGTGGCACTGAACTCTTAATATTTCGCAACATTCTCCTGTTGTCCACAGGATTGATGGAGAAATGCTCAACTTGGCATTTGTGACCCCCAAGACCTGACGCCACAAAATCCACTAGGTCATTTATCCAGATAAGTCATTCATTCCCCTCTTCCTCAGCTTCTGTTGCAGTCAAAACCGTCTTTTCCCTTTCCCACACAAATACCTTTCCCAATTCTGTCTCCAGAAAGATAATCCAATTTTGAGTTGCTGTAGACTAAAAACTCATTGTTTATAGAATATCTCCCTGTCTGTCTGTGTATACACATTAATTATATATTATTTGGTGGGAGTGTGTGTGTATACATATATATACATCACATTTTCTTTTTTTCTTTATCTGTTCATCCACTGAAGGACGCTTTGGTTATATACCCAGGAGTGAGAATGTTAGTGTTATGGTAGTTATGTTTTTTTGAGGAGCCTCAATTTTGTTCTCCATAATGGCTGTATCAATTTACACTCCCACCAACAATGTACAAGTGGTCTTTTTAACTCCACTGATCATATAGCCAAACCAGCCTATGTAACCAGGTAAAAGAAATGCAGATTAGGAAACTACATGTTTTTAATAAACAAAGTAGACAAGCTAGTACAGAGTGCATTAAGGAGAACTTCAAGCTTTTAGAAGCACATTATATATAACTAGCTAATACATTTCATTTCTATCTTGGCCAAAGGAGAGTACGGTTACTCCAGGCATCCCTGGAGATAAACAAATAGCTACCAAGAATCAGCTGCCAGCTAACTCTATACTTCCCTACCAAAATAGTAAATCAAAAGTAATACTGTATCTCTGGGGGAATTTCAGACTTGAAAATTCTGATATTTTCTTGAATATTCCCATTTAATTATCTGTGTTTGCTGGACAAAATAGATGAGGAATAAAAAGTTAATTAGATGATAACTCAAACTGTGCTGCTGTTCCCAAGAAAGCCTTCTTGCTGGAGCAACCGGGTATTGTAGCATCTACTGCCTCAGCCCCTCGTATTCTGATTAACAGAAAAAAAAAAAAAAAAAAAAAAAAAAAAAAAAAAAAAATTTTTTCCCCACAACATGTTTAAGTAAATTTGCATAAAAAAAAAAAAAAAAAAAAAAAACAGAAGCAATTTGCTTTTCCCTAGCAGAGATAGCACTGCATTTTTATTTTCCAATTTAGTATTCTGTTACTAATCTCTGGTTCTTTGCTGCAATTTAGTTCTCAGAGAACTTGATTAGCTTACCAGTGTATTATATCATGCTGGATCAATGCACCGACAGGTAGTAATAGAACCAGGAGAGCAAGAATTAGCAGGCAGCTTCCATGCCTTGGCACTATAAATACTTGCCAAAAGAAACAATATACATTTTATGAAAATACAAGAGACTCACTTCAGAGAGGTTTGAGGGTGGCTTAGATGGATAGATACTCCAATATAAAGGATAATGTGTTGAAATTTGCACATTCAACCAAAATGCTTAGTTGCTTATCTTTTGAGTTTTGGAGGCTGATCTGAATTATGATCTTTGATTTCGTCTACAGCTGTGTCCTGCCCTGAGATCATAACTACAGTTCCTGTTTTGAGCCCTAGGATTTGCCCTGATATCAGCCCTTCCCAAGTCTGGTCCACAGCTTCACCATGATTCTGAAGCCCTCTGATATCATGCCAATGAATTAATTTTTCTAAAGTTAGCCAGTTTATTTTTATTACTTACAACTAAAAAAACACTAATTTATATAGTAATTAAGAAATTATTAGGTGATACAAATGAGATAAAAAAATAATTAAAAAACAGAAATTAGTAGGCATTAAGTACAGATAATGTCAATTTTTGACACAACATTTTAGAACATTAGTCATTTCTAGAGTAAGATTTGAAACTCTAAGATTCAATTAAGAAATGGCATTAAAGAGCACACATAATTACGTTTATTTTTCTCTTGCTACATAGAGATTTGATAAAATTAGTTTTAAAAATTGCAGACAAAATATTTCTACTTATGTAATGTCAAATAAAAATGTGTTTTGACCTGGGTGAAAATAATATAAAATATTGTTGAGGTTTAAATATTTTCCATTTGTAGAATAAATCAGGTGGAGAAACCTAGTCAATATTTATCGATCTTACATAAACAGTGCTTTGCACTAGATATTCTAAGGTAAAATAAAAGGCCATTTGCTTATTAGGTTTGCAAGTAATAATTTTTATACTTAATTTACAGTTGAAAGCCTTTTTATAGATTTTAACAATATGTATAACACTCTTGTAATTGTCATAAGTGTTTTGCGGTTAAAAGAACCTAGAAAAATAGCTTTTAGTATTCAATCAAATATAATCAGCCAATACTATTCAAAGTATGTATTCTCAAATTGTCCCTTTGTTTGGCAAGATTTTGTAAAACGAAAGAGGAGTGGAAAAGGAGAAGCAGCAGCCTACACACATGGTGCTCAGGCTTGCCTGTGTTAGGGGCGAGTACATTTGAAAGTTGAGGGCCTCAGAAACGATTCCTTAAAATTGTCAACATCTAAAAAGCCTGGAAAGGCTTCAGGACCTAGGTTGAAAACCTAAGCTACTTGGTTTGACATCTAATGTATAATTCCTTGGTTTTAAATCGAGTTTTAGTTGTTGTTGTTTTTTCCCCTCAATGTATATAAACCACATTGTTTTTAAATCAAAAGAATACAAGAACCAACTTTCTTTCATAATCCATCTTGTAAACATCAGTCGGTATTAAAACATGTTTGCCCCTTTTTTTCAGCATCTTCATACTTCATGACACAATTCTGTATTTTCTCAGACTGCTAAATCCTCTCATTTTGAAAAATGCCATTTGAACTTGAACATACATATATACTTTGTTAATTTTACTCATTATTTTGTGCCTCTGTACAATGGATAAATCTACAAAGGAAATGTTTTCTACAAGTGGAGACAAATCTTCACAAAATAATATACTTCAGTAACTGTCAAATCTCTTGAAACCTTAATTATGTGTGTATACATAATAATAAACATATACCTGTATATACTTCTATCCAGGTACTTTTACATATACAAATACCATTCTAAGATATTATAAGGCACATCAGTATTTTTCCAATATAATTCAGAAATGAAGTTTTGCATTTTCCAAGGAAAAAGTCTACTGTATATATGTAAGGAGAATTCTAAATCCATGAACAAAAATATAGAATATAATGGTATTTTCAAAAACTGTTATAAATAAGAACAAATATCTCATTTGATAAAATTTTATTATGACTTTCAGTACCGTTTCATAGGCGAACAACTTATTAAGCTAAGGTATAATAAATAAAGGCTGAATTAGACATAACAGTGGGAAAAAATATGGAGTAGCAGTCCTAAACACTGAATTTGAAAGACTAAATCCAACCATATACCCATCCATCCATCCATCCATCCATCCACTCATCTAACTATCTATCCATCCATTTGTCCATCTATCCACTCATTCATCATTTCAAAAAGCCAGGTAATCTGCTAGGGTAGGAATATAAAGACCATCCATCCATCCATCCATCCACTCATCTATCTATCTATCCATGCATTTGTCCATCAATCCACCCATTCATCATTTCAAAACGCCAGGTAATCTGCTAGGGTAGGAATATAAAGGCAAGTTATGTCCTCAGTAAACTCACTGAAATAAAGATAGACATATTAAATAGACAACTGTTTCTTTGCTTTCAAGCTCTGTGACCCATCTACACCAGCACCAGAAAAACTAGATTGATGTCCTTGTCTTCTTCATGGCCTAATTCCTAGACCATCCACTACAGTCTGTCTCCCATCCTGCTCTCCAATCTGTTCTTAATCCTCTCTGCTCCTGACTCAAACTCACAACTCAGATCTGACTCTTTCCACTGGTCCTGATCCCAGGCTTCCCAGGCATTCCACACCCCATTAGTTACCTGCCCCCAGGAAGTTTGTAAAACCAGTTATTCCAAAGGAACCTGGTACAGCACAGACCATCATGGCTAATACTCCCACTCCACCCTGGATCATTCCAGTCCTGAGGATGACCACAGTACCACATGACAAATGTTATAAATATGACATTACACTGAGCACCTTGAGGAAGGACCACATAGCTGCCCAGGACTGGGTGGAAGTTTGGCAGTCACAAGACTTCACAGAGAGGATCGTGCCTAACATGTGTTTTTGTGTTATGAGAAATGAGTAAAGGTGTGCCAATTGCACTAAGAGGAATAGAATGGCAGAGAACCAAGGCTTGCTTTGATATACATGAATTCCACAATACAGGGGCAAAGAGCTGTGGAAGATGGGCCCAGCCCCAAAGCAATACAGCAATATAAAATTTTGAGCTCCAACCACAACAATAAAAAATTGAACACATGATAACCTATTTATTAATTTAGCATATTTGCAATTATAATTGGGATATTGATTTATAGTATTAGTTACAGTCAAGACATGGGAGAATTATGATTGACCCTCGAGAAGACTGAAATGAAGTTATGATTTGAAAATAAAATTAAAAAGCATCAGACCTTTATGGGTGAAATTGGTTACTTGCAAGGACATTCTACAAAAATACCTTGGTCTATCTGACCCAAAGCTTTTCTCCTAAATCATGCTTTTAATTACCTTTCTTTTCTCTGATCTCATGCTTACCAAGCAACCTCATAAGTATAATTTTCTTCTGTATGTAGAGATTCCTAACTAGATGAAAAGTATGTTCTAATTAACTGACATGAATATTTAGATTCTCCTGGAAATTATATTCTCACTATAAATTAATGCACTGGCGTTTGGTTTATGTCTCAGCATGTGTGCATTTGGTTACTCTGGGTTAAAGCCTTCACTAAGGTTAATAACCAGTGGGTATGCTGCAGTCATGTTTCTGGATCTGTAAAACTGGGAAACAGGTCTTTGACTAGAGCGGTCAATCTAGAAGAAGCCATCTTATGAGGGCCAGTTTAGTGACCATTGACTTCTCAAGATATAGATAATATCTATATCTTGACCCTCTTTATTACTAAGATAATTATGGATCCATGTGGTTTACTAAAACTTTCAAGTGCCATAAGAGAACATGAGAGAAAACAGAAGATCAATGAAACTTAATTAAAAACCTAGATAGGAAATCAGAATTTTGGATATTTTAAGCCAAAGCATTAAAAAGTAATAATTTTAGTGGTTTGATGAACAATTTTAGCAGTAACATCTTTGTGTTTATTCTGGGCTAATCAGATAATTGAGGAGATATTAGGTGTTGCAGTGGCCAGGACAATGCACCTCACAGACTGCTAACTACAGGGAGTGTAATTAACCTGTGTTTTGAAATCTGTGTTTCTCATGGGTTCCTCCCAACCAATGACTGTGCAGCAGGGGTTCTATGCAAATCCATTCCCGAGAGACACTGGATTCCTCCAAAGGCCCAGTTTATCTTAAGGATTCATCTATGGTTTTCCCAAACCTTCTATTAGTCTAGGATATTCCGCTTCTCTCTTCCCTTTATTTAGAGTCGGAATTGCATTACACTCTGATGGTTCTCATAGCCTTCTCCATCTTCCTTCTTATTTTTTCTCAAACAGGCATTTCCTCAAATAAATTCCTAGCATATTTACCCCATCTTTGCATCAGCTCTTGAAGGAACCCTGACCAAGACATCTAAAATCTTTCCTAAATATCTTCAAAATTTTATGTAATATGGAAGGTCGGAATCCCAACTGGGCTAAACCTCCCACTCGGCAAAGCACTGAATGGCATATCCTCTTGTTCACTTTACCTAGATGGAAGACTTTACCTAAGAAGAGTCCACAGTGATAAATGCACATTGTCTACTAGTTTTTCTGAATGATCAGAGACCTGCAAAAAGCCAGATTGCTGACATCGAAGTTTACAGAAGTTATGTGAATGGACTGCTTAGACTGAGCCTGACCCAGAATGGACAGAAGAGGCTCTTAGTAACCAGGTAGTCATCTGATTGACTACCACCTGTTGACAATAGCAATCATTTTGATTAGCAAGCTATATTTATTATTGAACCTTCTAATATCATCCATCCCAACCATCTTGCATCTTTCACCTCATTAATTTGCTGCTCACATCTTTGTACTTGCCCTGCATCAGTGTATCTTTCACTAACTTCCTCTCTCAAGAAAGTCCAGTATGGTCTTGGCACCCTGTCTGGCCTGGATTCCACCACTGGAATCATTGCTGCTTCCCCTCCCAGCCTTCTAAAACTCCTGGTGTGCTTCTCTCATTGCTCAGGTTGCCCTTTGCCAATCCCAACAACTAGAACTGCACAGTGTTTTATAGTTCATGTAGAAAAGTATGGTATTGACTTGGGCGATTGGAAGGGAAACTTAGAGAAAGCTTATTAAATTTCAAAAGGATAATGACTCCAGAATTCCGGAATATTCCAGTAAGTAATTCTTACTCCCCCCCGCCCCCCACCCAGTCCCACACCTTTCTCTCTTCTGATCCCAGAACTGCTTTTGAAATGGTAGGTGGTTTTGTGGAAAGAAGAGACCCTTAAAGACACAGATGTATATCTAACTAGGCTGCTTTTACTGAATAAGAGTTTATCATAAATAACATGTACTTACTTTATGCACCAAATTTTGCACGGAATTCATAGAAGGCATATTTTCATAAAAACAGAATCTTGCTTGATGATTCCTACTTGTTCCCTAACAACCAAAACAAAAAAAAGTGAGTATCAAAGTTGAAATACATAATAAGCCTAGAAAATTCTCCAATTAACTATCCTTTTTTAAAATATTCAGATTGAATGAGGAGATGGAGACAGAAGTGCTGTTGAAGATCAAATAAAATACCATTGTAAGTATTTTCAGTAGATAGAGCTCATTCCGCAAGTCATTAAACACATAAATTACAGAGCGCATCAGTGTCATATTTCGCTGTTCCAACAACACAGTGAAGGAAGAGTAAAATATTTCCAGGAAATCTGACACCCAAATTATTTATTTCAATATTTCTATTTTCCCCTTCATCACCTTTTGTCCCAGAGAGAAAATGTTGAAAATTATGATAGAAAATTGAAGATGTCTTCCAACAGCTTATTCTTCTAAAATATTGATGAAATTCATAATGAAAATATTTTTCTTTTTTCTCTGTTGGTGCCACCAAAACTATCTAAGCAGATGATTATTTAATAAAGTAAAATGCAATGAAAAGCATTAATTCATAAGAGGCTACAGGTACCAAAGAGGGTGTATCAAGAAGCCGGAGAGCGGCGAGAGGAAGAGGTCATCAGATAAGATGGAGAGCTGTAAAAATCAGCTCTCACGGGTGGACTAAGCATCTGTAAAGGGAGCCCATTGTATGAAATGGCTTGCAAAAGTGTTGCCTCTGAGACTGAGGACTTGTGGTTATAGAGACTCAGTTATACTTTTGAAAAATTGTGCCAATAATTGATTCCACTGACATATAAGTTGCCTAGAAGAGATATTGTCATGACTGATAAAAGCAGCAGAAGGTAGTGGATGAGGAGGAATTTTACCAGTGTCCTGTAGCAGTCTGCTGAGAGACCAGCACTGACTCCTACGGTCAATTCCAGATAACCAGCCTAGAGTAATGCAATCCTGCAGGTGGTCAAAGCCTGGTTGAGTTGTCTTTTAAGGATATTTGACTCCTTCCTCATTCTGTGCTCACCAGTTGGCTTTCAGTGATTTGCTTTCTACTGTGAAATAGGAAGTTATATCCTGAGTAACAGTCAGGATTTGTTGCCTTGTGAAATACAGATCCAATTCGAACATAAATGGGCAATCTGGTATATAAACTAGTCTTTTAAAAATTTTGGTTAATGTAAATCAGTTTCTACTTCCTGATTATTTCTTGGTAGACTGGAAAATATTTGTCTTTAAATCTGCAAAGCGATAAACTAGACACTGAACTGGTGTTTTCATCAAAGACTGCCTTCCCATGAAATTCAACAGAGCAGCTTACTTCAGTGTCTCTTTCTATCCCAATGAACATTACAGCCATTCAATTTGTCTATTTTTCTAACTTGAAAAGACATAGGAATTATCTAAATTAAGGTAGAATTTTGTGTTTAGAGTCTGCAAAATTGACAAAATGACATATCACATGTACATAAATATATATGTGTGTATATATATTATGTGAACTCTCTAATCATATAAATAAGTAATGTATATTTAGGAATAAAATCACTACAGAAATAAAAATTTTATGTTGTATCTTTTTCCTTCATAATCCTTTTAAAATAAGAAGGTATAAATAATTATAAATTTTAATTCAGACCTCAGTCTTCTGAGTACTGTATTTTACACTTTGCTGGTCATGTTAGCAGACTGATTTTTTAGAACAAAGTTTTGAGATTTTTTTTTCAGATTTTCAGATGGGAATCTTGCAATTCTTTCAATTCTTTATTCCAATAGTACTTTAAATTTATCCAATAATACTAGTTATGCTATTGCATACCATTTCCAAGTGCTGAAAATAAAAATATGGTGCTAAACAAGACATGTGGGTACACATAGAGTATAACATTCTATGGGAGAAAGGGGAAGTAGTAAATAAATAAATAAGATGATTTCAGGGCTATGAATAAGATAAAACAAGGTAATAAAATTAAAGTGTTGTGTGTGCATAGGTGTTAGGGGATATTTTTTGAGTCTGGATCATTAGAGAAGGCTGCCACGTGAAAGTGATATTTGAACTGAAACCTAAATGAATGGTGGAATGGAGAAGCAGGTGCCCATCGGGGAAAGAACATAGGTAGATGGACTAGAACAGGCAAAGCTCCAGATGTGGGAGCAGAGTCGGTATGCTGGCATGTGGGAGACTATTCAGGTGCCTCTCTCTGACTGCCTCTTTCTAGTATTCACCCCTCCCCTTGTGTGTGGGTGACATCTGTGATTTGCTTCTAACCAATAGAGTATGGCAAGACTGGTGGGCTGTCACTTCCGTGATTATTTAATGTGGTATAAGACTCTATTTTGCTACCAGAATCACTTTAGTCTTTCTTTCTGTGTTGCCGTCTTTGTAAAAAGCAAGCTACCATGAATCCCACAGCCACGAAGAACCCAACGCTTCTTAAAACCACGCCAGTGGGGAAGCAGATCCTTACTCAGTTGAGAGTCCAAATGAGAACCCAGGCCTGGCCAAACCCTATACTGTAGCCTTGTGAGACCCTAAGCAGAAGACCCAGCTAAGCCCTGACTCACAAAAACTGGGAGATAAAGTGTTATTGTAAGTTTTAAAATTTGTTACAGAACATAGAAAACTAATACATGGCCCACAGCCAGGATGCACATTTGGTGGAGGACAGTGGTCCCAGGGGAGAAGAAAATGTAGGCGATGATGTGGAAGGGTCACTATATAGAAACTTAGGCCATAGTAAGAAAGTTGCATTTTATTACAGGTGTTGGAAGTCATTGGAGAGATTTAACCAAGAGAGTGATGTGATCATTTTGACATGTTTAAAAGTTTCCTGGCTACTTGTGAAAGGTGGGTGACTGGAGTGGATAGGGAGACTTCCCAGAAGGTAGCTGTATTCATTAATCTAGCTGAGAGGATGAGGTGCCTTTGATTAGAGTATAGAAATGGAGTATGGTGACAAAGGAGATGTGTCAAGAAAAATTTGAATGTAGTCTACCAAATCATAGACATTTGGATTTAGCAGCTGGAAGTACTGAGATCATGGACTGAAATGGAGACATCTGAGAGTGGAAAATTGGGTTTCTTAGATGGAACAGAGAGAGAGCAAATCCATGGTGCTATTTTTACATGATAAATTTGAGATGTCAGGGAGAGGATATCAAGGAAGCCATTGAATGACTGTGTCTGGAACTCAGTATTACTGACATATGGTTAGAAATCATTGGAATACTAGTTGTAGAAACAAAAATAGGAATAAGATGAAAACCACTGAGGGAGAAGTGATAACATGTAATTTAAAAATTACATACATATATGAACTTTCTTCTGACAATGACAATAGAGAATTTTGCTCTGTTAACATTAAAACCAGTAGGCTATTACCACTATGCTCATCAACATTTATAAAATAATTGTTTAATGTATACTTAGTATTTGCTTGAAATTTTGAAAATGGGAATGATATAGATATGGGAAAACCAAGGCTGACTGAAGTCCCACGGGAGTCTTCTCTGGGGCCAGCTCCTGCCTGGGGCAGGCTCTCACATTTCCCGCTGGCACTTCCCCTGTTTCCATTTGAGCCACAGATCCACTTCTGGCAAACCTGTTCTACTAGTCTACCTTCACCCTTGACTGGTTTTATGTGATCTCTTGCTTTCAGGCTTTCAGCCAGTAGTTATACTTGTTTAAATAGCAATTTCTATTTGGTAGTTAGAAATAAAATTACCTAATGTGATACATTTAAACTATTCCCTCTCATACTTTAGTCATATTAATGCTAACTTATGATAGCCAATTTAGTATCATGGATTATATTTAAAGAGTTAAATAAATTGATAATAATAAACTAAGGGTCTACAAAGGCACGGTTGGTTAAAGGATGCAGAGATAAGCCCACATTGAATTTTTACTGCAAGATTTCTCACTTCTCCGGAGTGACTGTTATTTTTCTTTCATGAGTGAGAAAAACTTGGTGCTCACTAGTGCCTCAGGCAAGTGAGTTTGAAGGTCTTCTCCAAGACTGAATGAAAGATAATAATCAAAATCTAGGTCATGATACTGTTTATTCTATACACAATTGTTTAAACTAACGCTTTAAACTTAAGTCAGGACACATTTTGATTCAGGATGCGATATGCGATTCATACCACGTCTATCAGATACTCTTAATGACTGCACACATTGTAATCTCTTTTCCTTTCGACTATTTTACTTTGAGGAATTTTCTAACATCAAGCAGTACAGTCATTAAATTATCATTACAAAGATATCAAACTTCCTTCATTGCATCTATTTCTCAAGACACAGGTATGCGGTGTGGGTCTGAAAGCCTTAGAAACTTCAACATACCTTTTCAGAGACAGAATGAAAACAAAGGGTTTCTGGTTTAAAAAAAGAAAAAAGAAAAAAAAGAATGAATCAGAATAGAAAAAATGGTAAAAGAAAAAGGACCTCGTCTGAGGCTCGACAAGGAGAGTTTGCCCGCAGAGAACCTGAAGGAAGCCACTGGTAGTCATTACCAGTGGCACAGACCTGGTAAATTTTATAATAATTTAAAAAATATAATAAGTAAAAACATGAGAAAAAGCAAAATTTTATAAGATGGTGAACAACTGTTAGAGAATAAAAATAATGATCTATAATGAATACTTTTTATGGGAGAAATTACGCTATATTGCATATTATCTACATTTCAATAAAATTCTAGTTTCTCCTATATAGCAAGTAAACATTTGGTATTTAAGAGCATAAAAATGAACCACATTAAAGGTTTACTATGAAAGTTTCTTTTATCCTATCAATTTGTTCACACAGTTGATTATGAACTTTGGTTCCATGAGAAGAAACAGCAGACCGTGAGTGAAATTAGGATAAACTGAAAGTGAGTCCCAAAAACTCTGAGACAGCTGCCCTGCTAATATCCAGGGCCATTATTACATTCTTTGGTTAAAGACTCCATGTAGGACAACTTTCAAGGAAAAAAGTAAATACTTAAAAAGGTAGAAATAGCACGTTTGAGTTACATTAGAATAAATATTTGCGTTATGCTAGAGTAAGAGTCGGCATTGGCACACGCTGAAGTTGCAGATGCCAGGACGTGGACTGGATAGCCTGGGATTTGACAGCTGTCAGAAGAGGGAGTTATTCAGGAAAGTTCCTGTACCCACCAGATGATGGAAGGATGGAAGAGGAAGCCACTTCTGATTAGTACTTGAGAAAAGAAGAGTGAGGTATGGCGGCAGTAACTATATGAAGGGGCAGGGGATTAATAAGAGTAAGGGTGGATTTCTGTCTCTGTTTTATGACCAAACAATTGCACAGAACTTTCAACCAACTTCCTCATAAAATGATTACTAATGGTCACAAGGAGGTGAGATAAGTGTAAGGACTCGGTTGCAAGTGAATTTTGTAACTGTCAGTGGCTAAGTGGAAGTTTTCTAGGCAGATGGAGACACCCAGTCCAAGTTACAATTGAAGACCTTGATTCCAAAGAGTTAAAATGATCATCTAGCTAAAGGTGGAAGCAGAAGAACACAGGCCACCCAGCTCTGACAAAGCCGACCTCTCTCCACCACACTGCAAAAAGGGCAACATGTCATCTCTCCTTCAGAGACGAGATGGATCATCGAAATTCGCAAATAAGCCTCAGACTGCCTTTTCAGCCAACATGTCCAACTCCCCACCCCCAGCTAAATCACAGTAAATCAGAGAGAAATAATATCACTGATTTGAGTTTTATCTTATTTCCTCTTTTATTTTTCATGGAGTTGCTAAGTAGCAATGAAATGGCCAAAAAAATCAGAAAAGGAGAGAGAACACAGAATACAGAAAACCTACAAAGTGACTAACCAGCCCCAGTGTCACCAAGTGCTAACACTAACATATGTACTTGGCACAGAACTTCACCACGTTCTAAAATCTCAAAGAACCTGAGTAAAGCTAGCTAGCTAGACCTGATAGAGTAACTTCTCTGGAATAGAATGACTTGCCAGCCTCCATTCCTCTTAGCACAAAATTTAGCTGTAACTAAAAATAAAAAATGGCCTTACTGGTGAGTTTCTCCTATGCACGATTCTGTTTGTCTTCCCATCTTCTGTACTAAACACGTACAGGCAGCAGGTGATCTTTAGATTGGGGAAAAAGCGATGTGTTCCTGCACACACACCCCCACACACGTGCACACGCACATACACACCTAAGAGGTAATCCAGTCAGTTCTTTTCTTAAGGGTTGTCATTGCCAAAGGGCCCAAATCCTGGAGAGCGTTTTCCTGAGCTGGCTAAATTACCCCACTGCCTTTCCTGGGCTCACGCCTCACTCCTGGCCTCACTCCTGGTGTGTGTGAGCGTCTCTGTGGCCGCTGGACTCTCTTTGATCTCAACCCCACCCCCTCAATCCCAGATGACCCCATTGGTCTAAATTTAACACCATTTCTTCTCATCCTTCCAAGCGACTGCCAGCTCCTGTGACCCAGCCTGTCCCTGCAGCTGTCAGTCATTTTCTTTAGGCTTGTTTCCCCTGCTAGCAAGGACAGGGAGGAGTTTTCTAACCCTGAAAGCAGTAGACAGAGGGACTGAGGAAAAGGACAAGACCCCCAAAAGGTCCTGCCTTAAGGAAGAATAACTAAAAACCTCACCCCATGCCCCCACCAAGGTAAACCTTCTGGTGGCTCATCTCCTGTAGCTATGAGTATCTCCTTCCAGACTGTTTTAGGTGCAGATTCTGGTAAGCTTGGGCAGAATTTAATAGTAGAAAATTGATTATTCACCCAAATAATGGGTGTTGCTATATAAGTTGAAATTCTTTAGGTTAAAAAGGTATATACTATATTAATCTACTAGGATAGTGTTGGGTAACTTGGTATTAACTCCATTTGCAGAAAGAAAGACCCTGGATTTAATTTACCAGGCAGATACTGTAACTTTAAATACCTACTCAGGCCCCTCAGGAATATGGGCACCGTGTCAAAGAAACCACTGTGTGCTTCAGACCTGGCACAAGCCTCCTGCGGGGAGGGGGTGAGAAGAGAGAGTGGAAATCCAGCCTGTTTTCCTTCCTCTGCCTTGTGCCCTAGCCAGGGCTGCCGTCCCTGGAGGGAGGGGTGACACATTTTGTTACACAAAGCCACCTTTTTTCGGCCAAGCCTTGTGTGGGTTTGGTCGGCTACTACCACTTTTCTCCAAAGTGACCTGCCCAGAGGGGAGGCACCCGGGGGTGGCCGGGCCCTGCCTTAGCATCACTTCTCTGCGTATTTTATAGACATTCACATAATTTTAATGTCTTTCAATGAAGAAATAGGATCCACAATGATTTTTCAAGCCTGCTTCAGCGGGGGGATCATTTTTTTCAAATGAATTCTGATAAACTTGATACCTAAATCAGAGCTGCTCTGGTTAAATTCCGGATGGGGTCTGCCTTTTTCTCCTTCCCCTAAACCATGGTTTATTGTGAACTGTAGTTGAAGAATTTCTCTGCTACAAATTACTTTTGATGAAGCATCAGAATTTAAACTAAGGCAAAATAAATTTCCACCAGAGGGTTCCTCAAAGCTTCTTCTCATACCGCCGTCCAAAGGTACAAAGCATGCTGCTCATTCGTTGTCATTTGTGATTCTCCTTCCTTGATTTTTTTTATTGTCCAGGGACAGCGAGACTATAGAAATAGTTATCTTGTTATTGATAACTATTGCTACGACATGGTGGCACCATGCCGAAGATCAAAAAGTCCTTGTTTATTTTATGACAAGTTATGAAAAAATGACACTCTGGTTCTTTATGTGTTTAATAAGTATCCCTTCTTTTACTTTGCAGTTTTATTTTGTTGAGTGACAACTAAACTATACGACCTGTGCATATTTCAGGTGCCAGGAGTACATATCCATACATAAAACACAAGGGAATTCTTAAGGTACAGATGATTCCAGATCAGTTACTCATTATGACCTATTTCTTTTCAATCGATTCAAACTCCTTCTCCTCGTTCAATGCTGAGAAGTGTGATACTTGAAAAGAGAATTTATCTAGCAAATATTTATTATATTTAACTTTTCATCCATTTCAAGCCTTCTATTTAAAAATAAATGTTTTATTTTTTTCTTTCCAGGGTTGTGATGATTAATTTTATGTGTCAACTTGGCTAGGCCACAATACTCAGATATTTGGTCAAACACCAGTCCACCTATTGCTGTGGATGTATTTTTTAGATGAGATTAACGTTTACATTGAGTGAAGCAGATAAGTGAAAAGACTGAAATCCCCAGAGGAAGAATAATTTCCGCCTCCAGACTGCCTTAGGACTTTAGCTGCAATGTCAGCTCTTCCCTGTGTCTGCAGCCTGCTGGCCTGACCTTACAGAATTTGGACTTGCCAGCTTCCATTACTGCAGGAGCCAAATCCTTAAAATAAATCTCTGTGTCTTTTTGTCTCTCTCTCTCTCTCTCCCACCCCCTTTCCCACACACATACCCTGTGGGTTCTCTTTCTCTAGAGAACCCTAATATAAAGGTTCTTAATTCTGACTTGTGTTACTTTTATCAAGAAGACCACTAAAATTCCAGTGAAGGCCATGTCCACATATCTTATAAATTGTACAGATATAAGCATCTCTTATTAATTGCTGTTGATTAGCCAAAAGGCAAATATTTAATTAAACCTTGAGAGATAATAAAATTGCACATGAATTATCTATCTAACTGCACATAGCTCTGTACATTTCATAAAGACGGTTTAACTAATAATCATGTCCCTTACACCCAGTCTTCGTTTGAGCAGGTTGATTGTTTTTGTTTCTGTTTGTTTTTGTTTCATGAAGTTCCCTAGAGGGGCAGTGTTGTTTTTTCTGAAGTCGTTTACTTGTTGATTTGTATTTACTTTGCTTCTCATCATGCCCTCCCATTGCAAGCACTGCCGATCACATCACAGATGAACATTTTTGTTTATTATCCTCGAAAATGTATACTTGAGGGCAATTACCGACCACATTGAATGACAATGAAGCCTCTTAAAAGATTCAGCTGGTGGGTAAGCAAAACTCAGTTTTCCGTTGGTTTTCCCACCCACTTCAATATCCTAGGGTTTTCCCTTGGTGATGTTGTACGTGGGGTTCCACAGGACAGGAGGGTCATTCTGATACTGGCTGAGTGGGTTTTTAATGTACACTTCAGGAACAGACATAGACTTTTATTTGACTATTTAAAGAAGCAGTAAAAATCTACACAGCGGCCATGTGCCCCCCAGGACTGAACAGCAGTGGCTGTGAGCTCATCAACACAGGCCTCGCGAGACTTCTCAAAGAGGATGAGGCGGGGGCTGAGCCGTCAACCTCAGGGCCCGAACTTTGTGAAAAGAAAAATAAGGTCACCTCCACTTAAAGAACTGCTGAAATGTGCCCTTTCCTTTTTAAATTTTTTAAAAATTTTTTAATTAATTAATTAATTAATTAATTAATAATTTATTTTTATTGACAATCTTTCTTTTACAATGGTAACAGTTAATAGTAGGAAATTAGGGGGTGGGGTGTTTAATGGCCTCACTTGGCAACAAAAAGTTTGCAGCTCTATATTGGTTCTGCTCATTCTTTTAAAAAATATTTGAAATTTTCTGTCTTATGAAATCCACTTGAGTGCTGGACTTAAAGTTGTTAAAGATGTTTTCCTTTAATGAGATGGAGCTAGAACAACTCAGGAAACTACACACAGTTCTCTGCACAGCGCTTGCTTTTCATCTAAAAGATTATTAGGGAAACCTAGACGATACTCTATTGATTGGCTCTAAGGATGGTTTATACAACACTGGCTAGTGTCTGGGGCTCTGCAGAGTGAGGAGAATTAAATCATTAACTGGGCTGACAAATACCTTATGAAGGCTCCGAGGTATTACTCTGAACAAGTGTGGCATAATTCACCCTGTTTACTCACAGCAGGAGTTCCTTTGTATTGTTTCTCTAACTATGCGTGTGACTCTGATTGTATTAATGATAAAGAACCCTTCTTATATATAAAGATGGCACAGATATATTTAAAATCATTTTGTGTATAGGATTCAAAGGATTAACTATAAGAATAATGCTCAGGAAAAATACCACCTAAAATTGTTCTAGTTACAAAGCTATAAATTTTGTAGGTCGGTTGTTTATATTGACTACCTCAGATTTACTTTACTAATTTACACTGTATACTTAAAATGCATAGCATAATAATTCTTTTTATTGTCACAGTAGTAACATCTTTGTGATTCACTTATTCGTGCATTCATTTGTTCATTCATTCATTCATCACTGAGTTTCCTTTATGAGTCAGGCATTGTACTGGGCAATGGAGACAATCAAAAAAGTGCCAGACAATAAGTATTAAAAAGTGGTGAGTTCTATGACAGGAGCAAGCTGAGAGAGCTGAGAGCTTGTATTCATGGCCAGACTGATGATTCATAAAAGGAAACCAAGCTAACCAATCATCCTTTCTTTGCTCTTCTCTATCTGCTTTAGGCACACACACTTTCTAATGCTAAGGTGATGTTTTCAATTCTTTTCTTTCCTATCTCCTCAAAAACGTGGTAAGTTTAAAATCCTGAGAAATTCCAACTGATTTAAACCATGGGGCTTAATAGAGGAATAGCAGTTTATTGTTACTGCTGAAACACTATTTGCTGAGATAAGATTCTTAGAGAAACTAAGTGGCGTTTCTGGAATATCTGGAATAGCGAAGCGCAGGCTGGAGAGAGCTGGATGCAAAAGCTTGGACAATGCCAACGGCAGGGCAAATGCAGGGAGAGCTGGCTTAAACGCAACCCTGAAATTGAGCTACTGAAAGAAAGGACGAGAATGGGCCCGAACGAAACCTGCGACCAGCTAAGAGCCTCTCAAGTTCAACACAGACTTTCATTCTCGTGTGCAGTTATTTAGACAGAAAATGGAAACGTGCAACTGTGAGGCAGATCTCATTCATGCATAATTGAAACACCCAAGGGTAAAATAGTGAGGCACAATGGATGACATCTGATAAAAAGAGAGCAAGGAGAGGGAAGAAGTTAAAAACAAGATACAACACCCTGGGGACCATAGAGAAGTATACCTGACATAGGCCAAATAATCTCAAATAAAAATATTCAAATTATAAGACAATGCAAATATAAAGACAAATGCATGGCAGAAACATGAGAATTGGGTAGAAAAAAAATGCTGAGAATATGAAACATTCAAGGGATGAGTCACTGGTGACTGAAACTCTTATTTCAACAAAACGCACCCACATTAGTGTTTCTGTAGTGTTCTCATAAACTTAGGAACTAAAGAGAATTAAACCAGCATAAGATCCATTGTCTTTAAAGGAGTTGTATTCTAAATGACTGTATGAGATATATGTGTATATATATATATGTATACATATATATACATATATACATAAAATCCATATAGCTATGGGATATATGTGTGCATAAAATATTTTCTTAACTCATTAGGAGAGCAACAGAGTATGTGTACCTGTGTGTATCTGTATGTAGTCAGTTTCCTAGTTGTGAAGGATAATTTCCATTTCATTAGAGAGATTTATAGAAAAGTAAGACTTGTGACAAGTATTTCCTAAGTGACTACTTAGGAAACAATAAACAAGTAGTGTAGGCTCTTTTGTCCATTTTCTTGGCAAACTCCAAGAGCCAAGCACCTATATACTGAGCACCTATAATGAACCAGGCACAATTCTATACACTCTTGATTATTCCATTTAAACCCCACATGAATTTTCTGAAAGGCATTATTACTCCCACTTTAGGATGGAGATTCTGAGGCTCAGAGAAATTAAGTCATGTAACCTTGTCTGAATATAAACCCCAAATTCTTCCCATAACAACTTTCCTCATTCCTTTTGAGAGCTGAAAAGGGAAGGCTGACTCGGAAAGTTCTCCCAATGCAATGTTTCTAGTGTGGGCTAGAAATTCTTATTTGTTCATATGATGTACATTTTCAGTAACTGAATATTGCATAAATAAAGATATGTTTATTTCCTTTTTTAGAAAAACAAAAGAGAAGCTCTTAGAATGCTTAATGATTGTGCAAATTTGGTTCTGTATTTAGGCTCACATTCTCTTCCCTTGCAAGGAGAAGAAAATCTAGAGATGCATTCCATACCAATGGGAACATGAGTGAGTTGTAGGGCAATGCCAGATACCCTGTAAATTTACCATATATGTCCTTATCAACTAAGAAAGTAGTAATGAGGCATCTAACTTCTTAATGTTAGCAAAAGGTTCTTATACCCTCTTATATACCAGGCACTGAGCACCTATGCTGGACCAGGAACAATTCTAGACTCTCTATAATTCAGAGAACTGTAAGTTAACCTTCAGGGACTCAAAATAAATCTAGTGGTGTGAAAACATGTACACATATGTACTTGCCAATATGTGTAAGGCAAGTGATAAATGCCTCATGTGTGACATGGACAATAAGTACAACAGGAATTGGGAGAAGAGAAAGATCATCCAAGTTTTGGGTTCATTCACCTTCCAATACATGTGCCCCCAAAGTTGTATCCATACATCTAACATTGCTACCTCTGCTATTTTCTGAAAATTTAAAAATGACTTAGCTTTTCGGTGAAGGGTTATAGAAGTACAAATTAGTAGTGGATAGATGGTCACCGGGATGGGGAGCACAGCATAGGGAATGCAGTTAGGTGTAATGGCTAGGTGGAGAGCCAGAGAAAAGATAGAGTAATCTATAGGATCGTTTCATACGCTATATAAGTATACAATGTACTGTATACTTGAAATTAATAATAAAAAAAAGACTTAGCTTTCAAGGATTATGGTCTCAGATTACAGAACATCTATTAAGGTACCATAGAAAATAAGTCCAACCGTGTCACAGATGTGGAAACTGAGGCTCAGAAGGGCTAAGTAACTTATCGAAGGTCATGTGGACAGCTAATTTACTTTAAAAATCTCTGAGAGTAAATATGTTATGTGGAAAGTCTTGAAAATAAGCCTTTTAGCTGGAAATTAGGGCTCCAAACCAAATGGAAAACATTAAACTGGGGGACATTAATAGACAAAGTTTTAAAATGCCAACAGGTGTCTAGGACAGCCCAGACAAACTTTTAAATTTAGACCTAATGAGGGAGAACCTCATACTCAATAATGTACTTTCTTTTCTCCCAGATGTACCACATCATTTTATTACTTTAAGGCCATGCAAATCTTTATAATTTATTGGTATATGTAGACATGACCCTCTTTGAAATGTCCTATGCTAAAAAAAGAAAAACCATAGCAACAAAATCTTCCTCTTTCTACTTTTCTCCTGTTGTTCAAAGCTACTTTTTTACAGAGGAGCAGATTCTGATCACAGCTTGACTTTAGGGAAAAAAATCAAATTAAAGTATTACACTAGTTGAAATGACTGATAAGATCCTTTTAAACTCTACCAATGGTAAAATGTTGTTAATCCAAATGAATCTGTCATTAGGCATACACAGAGTTCCCCAGACATTACCATTACATCACATAAAGGATCATATTAACAGTAATGTCTCTAATCTCACTGGCTTTGACCTTGTGTATTCATGCATCATCTCTTCCCTTTGCAAAATCTCATTCCATGATTTCTAAAGTCTCAGGGACCGTCTTACATCAGCTTGGGTATAAGTTAGCCAGTTACAGTCTATACTGCACCCACAATGGTTCTCCTGACCAACTGTAGACCTTTTCATTTAATGCCCTTCCTGCAATGCCCTCACTAGGACCACTGTTCCCGGTGCCCTTCGCAATAATGTTGGCGCCCAAACCAAAAGCACTATGTATCCCTTGAGAGTATTAAAAACACTCCTGAGGTATAGTCATTGGAGTCTTTAGTGAATTGAAGCCATTCTATCCAGCAGTGAAAACAATGTTTCTGTTTCTAACCCTGGGTCACATATCGACTCCAAAGTAACCCCATGCATCTATGTCTCATGTACTTTTATCAAAATAGTTTCTTTAGCTTGCTTCAAGCTCAACACAAAACCCAGGAGGTGAATCATATGAGGCAATAGACGCTCGATATTCAAGTGTATTCTCTTCTTCCCAACTCTTTATCCAGGCTCTCAACTCTGTGCAACTCAGTTTATAAAAATAGTTGTCTGTGGGCCTTTACACTACTAAATATTCTGACTATCAAGCCTATCACTGTATCTGGCATATACTATGTGTTCAGTGAATCTGTAGAATTGGTGAATAAATGAGTCAATGAAAAGAAAATAGTATATTATGAATCCCAGTAGTGGACATAGTTTAGGTTAAAGCTGGAGCCACAGCTATAAACCAAATTTATGGAAAAATATGAGGTAAGTATAGAGGATTTTTTTGGACTCCTAAAATCCATTTGGCCCCTCTACCTGCACAAAGACACACAGACACACACACACACACACACACGCACACGCACACACACATGCACGCACCTCTCCAAAGAGAAAAGAAATTCTTCGCAATCCTGGCCCCTCTTCCTATTTTGGCAAGAGTCTCTCTCTGCTTGCCTTTCTGTTGCCAGTGTTAATGCCAGGTCAAAGGATTATGGATCACTGGTCTACATGGTGCACCAGAACAAGAAAATCTGCCATATGCTTAGGAATTGGGGGTTGAAAGGCAAAAAAGAAAGAAATAGCAGATAATCAAAGCACTGAAGGGAGCCAATCAGACCTGGAGTCAGCTATTTATTGAGTATTGAATATTCTACGGTAGTTATCTGAGTCTCTGGGAGGTTACAAAACTCACCCGAATTCACATATTTAGTAAGATCAGACACTAGTCTGTCTGAATCCAGAACTCAAACAATTTCTACTCCCAGGCAACCTCAAGGCCAGTAGGATCTTAGTATCCCACCAAGCCTGGAGTATTAAGAATATAACAAATGGTAATTTGCCATATAGATCAGCCACAACTGGCATAACCAGCCAGTCCTAGCCATATATTTCTTTAATAAAAGTCACTATAATTTAATCTATAATATATGCATATACTCTACAAAAGAAACAATATGCTAACTTGATAGAAATATATGTTTCTAAATATGTTTCTTTCCATTACTAACTACTATTTGCCATCTACATGCAGGATACACGAAAAGCACTATATCATTGGTTTAAAAAGGCAATTTGGCCTCTACTGTGTTAATCCAAATGTTCCAATTAGTTTGGTGCTTTCATAATTATGTATAATTCAGTTCGCATTTATGCATAAATGTTTATTTCCATAATTGCAACAAGCACTTAAATTAATTACACTCTAACCTCTTGATTTTATGGGCCAATTGTTGAGTCCTTTTGTTAATATTTTAAAGTCATGCCTTTTTATTTTTGAATTCCCCCCCGTAACCCCATCTTTGATGTATTGTTTCTTATCCTTGTTTGGAATTCTCTATGGAATATTCTCAGAATAATCTTGCAGTTTTCTTTTATGACTGAAACTTTGCATTTTAACAGTTGTCTGGAGATAGTTTCTTCCTTGTGAAATATCAGTTTTAATAACAGGAAAAGGAAAATGCCATAAATCCGCACTAACCACGTAAAGCTGAAGTCTCTGAGAGACTGATTAACATGGAGACTCTACACAGGTTTTTCAGTAATTAGAGGATGTGCTTGTGTGGAGCCATGACTGCTCTGGCCTTGAAGCCATTTCCCAGGGCAGCCAGCAATTATTACAGCCTGGAGTACACTTCTTATATTCTCTGCCTACAGCTATTGATGCGGTTTTCAAATAAAAGTCTCTTAATTTCACAAAGAGTTAACATCATCTTGGATGAACAACACTTCTGCTAATACCTTCTCTACTTGGTTGAGAGAAAGCCCTCAGAGAGAAGGCAATTAGAAATTCCTAATTTGTTGTTCATCCATCTATAAAAGGTTAAGAATATTCTGGTCTCTGATTATACGAACTGAGCAGAGGGCAGGCAGATCTGGCCTCCCACAGAGCTCCAACCACCTACCTGCCCTATCAGCAAATGCTGCTCAACATTCTCTTCAGAGCACACGAGTGAGCTGGCAGTTTTATTGTGGGTTTGAGTATTTGTTTTTTTCTTTTTGTCTCAATGAATTATAGATAGAAAATACAGTATGAAAATGAGTGTCATTTTTCCTTTTGATACAATGCTTAGTATAGTATCAGTATGCAATAAATGCTAAGTGTTAGCCATGATGATTTTAGAGAAAAAAATCCATGTGATAATTCATCACCAGTGGCCATGGGGTTCTACTTTCTGATACATAATTGCTTGTATGATCTGGATATAATAATGTAGCATTATGAACAATTATGAATAATGTAGCTCACTACAATATAATATTGTTTTATATCAATTAGTGAGTGCTGATGAAATTTTGACTCCATGATAAAACTTGTAGATACATTATTAGGCTTCTGTTTGGTGGTCATACTACCTAAATAAGCAACACATAGAATAAACGACAAGAGAAAATTAACCTCATTGGTTAAGGTAATTGACTTGGCATTTGACTATCCTTTTCTATTCTCTCTGTTCTGCCAATTCAACCATTTCCTTTGGCCAAATGCACAAACTGAGTCGAGAAAAAAAGTCTCTTTAAGTCGGAGTGGGCTAGGGGGATGGTCTTAATGGAGAAAAGGAAAGGCAAAGAAAGAAGATGAAAGTCAAGAAGAAGAAGAAAGCTGAGAAAGTTAAGCAAACCCATGTGGTCCAACTCTCCGGCAGTGCTCTCTGGGAGCTGAGCAAGTTGAAATGATCCGGTAAAATATGAGCAGTTTAGCTTGCTTCATTATTTGAATGTGAAATAGATTCAGAAGTATCAATTTTTGTTTCTTTGGGAAATTCATTGCAAACCGTATTCAACACACTGATTTTTGATGCCATAAGCCTGACCTAACAAATAAGATTGGAAGAGACTGATTTCTGACTCTCACTGCAATTGGGTCTAATCCTAAATTCTGTTTTACAATATTTCTTTTTGAAAAACAATTGTGATATAGATACTTAAACTTATAGCCATATAATACATGTATCCTCAGTAAGCTTGATTATCAATTTTCTATCTATATTTCTATAAACATAGAATTTACAAAACTCTATTTTGTATGTGCTACACTGATGGTTAAATAGCTTCTATAAGAAATCTGGGCTCGGAGGGAAAAAAAGGGAGTGGGAGAGATGAGGGTTAAGGGATCAAATACATGATGACAGAAGGAAACAACTTTGGGCAGTGAACACAGAATGCAGTACACATCTGACGTGTGACTTGAAACCTATATAATTTTATTAACCAATGTCACCCCCATAAATTTAATTTAAGAAAAAGAAAGGAAAAGAAATCTAGCTTTTTGTCATAGTTCCATCTGATCTCTAGTGCTTCAGTTTTTATGTTTGTAAAATGGGGATAATATTCATTGTTATGTTTTCTTCTCATAATTGTTAAGAGATTAAATGAAATAATGTGCATGATGTGCATGCTGTGAAAACAAAAAAAGACTTCACAAATATATTGTTATTATTATATCCCTATAGGAAACACTGCATACACACATAAAAGGCAACAGTCAGTAAATCAATAAGTGTCAAAACAGTACAGAGGAGAGAAAACGATACTGATTACAGATAGCTGACAATTTACTGTGTTGGTCTATATTTTTTACACATTTTTCTCAAGTCCTTCTAGGTGATGAACTAATCTTGAAGGAAAAGAAATCAATTTTTGAAGTGTTTTTGAAGTAGAGGTCTCAGAACTATGACTCTTAATTCACAAGCTGACCGAAACAATGGCAGTTGTTGTGTAAATGTAATCTTCAATTAAAGATCTTGTCTTTGAAAACAACCAGCTGAGAGCCACCTTGACCACAGCATCCCATATAAACATCAAACCTGAAACACTGAATAAGTAGATTACTTACCTACAATTTACCTCCTATTAAAAAAAATGATTTGGGAATATGTCAGGTTCAGTTAGTTTCTCAGTGAAAAGTAAAACTCACAGATTAACATGCTCCAGGTAGAACAAAAGGCCTCTAGTATTCCTTCATTCAGGTTGAATCTCCTTCTTCTTTCTCGCTACTATTGGGGTGCAATAGACTTCATGTTTGTCCCTGACAATTCATAAATTAAACCCTAATGTCCAGTGTGATAGTATTTGGAGGCAGGACCTTTGGGAGGTGGTTAGGTCATGAGGATAGAATTCTCAAGAATGGGATTAGTGCCCTTATAAAAGAGACCCCAGAGAACTCTGCTCTCTGTCATGTAATGGTCCTAGTGGTCAGCTGTCTGCAACCTGGAAGCAGACTCTCACTTGAACACTCTCACTAGAATGGGAATAAATAAGTAAGCAAATAAATAATATCAAATATTCATAGGATTTATAGCAACTCAAATTCTTACACATTGCTAATGGGAGTATAAAATTATCCTCCTGTCTATGGCCATGCTACTCTGAATAAGCCCAATCCTGTTTGATTTTGGAAGCTAAGCAGGGTTGGGCCTGGTTAGTACTTGGATGGGAGACCACCTAGGAAGACTAGGTGCTGTAGGTGTAAAACAAACAAACAAACAAACAAACAAATAAATAAATAAAAGTGTTCTCCACTTTGGAAAAAATTTTTGGCTATTTCATATAAAGTTAACCACCTATCCCATGACCCAATGATTCCACTTCTAGGCATTTATTAAAGAGAAATGGAAACATATGTCCACAAAAGATCTGTACAAAACTCCGTGGCAGCATTATTTATATTAACCCCAAACTGGAAATAATTCAAATATCCATCAATTAGAGAACACATGAATAATAGGATACTCATACAATTGTATATCAATCAGCAGTAAAAAGAAACGAACTATTGATACACTCAATAACACAAATGAATCTCGAAAACATTATGCTGAGCCAAAGAGGCCAGTCATGAAAGAGTGCCTACTAGATGATATCACTTATAGGAAGAAATCCTAATACAACAGTTTTCTTCAGGTGAGCAGGAATTGACTAGTCATGAGCATGAGTGGATTTTCTGAGAAAATGGAAATTTTGTATATCTTATTAAGGATGTGGACTACATAGGTGTCTGCATTTGTCGAAACTCATTGAAATGTGCAGATCTGTGCATTTTAGTATATATAAATCTACCTCAATAAAATGAATGATTCATAAAAACTTATTTCAGCCAGTAAAATGGCAAGGCTACTTTTTACAAGCCTTAATGAATAAGAATTTTGATTTATGCATTTTTGTAAAAATTCAATTATGTGTTCTGGCTATTTTTCTAATATTATAAGTGAGTTTCTTAGATCATTTAATTAGATTGTTATAAAAATTCATTCAGTCCACTATCTGCAACCTGTAAACATGCAGGAGCTGTGACCGAACTGCGAAGCTATTGCTACAGCTGCCATTTCCTAAAAGAGACCTTGCCACTTGCTGCAACATGGATGGACCTCAAGGTTGTCATGCTAAGTGAAATAAGCCAGACAGAAAAAGGTGAAAATCACATGCCATCGCTTACATGTGGGATATAAACCTAAAAGCAACAAATGAGCAGGACAAACAAACAGAGACTCATGGACATGGACAATAGACTAGTGGTTACCAGAGGGTAGGGGTTAGGGGGAGAGGGGAAGTAGTCAGGAAAAAGGAGTCAAATATGTGGTGACGGAAAGAAATCTAACTATGGGAGGTGAACACACAATGTAACTATATATACGCCTTATTGTTAAAACGTACAGCTGAAACTTACCAGATTTCATTAACTGTCACCATAAAATTAAATAAATTTTCAAAAATTAAACAAACAAACAAACAAACAAATAAATAAAACAGACCTTCACTCCCGGGAAGAAGAAGACAGCAGCCGCTTCAGGAAATGGGTGTGGCTAGAAAATCACACCGAGGAACTAGATGGTTTGAGGAGCACAGAGGAGGTTTCTCTAAGACAGTTACTGAAGGGGACCCCACGTGGAGGAGAAGGGATGTGGTAGGTGCCCGAGGAGAACAATGGCGGAAAGCACAGCATGGGCGAAGACGCAGAGGTGCGAAAGAGCACAGGGGTGTGTACAGGGATCTGGAAGTGATGTTTATAACAGGAGTAGGGGATGAAAATGGTGGAAAGGTAAGACGAGAAAAAGAAAGAACGGATGCAAGCAGGAGAAGTAGGAAATGTGTAATCCTGTTTGACCTGAAATTTAAAGATTTGAAATTTAATGGGGCTCACGGGGCAGCATAATGCTATAGTCAAGAGCACCGTCTCTAGAGAGAGAGTCTCTGAATTTGAATGTCAGTACCAACACTTGTTAGCTGTGTGAACTTGGGTATGTTATTTAGCCTTTTTGTAAATTAATATAGGTAAATATATACACGTAGACACTTAGAGCATAGCTTATAATGTACTTTAAAAGGCATTATTATTATTGGTAGTAGTAGTAGTAGTAGTAGTAGAAGTAGTAGAAGTAGTAGCAGCAGCAGCAGCAGCAGCAGCAGCAATAGTAGTAAAGAATTAGATAAGACTTTCAAGATTAATGGTACAAGTTGTGGGTCATCTATCCCCTCCTAAACCCCTTCCCCACAACAGAGGGATGTGGCTTTGTTGAAAATCACTATAAAAAAAAAAACTATAAAAAAAATGGAAGTTCACATGCAAGAGTCCAGGTAGGAGAAAGATGATGAAGACTTGGACTAAGGCAATCGAACAATTCACACCTAGCAGAGAAGAAGATACAGAATCTAGGGATAGTTAGGAGACAAAATTGACAGGACTTGTTAATCAATTGACTGTAAAGAGAGAAATGTATCAAAAATGATTCTGAAGACAATTAGGTAGGTGCTGGTGTCATTAACTGAAAAATACAGGTAATGGAAAATACAGGTGGAGGAATGGACTAAAAAATGGGGTGAGTGGAGAAGAAAGAATGGGAGAGAACTGCACACACGTTCGGTCCAGACTAGCTGAGGAACATCCAGATTGATGTTATGGGTCCGGAGCTCAAGACATGCAGGGCCAGAAAAACTAATTGACAAGTCAGTGAAATCTTGGATATAGATGACTTGTCCATGAGATGATTTCAGATTATTTACCAGGGAGATGATTGAAGGGATGGGCTAAAGAGTGTGGTCAGAACAAAGGACAAACAATCACACTAGTGCAGGATTATAGGTGGACTCATAGGGCTCAGCAGATGAGCAAATAATTCTCAGATAATAGTGAAGGCAAGTCTGAAAAGGCTCACCGAGAATCAAAATCTTTGCCTGGACAAAGAGTTAAACTGTGAGAAGAAAGTTAGTGAACTGGGAGGATATCTGAGGGATGGATGGTTAGAGACCACAGAGGAGCTTTGGTGGGTCAGGCGGAACAGCAGAGGCGACATGAATAAACAGACTGCTCCAAACTTTGGCAGCAGTTGTTGTCTACACAATTCACAAGGCAATTAATCATGTGCTGTTTTTTGGCATCTCTTTTATAAACTTTTATCTGTATCTTTCATTAATATTTAACTCTTTATGCTTTTTATTTTAACTCTCTAGCTATATTTTTTAATTATTTGAAGACGGAAATTTTCAGATTTCTTTCCATATTTTCCAACGTCTAGTGCAGTGCTACATACAATTATTTGAAGGTTTAATGAGTTTGAATTCATCTTGATTTTAGAACAGATCAAGGGTCTGGAGATGATGCAGTAGTGGGTGATCTCATGAGGGAGGTTCCTAGATGAGTGGGACCAAAGGTCTCTAAACTAAAAAAAGAAAAGAACTGTGAGATCAGAATCCTGGTTGGATTGTGATGAATCTGAGTGACAGATGATATCTCAATACAGGGTTGAGATGGAAGGACATTTTATAGCAAGGATACAAATACCGACATTGCATCAGAATCACTGCACATCTGTACATGTACCTTCAATGGATCTGTCTTGCTCACTGCAAAAATCAGTGAGTGCATTCAGGTAGAACTCATGTGCCTAAATGTAGGTGCCCATTCCTTAGTGAAGCCCAAAGTATGAACACATCTCCAGGTGGGGGCTTTATATATTTATTGAGATGGTTCCTCTGTCTATAGGTGCACTGCTAAAAAATTCCTATTAAAAAAAAATCAAACAGTAATTTCCATTTCCAGCAATATCTGGAGTTCTAGAGAAAATCTTTCATAGTAGCATACCACACCAAAAATGTTGCTAAAATATTTTAAATTAGCTTTTCTGAGATATAAAAATTCTTTGAATTTTGGCAAACGTATAGTCTAGAAACCACTATCATAAGTAATGCACATTTCCAAAACTCAAAATAGTCCTCTCATGCACAGAGATAAATCCACGCCTATATAGTCATTTAATCTAGGACAAAGGAGGCAAGGCTATACAATGGAGTAAAGACAGTCTATGCAATAAATGATGTTGGGAAAACTGGACAAATAAATGCAAAAAAATGAAACTGGACCACCTTCTTACACCATATACAAGAATAAACTCAAAATGGATTAAAGACTTAAATGTAAGACCCAAAACTATAAAACTCCTAGAAGAAAACATAGGCAGTAAACTTTCTGACATTGTTCTTAGTGATATTTTTTTCTGATGTATCTTCTTGAACAAGGGAAACACAAGAAAAAATAAGCAAATGGTACTACATCAAACTAATAAGTTTTTGTACAGCAAAAGAAACCATCAACAAAATGAAAAGACAACCACTGAATGAGAGAAGATATCTGCCAATGATAAGGGATTAATACCCAAAATTTATAAAGAACTCATTCGACTCAACACCGAAAATAACCCAAACAATCCAATTAGAAAATGGGCAGAAGACCTGAATAGTCATTTTTCCAAAGAGGACATATGGATGACCAACAGACGGATGAAAAGATGCTTACATTACTAATGATCAGAGAAATGCAGATTAAAACCACAATGAGATACCACCTCACACATCTCAGAATGGCCATCGTCATCAATATCAAAATATAAATGTGGGTGAGGATGTGGAGGAAAAAAAACCCTCGTACTCTGTTGGTGGAATTGCAAATTGGTACAGTCACTATGGAAAAAAGTTTGGAGATTCCTCAAAAAATTAAATATAGAACCTTATGATCCAGCAATTCCACTTCTGGGTACTTAGCCAAAGAAAATGAAAACACTAATTCTAAAGATATATACACCCTTATGTTCACCGCAGTTCTATTCACAATAGCCAAGATATGAAAGCAATTTAAGTGTCCATCAGTAGATAATTGATAAGGAAGATGTGGTACATATATACAATAGAATATTACTCAGCCATAAAAAAAATGAAATCGTACCACTTGTGACAACATGGATGAAACTAGAGGGCATTATGCTAAGTAATATAAGTCAGACTAAGACAAATACCATATGATTTCATTTATATATGGAATCTAAAGAACAAAATACAGAACAAACAAAATGAAAACAGACTCAGAAATCCCATCTAGTGATTGCCAGATGGAAGGGGAGTTGTAGGGCTAGATGAAAAAGGTGAAGGGGTTAAGAAGTACAAACTGGTAGTCACGAAATAGTCATGGGGATGTGAAGTACAGCATAGGAAATACAGTCAATAATACTGTAATAACTATGTAGAGTGCCAGGTGGGTACTAGACTAATGGGGAGATTTACTTCATAAATTATTTAAATGTCTAACCGCTCTGCTGTACACCTGAAACTAATATAAAATAATATTGAGTATCAACCATAATTGAAAAATAAATATTTTTTTAAAAAGTTCTCTCCTGCCCCCTTTTCCTACCACAAAAATAGAGGAACTAACCTAGAAGAAGGATGGAAAATAGGTATTGGACACTTAGACCATGTTTTCATCTCCATGTTAGAACCTGTTGTAAATCTCACCTACACTGGGAATAGAAAATAAAAGCTTTGGTCTAGATTGTGGTCAAAGATAAGATGAAAAGGACAAATCTTAAGTACAAAATGAGGCTGGAAAAGCTACTGAAAATAGCAGAAAAGTGATGGAATCCTGCCAAAATGTTGTCGAGGAGAGGATGAATCTGATAGTGGTAGGTGGTGAAGGATTTAAAGGGGTCATGACTAAAGGCACAGAAACCAAGTAAGAATCTTCTAAAGGAAATCAGTCAAAGGATGAGAAGGGTCTCATTATTCCTGTAAATATATTAATTTTATATACGATTCTTGCTGGAATTAAAAAGGAATAGGTACAGAAATGTTGTTGGACATTGTGGTAAAGAATGATTCAGAGACTTGTCCACAGTCACAGAGTTGGGACTGTGAGGCAGAAAACCTGCCTTGTAGTCTCAACTTCCATCATGTCCATGGACAAGGCATTTAACCTCACTGAACTCCAGTTTCCTTCTGTAAAATGTAGATAATATTTGTGCTGTTTATCTTAAGCGCTTCGGTAGGGCTGAAGCAAGATGACTCGTGGCGAAGCATTTTGAAAGCTTAAAACTGTAAGGATGTAACATTAAGAAAACCAATAAAGTTAACTTGATTTCATACTTAGAACCTTTAAAGTATTTTCTCTATTTCAAGTGCTGAGGTTAGAAGGTCAGAGAAAGAGGGAAGAAAAAAAGAAAGTCAGATGGGAGAGGTGCATTGGTCCATCATTTTGGTCAGTACAAAGAGACAGGCAGGCAAGAAAGGATCCCTAATCTCACTGCCTGAGAGCTCAAATGAAATGCACAGCTTCCATTCTCCTGGCAGGCAGATCACATTTCTTCTATCCTGTATATTCTCATTTACACACAGTTTTGCAGATAAGGATGATGCCGCTGCTCATCTGCAAAAATATTTCCAAAGCCACTAATAAAAAGGTAACTTGCTCTGTGCTATGAGAGATGACAAACGCACCTTCGGATGAATGACGGGTAAAGAATTGTCATTTCTCTTCTCAAAATCAGGCTATCACCAGCTCATGTGGCTTGGCACCTGTGGCTTGTTAGCAATTACATTTGGAAGCCGACCCATTCAAAGTTCCCCCTGAGAGTTGTTTTAGGCTGTTGCTTTCAGTCTGTCTTTACCTGGTTTCTGGGCACTCCGATATGTATTTGAGAAGCAGCCTGAAACTCAGTTTTCTTTTTCTTAACATTTTCTCTCCTTTTTTCTTTCTTTTTTCTTTCTTTTTTTTTTAGAATTTTATGGTTTTATGAACACAAATACAATGTGCACACAAGCTGTCTATTCGTTTTCTTCACTGTGCAGCCTGGCATTGGGACTGATGACTCTGATAGCCATTTGGGCTGCTCTTTCCACAATGGCTTTGCGGTTCTTTGAGGAGATGCTGTGAGCAACCTCAGCACAGTAAGATTTGTTGCAACTCAGCAGCACCTCAAGCTCATTGACACTGTGGACCAAGAACTTCCGAAAGCCACTGGGCAGCATGTGCTTTGTTTTCTTGTTACTCTCATAACCAAAGTTGGGCATCAAGATCTGGCCCTTGAATCTTCTGCGCACTCTATTGTCAATGCCTCTGGGTTTCCACCAGTTACCCTTAATTTTGACATGTCGGTCTGACTGGTGCCGGATGAACTTCTTGGTCCTCTTTTTTGACGATCTTGGGCTTCACGAGGGGTCTGAGGGCATCTGTGATGCTGAAGAGGGGATGGCTGCCACCTCCGTAGGTTAAGTGTGGTTTTACTAGCTTTTAACCCAGGATTTAGGGAGAAACGGGAATAGCAATCCCTTTAGGTGTGATTATTTTGATTCTACTTGGATTTAGCTCTGGAATAAATTATTTGATATTGATTCTTATTAGAAAGGGTAGATACACTTCAAAAATGATTTAAAGTTGTTTGCACAACAACAGTGCCTTGTTTTTTGATAAGCAATATCAACAATACAACAAAAGAATATATTTTTCACTTAAAATGTACCAGGCATCTTCTAAGTACTATATGTGAATTACCTCATTTAATTCTCATTATAATGCTATGATACTCTTCATTTTACACATGAGAAAACTGAGGTACAAGGAAGTTAAGTAATTTACCTATTTTATATATATATATGTGTGTGTGTATATATATATATGAAATATACGTAATATTTATTTACATTTTACAAAAATGGAAACTGTTCTACAAACAGCCAAATTATTCTCCCTAAGTCACAATACTGATTCTGTAATTTCCTAGCCCAGAAATTTTAAGCGAATACCCTTTGTCTATCAAGTTAAGTGTAAATACTCTGTGCGACATACCAGATCTCGCATATTGGGATCCTAAGTGCCTTCTCCAGCCCTGTTTTCCAGCAGTTCTCTAGCCCTCAGCCAGGGTGATTTTGCTCCTTGGGGGGTATTTGGCAATATCTGGAGGTATCTTTGGCTATCACAACTCGGGAGGTGTCACCTGTGTCCAGTAGCTATACGTCAGTGATCCGGCTGAACATCCGTAAACGCACAATGCAATCCTTTTCCACGACAAACTATCAACAGCACCAGGTTGAGAAACCCTGCTCTCACCTATTCACCATCCAGACTGGACGACTTGTGGTTCGTTAAACAGTCTCTGTGGGTTTCATCTCTGTAGCTTTCTAATTTACTCCTTCACTAACCATTTACAGAATAACTACTATGTGCCAGGCCCTATTACTTGTAAGACATGACCCCTCATTTCAGTGACCAGTACCTGGCTTTCCATCTTTGTCCCCTTCCCACATAAAACCTGCCTGCTCTTCAAGTCCCCTCCCAGATATTATTTCCTCCATGAGCTATATTTTTTCTTTCATAGTATTTTTTAAAAATAAAATATTATGACATGTAGGTCTTGATTTTAAATGAAAATTGATTTTAAAAACTTTATTTCTCTATGATGAATTTAATGTAAACACTTAAGTGACATTTTTCACAGCAGCAATGTTGAAAAATTTTTTCAAACAGCATGTTTCAATGTTGTCGAATGACTTAATTTTTATTCCCAATAAGATTTTTTTTAAATGACAGTTTTGGAAGTGAACATAGTAAGTCATTGAAGTTCTAGTGAGCATACTGTAGCATGTGAAGAGGAGAATGTGAGAGGCTATGTAACACCCATTAGTCTGTACCATGTTTCATTTCAGCAATAAAAAGTTTTTAAGTCAATTTAATAAGAATTTATTGAGTGACACCATGAGCCAGACACTCACTGTGTTACATACTGGACTTACAAAGAAATACCTGGTGTTTCTTCCTACAGTGAGGTCAAGTAAACATTTTTAATATTTCAAGAGGTTTTATTACACAATATTGTAATAACTATGTATGGTATCAGATGGGTACTAGACTTATCAGGATGATCACTTTGTAAGTTATATATATGTAACTCTGTAAGTTACATTTATGTGTCTAAAAACTATGTTGTATACCTGAAACTAATTTAATATTGTATGCCAACTGTAATTGAAAAATAAAAAAAATTAACCTTAAAAAAGTTGTTTTATTATAGAAGTAGAGGGCCCTTTATATGAACAAATATTCTGATGACCAAGTAAATGTAGAAGTGGCCATGGGTGTAGGTATTGAGGCATCACTTCTTTCTAGTGCTTTAGAAGAAACCAAAGAGGAAATCTGGAATGCAGGGATCATTGAGGGTCTTAACAGTGACACTGAGTAACAGCAAATGGAAGTGACTCGCATGGCTAAGTGTCCCTTATTTAAAGGGATGATTCCATAGTTGAACAATACAGTCTGCCATTACAAAAATATTTATTAGTGTGCCTAAACCTCATAGTTTAGCGTGTTACCGAAATTAGAGTTACAAATGTGTATGACACATATCATAAAGTTTGACTCTCACTTCTTGGTTCAGCCTCCCAGATTTATGGTAAGTAATTTCTGCCTTCTTGTTCAGACTTGAGTCATTGAAATCTGCCCTTCGGTTGCACAATCTTAAGGCTTTAAAAAAAAAAAAAGATAAAACAACAACAACAAAATGCCATTCTTTAAAGGCAGATTATACAAAAGGTCAAATTGTGTCTGTCAAGGCCACGAGACATGTGTTGGTGTCCTCGAAGTATTAAACATCTTGAAGTACTGAAAATGTTTCCTTAACCTGTGTCTGCTCAGGAATTCTCTCCTTCTGGAGCTTCACTGGGGGTGGGAGTTTGAGTAATTCAAGGAAGAAGGGGAAAATGGTAGAGAGAGAAGAGGAAGATTTAAAAATTAACTACTGAACATAAAGCTGAATTCATTTGAAACAAGTAAGAAATCACACAACCTGGGGATAACAATCCTTGTGGCATCCTGTCATGTAATGAGAACAATTCTAGATCAGAGTTTCTCAAATTTTAGTGGCCCTAAGAATCACGGGGGGGGGGGGGTGCTTATTTTAAATGCAGATTCCCCTATAATACTTCTCAAACTTTAGTGTTTATATGAACCACCTGAGAATGTGTTGAACTATAGATTCTAATTCAGTAGGTCTGAAAAGGGACCTGAGAGTCTGCAGTTTAAAACCTGTATGTTCAAAGACCTCATTTGAGTAGCAAGAGCAAGACAGCACTGGTTTGTCAACTTTTCTATTCACTGGAATCACCCGAGAAGCTTTAAAAATCCTGCTTCCTGAGTTCCATTCTTATTTAGCTGATATGAGGATTTTTAAATGCTCTGCAGGGGATTCACATGTGCAGCCAAGTTTGAGAACTACTGTGCTACAGATGCTGATTTTGTAGACAGCTCGGGAGTCTATATCCCAGCCATGCCCGAGCCCCTCCCCTGTGCCCTTCCACTGCTATGGACCTAGAGCGATGCAAATCCATGATCAATTATTTTGGTCTCAGGAGGACACTGTAGATTATCAAAATTTAATTGTATTAAGGGGTAAAGAATCCTTGTTATCCAGAAAGGTGCCAGGTGAGTCATTGTGGAAAACAATCAGAGTCTGGCGAATTCATCAATCCTCTTGGACAATTAGAAATCAAAGCTTTGCTTCTCCTTTTTCACACTGATGCCCAGGTAACACATCAGACCCATTTAGCTCTGTGGAGAACTGTGGCCTACCTCACACCCCAAACATAGAGGAAAATCTGGGCCAGTCTTTTAGAGGGCCTTGATAGAGATGTACTTAAAGTATGTGACCAAAGCCTGAAATGATTTTAGGAGAGCAAGTCCAAAAGAAAGAAAAGTCTACATTTATTACTGACGATGGAGCAACTGAGTAGCATTGACACTCTGTCCTTGAATACGTTATTCTGCCAATTAGAGTCCTCACTACGGCAGCCCTCTGCTCCGCTGGGGGACATGGGTTGTGTGTGACTGTAGACTGGGGTGTATGGGTAACGAAAGCTCTCACTGAGCCAGTCCTTTCAATGTCTGAAACTGTTTTACAACATTCCCCACTTGCTGCCAGCTGGTTCAACAGTTTCAGAAGTATGTATTATAAGACAATGTTAAAAGAATTCATTATTTGTATGAAATCCAGCAAAGATTGCTAGCAGCTCCATGCTTTTCTTAATCAGGATAATGCCATATTCTGAGACAATGCCACCTATAGTAGCATCTTTTCTTGATTTCATAGATTCCCTAAAAACAATCATAAAAGTGGCTCCTAAAATTCAAGGCCTTAAGCATTTATAAAAAAGAATTTCGTGTATGGAATGAGGACATTTTCTGCTGAATTTTTAAACACAGTTCATGGGGCTCTCTATAGTCAGAATGAGTTTCATGCTGAGATCTTTTTTTTTTTTCCTTCTGGAATAAGTTTAGAGCTGGCATGACAGATAATGAGCACACTTTAGTATGAACAAGGCAGGAGTTAATGTCTGGCTGACATTATTTCCTACTGAGCTGAATATGGCAGAAATGAAAAATAATGTTTGCTACTTCTGTATAAGTTTCACCAGGGAAGGAAAAATTATAAGAAACAAAATCAAATTCCCCCAGGGAATTTTTTAAGAGTTATTTCATAATAGGCATGATTCTAACTTTGACTATTTGAGAAAGACTTAAGACGCTGTCTGTGGTTCCGTACTAATGTCCGATAAACCTACTTTCTGTTCATAGTATGGTACTTGCTTGTTAAGCCTCAGCTAAAGGTTACCTGACACTCTGCAGTCAATTCTCTTTGAGCATGAAGTTTTGAAAGGGGAAATTACCACAAAACATAGGGGCCCTTTTATTTACTGCCTGGCTTCAGTGAGAAGCCATAAATAAAACACTGGTGAACTAAAACACAAGTAGACAGATCTTTGGAGATGACCTGGAAGAAATCTGGATAAACAAGGAATTGCTTCTGGGGAAGCTGGCAGGATACATCCCCCCACTTTGTCCTAAGTATAACTGATAAGAAAATTACTCAATTACTCGTAAGTTACATACGCGATGCAGGAAAGCAAATGATCTCATAGAAGAGCTCTTTCCACATTGCTCCCCCTGCAGCCCTTGATAAACTATTTATACAAAACGAAGCAAATACGTATGTAAACAACTAATAGGATACAGGGGCGTGCGGTTAAGGACAGCACTGTTAACCAAGGCCTCGCTTCCCTGTAGACAGCAGGAGAAGAGGTGCGACTGCAAGATTCCTGATATTTATTAGAAACTCTGGCGTCTGATTAATCAGTGCTCATATCCCAGGTCTGAAAGGCACACTGAAGTCTGGGAAGGTGTTCTCTTCCCCCTCATAGCTCCCAATGTACGTTCCTAAGTAGTCTAGCCTGAAACTCTTAATTCTTACAAGTCAAAATATTTCCTCCAGTTTTGCTCAAGTCCTTTTTTGAAAACGATTAATCAGGTGATATTTTGTTTTTATTAGAGTGCTGTAATTTTAAAGCCATGTGACCTTGTGTACTTCCTTGTCTGAAAACGGGTGTGATATATGTACTTCTTGGAGTTGTAAGAATTAAATGAGTTAATGTATGTAAAGCACTTGGATAGTATCTAGCACATGGTACGTGATCAATAAATGTTAGCGCAAATCAAGCCAAGATAAAAAATATTCAACAATTTCATCAAAATACCTCAGTACATCTAGATACCCAATGAAATCTGTTAGAGTTTGTTTTGTTTTCAAATAAAAAGGAGAGGCATGTAAAGTACATTTCCCTAAGGTCTCTTGCTTTATTCACTTAATCTTTATAGGCATCAAAGTTTATCGATCACAGACTCTTTTCATGTTGGACTGCATTGGATGACAAACAAGTGATGGGTGGAAACTTTCTTTGTATTTATGAGTTATTGCTTTTCTTGTTCATTATTTGTCAGCTAGCAAGGTGAAATGAAGGTCATGACACCTACAGTTATCTCACGGTCTAAGAAGTATCTTGACCCTATGTTTCCATTCTAGCAAGACATGTAGATCATAAACTTGGCCAGCCCCTTAGAGGGAGTGGCTCTCCCTGGGTGTTAATGACACTAGGATTGATCATATCGACTTAGACAACCTTCCACCCCTCCCCAGCTTCCCTCTAAGTCAGAGAATGAGAGATTTCTTTCTTACATTACTTTCCATTCAATGTTCCAGAAATGGATTGGTGAACCTTTACCTGAAACTGGAAATTAGGGCTAATGTAAGGAGCTGTGAATTCCTTGGACTAACGTTCACAAGGTAGGCTTGGTTTGAATGTGAATCACCTGCAAATGTCACTCCTGTAAATCCAAGTAGTTTTCTAACTGGCTGGACCTGTCCTTACATGAGCAGGAGTCAGCAATACCTATTAAGTATCTCATTTTCATGGAGGAATTTTTTTGCTTAGTTGAGTTCTGTAAATCATTTCCAAAAGCATCCAAATAGTTTAAATTTTTATAAGTTTGCATGCACCGATCATTTCCCTTGAATAGCTAAGTAAGAAAGGCAGGGAGGGCTGAAGGGAAGTTTTCCTGTGAATACAGTGTTTATGACTGGATTAACATTTTCTTGCTAGAATTTCACATCCTCTTAGCTCTCAGAAGGTCCCAATTAGGCCTGACACATTGCCATCACAGTGCACATACTCCCTGTAACAACCATATTAAGCTCAGTTGGCGCTGGGCGAGTTTTAAAGTAGGTTTTCCAACTAGTGTGGGTGGACAGATTCCCACTTCATCACCCCCACTCCTTCCTATTATAACACCTGCCTAGGAATATGCTAGCTCCCGACACAATAGCTGTTTATTTGTCATCCATTGTATAAACCTGAAACACAGGAAAACATCCTGCCTAGACTGGATGGAAAGAATCACACTAAAACACCATAGATTTTGCAAAGCGAGTCAGAAATTAAGAGAAAATAGCCACTTGAAAACTTCAAGTTTTACATATGCCCAAATAAAATTTAAATGGTTCCTATCTGACGAGCATTCCAAAAAGGAAAAGAATCCTATTAATGAAGGCATCGCGTTACCTACCTTAAACCACAAACACTCTTGCTTAACTGATTCTCTCCTTGTATTAATTTGTTATTTTTGCATTTGGAACATGCATAGAAGTACATGTAAACCCACAGAACAATCCATTCTTCATCAAAATTCTCTATCATGAATCTTTCACAAGCCAAGACAACACATTTGTTCATTGTTTTCAACAATCATTTACTGAACTCTTATTAAATGCCAGACTGTCTGGTTCTTGGGGAAACATGTTTGAATAAGTTCTCATGATACTTACTACTTAATGCAGGGGAGACAAACAATAAAGAAGTAAACAAGAAAACAGCAGATGGCAATAAGCGCCAAATGATGAAAATAATCAGAGTGATGATGTCCTATGGAGCACCTACCTGGACATTGGTGCTCTTTTGGATGGGTGGTCAGAGAATTCTTCAAAGAGGAGATGTAAGCTGAGGCTTTTGTGATAAGAAGGAGCATGCTTGCTGAGCATCTGTGCTTACCAGGTAGAGGGAACAGCAAGTACAAAGAGCCTAAGTAGAAATAAGTTTGACACATACAAGGAATAGAAAGAAGGTAAGTGTAATATGAGCACACTGGTGAAGGCAAATAGTAAAGGATAAAATATAAGGAAGTTAGGCATGTGCCAGGTGAGGTGGTCAGATTGTACCTTAAATGCTATAGGAGACCATCAACGGGTTTTAAGCAGGAGCACACCATGATCTAATTCATATTTTCAAAATATTAGTTTGGCTTCTCCATGGAGAACAGAATGCAAGGAGCAAGAGTGAATGCAGGAAAGCCAAGAAGCTACTAGTGGCCACTGCAAGAGTTTATGTGATAGATGATAAAAGTTGGAATAAGGTAGTAGCAATAGAAATAGAAAAAAAAAAACAAACAAATTTACTTATGACACTTTTGAGGTAGTACTAATATTCTACTTTCCAAACCACCGTCCCTCTACTCTTCAGAATCCCCTACACAGAGCATGCGTTCATTTATCCTATCATTTAACAATGCTTTATTGTTAAATGATAGGACACACTGAAGAATAAATGTCAGCTCAGTTTCCAACAAATTATTTTGGTTAGTCATCAAAACCAAACCATCTCATCCTAAAAAACTAGTTCTGAATGAGATACTATTTTACACTAAAGTCTCATATAGAGAAGAAAAATGTGGGAGGGGATTAAAACTTACAGCCAAGAGAATTGCATTCATTAGTTTAATTTTTCTGCTTACAGTATACCTTGATTTTAAAGAATTCTATTTGCTGATTTCATCTCATTCACATCCTTTCAATTGTCTTCCTGGTCAATTAGAAAGTTAACTAGGAGAGCTCCCCCAGGCACTTGCTAGAAGAATTGGTCCTATTTTCAGTTCCTCTGACTTGCAGTACTGCTGAGGCTGAATGAGACACTCAAATACTTTGTTTCACAGGCTTGAATCTTAATACATGCTCCTGCCACCCACCCCTCTGCCCATTTTATTAGATGGCTCTTTTCAGCTCCTAATCACTGTTGTGATAACTAGAAGTTAAGGAGTGAATCCTGGAATCTTATGTTGAATTTGCATGTTCTATAAGAATCATAATGCTTGGCAAACAAAAGCAGACAATACTAGCTTTAGAAATTTTTTTTAAAATTCTAAGTCGGGTACAATTTAAAGATCTTTCCAGATATGTAGAAAAATGGTCTCAAATTTCCCTATCAGTTCTTCAAAGAGTTAACAATGACCATTTCCCTCCCATTTAATGAAATACTCCTTTCTTATTAGACTTCCTTTTCATGTATTTTACAATAGAATTCTTTCTATTATTTTGTACTGTCATCATGTATAATATGATTTTTCTTGATTCATGATGATCCAACTTATTGAGATTCATACGGGCCAATTCTGGCAATTATATTCATGTTATTTACTCGTGGCACTTCGCTGAGAGAGCACACCCAGTGCATCGCCTGGCTGGAGTGTGACTGTCCAGTCCTCCGACCTGACCCCTTGGTCTAGGCCTGCCCAGGACAGGCCCAGCCCAGGAGCCCTCAGTTGTTCTTGAGGCTTCTCTGGGATTCCCCTGGATAAATCTATACCATTGGCCTTTTCTTTGCTTCCCCATTTGATTGATAAACATGTTAGAGAATGCTATTTATAATTTACCATTTATAGAAATGTGATTAGAACATTTTATGCTGTGTGATATAAAAGCGTATTTCTGACAGTTGATTAAATACACATCTGTGGCCCGTTATGTTTAAAAAATTAGGTGCCAGTTTCTTAATCCCCTACATCCATGAGTCCCAGATGTATTCAACGAGTCAAACAATTAAAAGTCTTAATGTGAAACATGATAAAATATCAAAACAACAAATTCCAAATAATTTAGTTCTGAATGAGATAACATTTTATACTAAAGTCTCATATAGAGAAAGCTTTAAAAATACGAAGGTTAAAAAGTTTAGCAGAGAGAAATCTATTAATTAATTAAATTCTTTTCCTCTACATTTGAAGAAAAAGATCACTGTCATTAAGTTTTAATAGCAAAACCCCATGGTCCAGCTTGTGGAATGGAACAAGAGTCTGAAACTCATTACCCTGTTATAATATTGTTAATAGGTACAAATTAGATTGATTTACATTGTTTACAACTCGAGGCTGTTACCTGGCCATAATGCCAAGAATTGCTTTTAGCAAAATGTCCTTAGCAAGGGGCATTCACATTTAGGTTAAGAGCTTTTGAAGAAATCAGCTTTAGTAGGTACATTGTGCTTCATCTTAACGATTTCAAATATATTTGAAGAGTTAGTCAAGGAGTTGTCTCTGAAATTTTCATATTAAACGGCTTAGGTTACCAAATAACCTAATTTGAAAGATATTTCACGTTTTGATAACCCCAAGGTGCAAGGGCTGTGTGTTTGCAATTCCGGTTCCATAAGTACCTGAGGGATGGTGTCAGGCTCCTTGGAAAAGTGTGTCTCTAGGAAATTTCTTAGACTCTGAAAATAAAAGCGCATTAGGGATCAGCGAGTGGAAGACATTTACATACTAAAATTATAAGAAAACCTTTCAGAAAAGGTCTTTTAACTCTTTTGATAACTACAAAGCAAGGAGGCCACTAGTGGAAGTAAAAACATCTTTTTCAAAGAACTCTCTTTTCCCAGCCAAGACAAATGGAAACTTACAAACGGGGATCTAAAATATTTGCAGAAAATTTCCTTTGGAAACTTTAGACTTTAAAATTGGTATTGAAAAAATGTAACTGCCATAATAGATATGTCACAATCATTCAAATTAACCGTTATCAATGTGTTTGTAGGCAGAGGCCCCACCAGGCCTGATTTCACACATCCTGGGACCCTTAACTATTGCTGTGGAAAAAAACTGGAGTGTTGGCATCTGGGGGACTTGGTTTTGGATTTGGGGGCTCGACCAGTTAACTAGCTATACAAAATACTAGCTTAGGCGTATTACTTAAATTTTCTATGGCTTTTCCAACTATAAACTGCAAATAATAATAGCTACCTCAGAGTTGAGGACTAAAAAAGTAATATGTGGGAAGACATCTAACACTACAGTCAGCATGTTTTTTCTACCCTCTGACGCCCTTTTCACAACTGGCAACTTTTGTGAGTAAACACAAGGCACTGAGGTCCTCCAAAAGAATTCTCTTACCATTCTCTTCACCTTTTTGTTTACTCTTCTAACATATAACACATTAGTACCATGTCAATAAAAGAAAACTGTTAGTAAAATTCTGAATTAATGTTATGTTTTACATGCAAAACATGGTACTTTCCTCCATTTTTCATAATCTTTCAAAATGTGGTCATAGTGGAATTCTTGCTTATCTTTCTTCCAAAGAATTCATCACTCTTTCTATTTTATAATCTGTATAACATTTCTAAGAGACAAATTTGTAGGTAAAGAGTTGGCCAAAGGGAAGAACTCTGAAGAGTTGCAAAACTGGTTTCCTTTGTCTGCAGCCTTTCCTGACCGTCCAGGCCCACACTTAGCATCATCTCGTTCTTTCCCTGCATGGGACAGGACCTCAGCTCTGACCCTTTCAACCAGACCTTTTACACCATCACCTTCCACCACCCTCAGGAGCACTGAAGGATAAAAAGCTCAGTCTCCAGCACAATAATCTCAGAATTCATAAAACGGCCATTTCAGGGTGGAGGGGGGGAGAGCAGATTTGGGGGAAGCAGGTCCAGTGCCCCGCCCCTCTGCCCCAGGGGAAGCCCAGTTTCTGTGGCAAGGGTTTCTCCTCATCTGCCCTATGCAAGACCCTCTCCGTCCCATTTTTCATTTTGTAAAATGGTGTCTGAGTGGAGCAGTGTCTTCATTTCCACCCGAGCTCTTCAGGGGCCCATTAATTCTTAACACATCTACTCCAGGTAACCTGTCACCATTTCCAATTATCCTTTAAAAGGGGCTGATGCTAGACCCACCTTAAACTTAGGTTATGCAGAAAATAAAAACTTGTGATTTCAAATGCATTTTTAACTTTTCTTGAAATGTAATTTCAGTTTGATAAATTCACCATGCAAGGCTTCATTCATGTTGCTTTGATTTTTTCATACAAATATTGATAGATAGATAGGTATGGAGACAGCATGCTCTGTATACCTTTGGCCCTCAATGCACACATATAAGTGAGTATTTGTAATCTGAGGTAGCACTAGATATAATAAGTAAAATCAAACTTGTGCCGGATGTATGCCTTTTTCTTTGTAATGTCAATCATTTTTTGCCTTTATTTACGAAGTTAATATTTGTGATTACTGAGCAATTGAAGTGTTTCACTTAAAACCAATAGATTGTGGAAGTAGATGTATTAAATAATACTATGTAACCTATTCAGGTTTCTGAATGATTTATGATTGATATATAAATAGTGTCAGAATGTTTTAGTTTAAATCTAGAAGTGTATTCCTATGATTAATGTATTGAAATAAAGTGTTTTGATGGCTATGCTTCATTCTAATATGTTAATCATATATGTAAAATATGAATCAGGAGAATAAATTATTTTAGGTGTGATTAGGAAAAACAGTGCATTCAAAATGATGGCTTTGAAATATTATTCTGGAGTTCCTGAGAGGCTAATGTTACATTTATTATTATTATTATATTATTATTACATTTTTACATTATTATATTATTTTATAAAAATATTATATTATTATATTATGAACATTTCAGCCATAGTATACCATATTATCAGCTGAAGTATATTAGCTATTCTCACATATGTTAGTAAAATACCTCTGTATTCATGTACGTTAGGATGCTAAATAAAAACAGTATCAAGCAGTTTGTCTCAATATTAATTATATAACATAATTATGTAATTATATAATAATATAACATTCTTATTCTTACTATTTCACTTGTGGAATTTTAAAACTCCTTGTAATCACTTTAAAGTCTCAAGTCTATGGGCCTGAGTTAACGTGCATACTAGGTACTATTTATTTCTTTTTTTATTAAAATTATTTGAGTGACATTGGTTAAAAATAGCAATTGGGTTTCAAGTGTACAATTCAATAATACATCGTACGTATATTGCATTGTGCCTTCACCACTCAAAGTTAAATTTCCTTCCGTCACCAAATATTTGACCCCCTCTACCCATACCTGCCTCCTCTCTTCCCCTCTTCTCTCTGGTAACCGCTAACCCACTGTCCATGTCCACGAGTCTCTGTTTGTTTGTCATGTTTGTTTGTTGCTTTCAGTTTTATATCACACATGTGAGTGAAATCATATGGTTCTCAACTTTTTCTAGCTGACTTATTTCACTTAGCTACAATTTATTTCTAACAGAAAATGTCCTATAATAAACAGATGATTCATTAACATCTGATAAGTTTACATTTTCAAAAGAAGTGGTGCTGGTATTTTACAAGCCCTAAAATACAAATTGAATGCCTTAAATCTTGAATTTTCAATCTATATTTGAGTGGGTTCAGACTCTTGCTAGAAGCAGCTGCTGAAAACTCATTTCCAGGCCCCCTCCCCACTCCCACCTCCAACTGCCTTTGCAACAGGGAGTTAAAATTTAACCTTCTAGGTATATGTGAAAATTAACCAGTTAGCTCTGCCAAAGCACACCTAGCTACTTACTTCTGATAAAGAAGGAGGGCAGCTGGCCAGCAGTCCCTGCCTCATAGTACCGAAAGAGGCAGTTTTCACAATTTCGTTTGTGAGAGAGAGAGATAGTTTTTGATCTCTTTCACAGATAAAATTGCCTTTGATCCTCACAATACCCCGCAAAAATGGCAAGCGGGAATTATCATCTTCATGAACGAATGAATGAATGGAGGGTCAACTTACAGCTCATCAATGGCAGAGAGCATTAAATCATGAACGAAGAACTTCCACATGATCATATCGGCATATAGATTTGTTTTATCAGTTTGAGATTGTCACTTAAGTTATTAATTAAGAAACTGTTTAAATTATCTAACTTCCGCACTTAGATGTGTTGCTTATTTGCTCTTCCTGAGGCTGCAGCAACAGAGATTTAATCAAAAGACTTTAAGAGGAGGGCCTTGTCTGAACACAAACATTTTGAAATCTCAATGAAAATGCAGTTTAATGCATCCAGTTAAATTGCCTGAGAGAAAATAGTGAATACAGCTTTCTTAAAGCCTTTCCCCTCAGGGCATTAACTAAGAAACTGGTCACTAACTGCTGGTAACAACCCGTTTTGGAGAGATTATTGCTATTATTGGCATCCTGTGGTTTATGGTAACATTTTGTTAGAGATGTAACGAACGAGAGTACGGCTGGACTTGGTACTTTAGAGAAATCAGCCCCTTCCCTTGTGTTTTACGGCCATTTTTTATTCCAATCTAAATGTACCGAGGCTGAGCTGCGCTGCTGAGTTTATTATCTACTACATTTCGTGTTGCTCTAAGAAATATGCTTTACACCAGAGTCAGCATTCAAATCAATGGAGCAAAAATACAACATTTATTGTTAGTAAAATTGAATCATGCTGAAAAGGCTGAATGAATGCTTGACTTAAACTGGATGTTAGAAATCATTTCACTTGCCACGAGCACTTTCTGGCTGACACACAGCCATATGCTATTCCCTTCCAGTGATTAATTGTTAGCTGGAGCAGGCATATATACATTGCCAAATGGAGAATAATAACCAAAGTTATATTATTGATTTCCCATAACTTTATGTAAACGTATATACCTAGAGAGCGGCCTGCTCTGTGTGGCTTATAGCTACCTGCTGATAATTCTACTCTCTGATAATATAATTTACTAAAAACAGAATTAGAAAGGAGGCAGCCTGGGTAAAGGGCAGGCAAACATCACGCAATGAAAGAAAAGTTCTCTAGAGTTTCAAAAACATTTCTTTTGTTCACTTCAAATGGCAGAAACAAGTCAGAACCATGATGGCTTAAAACTATAAGCTACGTAAGGGAGATCGAATGCAGATTATAAATAGGTTATCTGCATGGAAGACATGTTTTTCGCCTTTTTGGGGTCCGTTATTCCTCCCATCTTTTAATTACAAAAAAAGGAAGATCAGAACATATCATTAGCTCTGCTTCTTAGTGAACCTGACTTTTCTCAAGAAATTTACATCTTTCTCTCATTTTCTGTTAAGGTTTCTTCTCCTGTTTTCTCACCTAAAGAATTATAATGAGGTAGAGTGAATGAGATCTATGGGGAGAGCAGTGGACCCAGAGACTAAAGGTAAAAGGATGATTGATGGTATGAAATTACCATAAAAGTACAATCAGGATCAGATTTTAAAATGAATTTTTAAGCAGCCTAAGAGATACTCTTTGATTTGCAGTCTGGTGGAATGGATAATGTCTCATTCAGTGGATAAAGTTTCTCACTGTGTGACTTGAGCTTTTTCTGATCTTTCTGACTGGGAGTAAAATGGAACCAAAGTCTAAAGTGGTTTTTAATGCAGAAAATATCAAATATAATATTCTTAATGTCAAAACCTGGGCATAGCAGGCGAGGAAAGAAAAATAAATAGAAGACCATTACTGTTAGTATAATTGTTTCAGGCTCTCCTCTTACTACCAAATGGGTTAAAACATACATTATTTAAAGGGCAAACTTGTTTACATATTGAAAAAGAATTAAAGTTTAGGCTGGTGTCAGATTTTAATCTTTCTTAGGTATATAAAATGCTCCAACTAAAATATTAAAGCAAAATGTATTTCATGGGCTATATGTTTTCCCATTTGCTTTTTAAAAATTTAAATATACTTCTTATTTTAGAATAATTTTAGATTTATAGAAAAGTTGCAAAGACATTACAGAGAGTTCCTATATACCCCTCATTCAATTTCTCCTATCGTTAATTATCTTACATTATTATCAGGGTTGCCAGATTTAGCTGATAAAACACAGGATACCCAGTTAAATTTGAATTTCAGATCAATAACAAATCATTTTTTAGAATACATATGTCCCATGGCAACCCTAACACTATTCTAGTGTACATTTGTCATAATTAAGGAATGGATATTGGTTAACTAAACTCTACACATTATTCAGATTTCATTAGTTTTTCCTAATATTTCTTTTCTGTTCTAAGATCCTATTCAGGCATCATGTCTTTGTGGGCTCTGATCTGTGACAGTTGCTTAAACTTCCCACTTATTTTTAAATACAGTACAAAATGAGATTAAATATTAATTGGTAATCTAATAGTGTTAATAAACATTTGATGTATGTACTCAAGATCTATTTTTTAAATTAATAAATTTCCAAAAAATATCTAACTTATAAATCATTTCAATGGTCCGTATACCCAATGCTTTATTTATAAGATTATAAAACAAAGATAAGTCCTAATTATAAATCAGGAATTTTAATTTTTAACCTTAGAAAAATAATAACTAGTAGCAACTTATAAACATGTCCAAGCTCGTCAGACCGAAAATATTGTGTTCATTGAATATTAGAGCTATCACGGTTCTTCGATATAAAAATAATTACTAAAAATTTTTAAATCATGTGCTTTTAGTATACTCAGTTTAAACTTTCATTTTTTCAATCTTTTCCACAGAATATGCATGCTTCTAAGAACAGGTCCTTGAAAAATGGTAATTCATATTTGTTGTAAACTTTGTTTATAGCCATAAGAACAAAGGTTTGGCTTTTTAAATTTTTATTTTTTCAGAATTTTTCCAAGAAGGTAAAAAAATAATAATAATAATAAAAAAGAAAGAAAGAAAGAAACAGAGAGATGGGGTTAATCAACCTAGCAGAAAGTATTTGAAGCTTGCAGCTTTGTATTTTAGGTTGATCTTCATCAAGTTAAAATCCCTACTTTAAAATGTTCAATATTATGAGAATCTTTAACATTTCAGACAGTTGCTTCTTGTGACAGTTTCCATTTCTTCCTCCCTGCTGACAGTTCCTATAATGACTTTAATCATAGAGTCTGGAAACGGAACCAGCTATTGAATAGCAACAAACTCAATGGTCAATGTCTGTGTCACTTTTCTGGGAGCAGGACTTTCTGAGCATCAAGGAGCTAATACTCAGAGCCTCCTGGAAAAGTGCTAAGTGCATTAACTCTCTGTCAATCACATCGGTAACTTGCAGGCCAAATTATTACTATTTGGCTGAAGACATTCCATTGAAACTTACTTGTGTGGTATTCATATCTGTGTACTGTATATAACTAATGATGATTGTTTATGGAAAGGTGCCTGTCCAATTATTTTTGAAGAAACACAAGAATGCAGAATGACTGGAAGCATCAGGTTTTTGCCAGAGAATGCCTCAGGTAAGAGGAGAATGGCTAGAGGCTATAAGGAATCACAAGAGACAAGTCAGAGTCGTAAATTGGGAAACTGACATATCTCATCTAATATACTTGCTAACTAGGCCTTTAAAAACCTTGACATTTAACTAAGTTTGTGGAAAAGTTATGGGTTTTTGTCCTTTTCTATTGGCTTTAACTCATTAATCCAGTGAATTAAGGTGTTTATCATTGTTACCACATTAGTAGGTAACAGAGGCACTGCTTAGAGAGGCAGGTAAGCGTCTCTGCAGCTGAGCAGCTGTTTACGCAGGCTGTGCCTGTTTCAAAGTCAAGTCAGTCAAAACTGATACTTCAAGTTATTTACCCTTTTGGTACTTCAGGGCTTGAAATGGCATGAAAGGAGCCTTTCATTTGGCAGAGGCATTTAAATAAAGGTTTTGAAAGGCTGATGTGTTTGGAAGAGGGCGGGCTCTTTACTGAAATAAACAAGTTTCCAGGGATTTTAAGAAAATAGGAAAGAAATGAAAACTTTCCAGTGGATACTGTCTACTTCAATATTCGAATTTGATCAAATTTATATTATTTAAAGGCAGAGCAATGGCCCATGGCAAGATAATCTTTGGCTTCATATGTTAATGTTCCTGAAGTAGGTTTAACTTTACATTGAGATATTTTTTAAACTCCAGAAACATTAAGCAACAAGACAAAAGACATATCATTTATAATCAGAAAGCAGCAGTTTCCCAAAAAAGGCAGAAAGAACAGGCTGTATTCAAAAGCTTTTGGTAAAACAGCCGACTTTTTCATTCAGCATTTTATTAAACATATGTTAAAAGGACTTCATTAAACTGAAATTCTTCAGAAAGAGGTGTTTGCATTTGCCTTTATGAAACAGTTGTTGCCAAAAATTAACCGAAACACTATCCTCTTTTATTTTTTGTAATTGCAAGGCTAAACGTTTTCCATTTATTTATATAAAGTGGATTATAAAGACATATAGAGGCACTTTAGAAAATGTTAAGATAAGACTACCTAACAATTAATGTATGAAAATTGTTACTTAGAAATCCTAAGAAACTATTTTAACTTTTTTCAGCTATTAAAAATTATAAATGTATGTTTCTTCTTTCACCATTTATCTATGAACTTTGGAGATTCATTGTTTTTTTAATCGTTTAAAAAAGATAAAAATGCCTTTTACTACTTGTTCCTAGAATTACCATTGATGATTTGTAGCACTTATAAATTTACTGGACAAATGAAAAATAATTCAAAACATATATTTGAAGGGACATTATAAAATTATTTATACCAGTTCTTTTTTGTTGTTGTTGTTAATTCCTGTCAACATTATTTCAAGCCAATATTCATTTAGTATTTTGTATGAACTTAGCATAATATCATGTTCTTTGGAGAAAACATGAAAGAAGTTTAAGACATGGTCCTTACCTTCAAGGGAGTTCTAATTTTATGTGGAAGACATATCCAACACATCCAAAAATAAAAAGCACACGGGAACAATGTAAGATGATATATAGTGATTGATAAAGGCATTTTGTAATAAAGAATAAAATGTCATGTTATGTAGTTTAAGAAAAATAAAAAGAAGTGATTATCACAGTCCAGAGAAGGAGCCCCCAAGGTTGAGGTGTGAAGGCTATGTGGTCCATGAGTGATAAATCAGGGGTGGCACGTCTTTAGAATATGGTAGCTTGCTTTAGTTGGTGATTAGCTTGTGGGTTTAGACCTGGAGACAGATGATTATACATCTGAACAGCCCACTCCAAAGCTAGAAAGCAAGCTACACACAGTGCTAGTTAATCGAATGGCTAAGTTCATAGGCGTGGTAAATTATCCTTGACAAAGAGGGTATCATTGGATGAGGACATGTGGATTACACAGTGTGCCTTCTGTGTATAAATGTCTATTCACCACATTAGACAAGTTATTTAAACTTTCTAAGTAAACCTGGGTTTACTTATCTGTTACATGGACCTAATGAAAGTTTCAATCTCATCATTTTTTGGCGTGTAGTAAATGACAAAAAGCACAGCAATAATACCTATTCCATAGGACTGTGGTGAGAATTCAATTGGATAATACGTACAAAACATGGTAGAGGTTGGGAGCAGAGACTGGAAAGTGTCAGGAAGGGTATAGCAGCTGGTCTTAGTATCATGTCTATAAGGGCTGGGAATGCTGAAGCTCAGTTTGGACAGGTCTGTGTTTATCTCATGTGTGAGATGAGTCAACAGGGAGTAACTCAGAAACTGAGGAATGTCCTGATGCTGGCTTGTGTTCTTATACATTGCCTTTAATAGGGACCTTTGGAAAAGGCCCTGTGGATAGGGATGAGGTTGTTCTTTATCCTGGGGTGGAAAATGAGAGCCCAACGATTAGGTTTTAGATAATATGGATAACTGTCACTTTATTTGGAACTGGAGAAGAAAGAAGTTTGAAATCAGAGTACAAGACACATCTGTAAGGAAGTCTCATTGCCAACATGGGCTGGCCCCTGCGATATGTTGGGAGAAAGGAGCTGGCAGATGAGCACATTACAGGGGCTTGGGCCTCCAAAGGGGCTTCAGAGGACCTTGATCTCAGACTCTGAGAACAACCAAAGCTAATGACCAATTTAAAGTCCTCTGTGTATCATTCCACTCCATTCTCCTAAGCCATCATGGGTTTTGGTAAAACATTATAGCTCAATCTTCCTTATTACAGTAAGGAAATATGGAAAGCCTCTGAGTCTACACTTGAGACAAAGTCAAGCCAGGGAGAATAGAAGCTGCTGACTGAGTGAAACGAGCCTTGAGCAGGAAGAGGAAATCTGCAGAAAGGCCCAGCAGGGCCCAGACCCAGGCCGACATGGCACAGATGGCCACGCGTTTTGCGATGGAAAGAATTTCCTAGAATTCCAGGAAATCTGTGGAAGAGAAACTGGTAAAGAACTAGATATCTGCTAGTGACAAGAGATAGAAACCCAGGTCATTGTGATTGGGGTATCAATGGGAGATACGATTTTGCAACCTGCCACCGTATATAGTGTCTGAGACAGGATTGTGGTGAAGTTGAAAGGAGATGACAAATGAAAAGTTCTTAGCATAACGTCTGGCTTTTAACAGGTTCATAATGAAAGCCTGTTGCAGTTGATGTGACTGTTGTTGACTATGGGGTGCCATGTTAGGGGATCATGTCAGGACACTGGGGCGGAAGGTCATGTAAGACGTGTTCACTAAGCAAGCCTTGTACATAGCCAGGCTCCTGCATCTGCGTACAGCAAATGGCACCGCTGTGTGCAGAGCCAGACCCAGGCATGACCAGAAAGCCATCTCCACTTGCCACTTTCCCAAATATGGACAAGGTTATTGGCACTCAGAAGTATGATTTTCTAAAAAATGATAAATAACAACTCAATAGAGGTATTTCAGAAGGTTGTGAATCTGTGGTGGTAAGTGCAAGTCTCAAATGGTGACTGTGTTGAGGCAGTGGTAGCTCTGTGGGAGTTTGTCCATTTTTCTTTCAAAGACAACCTGAGCCCCACTGAGCTGGTGGGTAGTCTGATAAGACCCATTGTAACTTGGTGTCTTTATTCTTCTATTGGGCTTCTTAGGCTCAAAGAGGGAGGTAGCCATTTGACAAAAACACAGGCCCCAGTGAAACTTGTGTCTGGAGCAGTCTTCTACATCTAAAGATATCTCCCTATAAGACACAATTGTCCTGGATCCTTGGCATTGTGGTGGGGAGTACGCCGGGGCTTGGCAGGTGCCAACAGAAATCTCATTTAAAGCAGAAGGCAAAGTTGATTCAAGGAGTCGAATGGATGTCTAGCCAGTAGAAACCATGATACAGGAGGAAGGATGGGCAGCAGATGAGAAACAGCACCAGCTTCTCAACATGTTACCCATACTGACTAGTTTTACCAGCCAGAAGCAGCAGGTGGCAGTGTCCTCAAACATCATCAGGTGGAGAATTGGACTAGCTGAGCCAGAATATATGAAGCAGTATCACAGTACTAACAACTAATAATTATCAAGAAATGTTTATGCACAGGTCCTGTTTAAAGTTCTTAAATGAATTACCTAATTTAACCTCACAACAACCGTATTTCATGGGTAATGTCATTATCCCAGACACACTTCAGCCTCAGGGCCTTTGCACTTGCTTACTCCTCACTGCATTCAGACCTCTGGTCAAATGCCATCTCCTAAGAGAAGACTATTCTGATTGCTCCATCTAAAATACTTCACGTCACTGTTTATTTTCTTACCATACTTAATTTTTCTGCATAGCTGTTATCTCTTTGACAGTGTATACTTATTTTTTCCATGGCAGCAGGGAACTTATTTATTTTTTTTAATGGCTGTATCCTCAGTCCCACAAATAGTACTCTTCCCAGAGGAGTAGTACAATAAATAACTGTTGAATTATGGTTTCAGTTTACAAGGAAGGATATGAATTACAAGAAGTTTAAGAAAATTGCTCAAGGTCCCAGCATCATAAATGCAGAATCGGGGTTGGCATCCGGGCAGCATGGCTCCAAGGCCCCAGCTCTTGATGGCTACTCTGCACTGCATCATCGGTATTTCATTACATCGTCGCCTCAGTTCTGAGAGAGAAACAGATCCACTGCAAGCAGGACAGCAGCATGGGGAACACTGCTCTCTATGAACAAGGACTAGAAAGGGCAGAAACTCGCATCTGGCCTCCTTGGCTCTCTTCTATCCTGGGCCTTTGTACATGTGGCTGGGAGGCCTTGGGCCTCCTGGCTGGAGAGAAGCCTCCACGTATATCTCTGCCTCCCCTGCTGAGCATGAGAACAGAAAGTTGGGCTAAGCCCCTCTGAAAACCTACATATGAGTGCTACCCTTACTGATGAAGAAAGAATGGCAGAGTTTCTGTTGCCAGTGAATTTCTGGGTACCAGTCTTGAAATGCTATGATTAAAATGCTTAGATCCCAGTCCTACTGGCTGCACTCACATCACTCACTGGAGAGGGCACTACTGAGCCTCAGGACACAAATGGCCTTCGGAACTCCTAAAGTCTGGGCTTCCTTCTTCTTTATTTCTAGCTGACTATTTAGAGAAGCAGGAATCTGAAGGCCTGTGAACTCGAGCTCTGCATGTGTCCTTGTCCAGGGTACAGCGGTTCCAGAGAAATAAATCGGTGTTACACTGGCAGTTAAGAAATCCTGGCACGCCCAGCCCCTTCATAGACATGGTAGGGATAGGAAAGATACTCAGAGACTGAAGTTCAAACAACTGTTGATTAGGTGATACCCAGTGGGCTGAAGCCAAAGGCGTGGATAAGGCACAACCGTGGGGCAGGGAACTCCACAGATTACGGTTTGTGCTGATCTAAGAAAGCAGTCAAAGCTGAGACCTAAATTTAAACCAGGTAGACAGCAATGTCTAGACTAGAGGCATAATTGAGGTCAAGTAACAGAAGAGAATCAAGATATTCTAAGCCAGAGCAAGAGCATCCAGAACACAGAGTAAGAAGTAGAATCTAGAGACATCTCCTGAGCCACATGTGTCACCACCATCCCTTACATAGCACATTGTTGGCCTTGGCGGGGAGGCCAGATTAGTTAACACTGAAGTTATGGAGAGTGAGCTCTAATAAACTTAGGAAAGAAAGAAAAAAGTAAAGTGTGTATCTGTTTTGATATCCCAAAAGCTCAAAATAGTTCATAGATTCGACTCTTTGTGAGTCATTAGTCTTTCATTGATTTAACAATTATTCAGCACCTATTGTGTTAGATGCTGAAGTTATTTATGGTTGAAGTGAACCCAACCAAATCAGTGGGGTTTTTTTCAGTGTTTCTTAGTAACTCTTTCAAAGAGGAAAAACTTGCTTGTCAAATACCCACACTCATATTATTCTGTCCTATGAAGACATATTTCTTCTACTGTTTAAATTTTTTTTTAATGAAAAATGATGCTTTTGATCTGCTTGCAACTCAACAAAAATTTAAAAAGTTAATATGAAACTGACTTTTTTACACTAAAAAGGCAATTTTTGCTCAGATGTTACCTGTAAGTCCTTCAATCCAAGATAGAGCTACTAATATATGAATTTCCAAAAAACAAAACAAAACAAAACAAAAAAAAACAAAACTGCTATCCCAGTCCCACTCAAAGCACTCTTCAGATTTAAAAGCTGGTTTCCCGGAAGCCTTTTTTTTCTATCTTGTTCCGTTTTGTGTTGTTGCCATTTTGAATCTCTTGTTGTAACTGCTCTGATGGGCCCATGAATCAGAACACTCTAATAAATGTTGATTCTCAAAAAAAAAAATGTTGATTCTCTGTCAATTATATGTCAACATGGCTTCACACTCAAATGGAAGAGGAGAGTGCTGATTATTAACATTGGGGATGACTATGCATGACTTACACATTTATCGAGCATACCTACTTAGGCCTACAGGTAAAAACAAAGGTTAAAGAACACAATTTTAAGTTTCAGTGGTGACAGTCATTCTAGGTTATTTGTCTCAGAAAATTTAACTAAAAAGGGTTAGGCATTTGCATCAAGAGTAGAGAATATATGGAAGTCAAAGCTGGAAATAAAAAAATGAAAATAATTTAAAATGTAAAAATAACTATAAAAATAGAGTCAAAGAGAGAAATTGGGAACACCGGCTGTGACTCACCTGATTAGAAATGCTCAAAAGTGGCCACAGGGTATCTGGGAGACCAAGAAGAGCAAGTTTGACCTCACCAACCTGCGCTACTAGCAAGCGTTCTTTAGGGATTCAACAAAGGGTCACACACACTTAGGCATTTAACTGAAGCATGTTAATACTGACAATGATAAATATGTGGGAATTCCTCCCCGGCACTTTGCCTCTAGTATATTTCTCAAATGTACTAAATAATATCAAGAGTGACCTGAGTGTGCTTATTTTTTTTTTTAAATAAATTTTTCATTAAGAATATTATATGTGTTAAAAATTTATAATATAACAAAGTTTACTTTGTACCCTCCCTGCCTCCTGTCTCTATAAAGTTAGGGCATTAAATTATTTTCTCTTGATTGAATGTCCCAATCCACATTATAGACAAATCCAATTGAAGCCATACTACAGTCTAACACACTAATCTTATGCATCCTTATTATCCCTATGCACCATTGAAAAAGAAGATGTCATAAGTAAGTTAAATGATTTCCAAGAATGTTAGAAGACAGTGGTGGCAAAATCCAGCAAAAATCCACTCATCTTCACTTCCAGACCATGAGCAGAAACTGCAGTGCCCACTCACATTCTACCACTGGTACTCAACGCTTCTTATTCTGAACTTGGGCAGAGGTCGTGGTTCCTAAAGTCTTTTTAATTGACCAAGAAAATCACTCTGAGGTCACAAAGTCCATATGTTTTCAGTATACCAAATAACCAAGTAAAAATAATGTCTTTCAGAGACATATCTTTTGAATGAACTTGGCTGCATCTTGATTGGTAATAATGAAGCAGAATTATTTAATAAGCAAAGAACATGAATACAGGTAGGTGGAAGAAAACGAGGAACACATTAATGACAACTAAAACAA
>NW_006431918.1:10374847-10411335 GCF_000325575.1 Pteropus alecto | reverse complement strand
AGGTTGTATAAGACTAATGACAATTGCTTCAGGCCAAGTTTTCTCCCCTTAGATCTGTATGAAGAGCCACCTAAACATTGCCAGGCGAGATGTCTTTCATAACAAGGCTCCAGGCTGGCCCAGCCCTTGTACTTGCAGCCTGTGTTCTAAGGGGGACTACATGATTCTTCTAACTTCAGGGCTCCCGCTGGTTAAGTCCCGCGAACCCCTAGGGCCTCTCTCCCTGCTGCTCTCTCCTGCTAGCCAGCCTGAGCTCCTCAGGGAGCCTCTACGCTCACACGTCTGCCAAAAATGATCATTTCTTGAAAGAGTCCATTTCCTTGGAAAGATTTGAATCTCCTATTCCTTCTTAGATCTCCGAGTTATTAATCCTTAAGGAAACACAATTATTTTCTGTCCTAGAAACATTCAGCAGCTATAAGCAATTTGTTTCCTCTTCCCTCTGTTTTTGCTGTTGTTGAGCTTCAAGCCCTGTTCATTTTGATGGATATACTGCGTACCAGGCCTGTGGTAAATCCTTATATAATTTAATTATTTTACACTACAGAAACCCCTCCAGCTAAGTTTTATTATCCCATTTTAAGAGATGAGAAATCTGAGGTCCAAAATAAACGATAAAATTTGCCTAAAGTCACAGAGCTCATGTTTACCACACCAATTCAAGAACTCAGATTCCAAAGACCATGTTGTTATTCTCTAAGTATATTATTTCCATCAGCCAAATCTGTATATGGCGATCTTTGACCTTCATTTTTCTTCATAATATTTACCACCGACATTATATAACTCTTCCTTAAGGCCCTGTGACCTTGAACAGGGTACTTAACCTGTTTCTATCTCATCTGTAAAATGGAAATTATGATAGTTCTCACCTTAAAAGAGAGTTGTAAGAATTAATGGAGTTAATATATACAAGAGAATAAGAACAATGTTTGTCCAGTTATAAGTATTATATAAATGTTAATTATCATTATTAGTAATATAATAATAATAGTAGTAGTAGTAGTAGTAGTAGTAGTAGTAGTAGTTGCAGCAGTAGTAACAGTAGTATATTTATTTATTTCAGGGTTTATTATCCATCTCCTACACTAGAATATAATCTCCTTAAGGACAGAAACTTTGTCTTGTTCACTACTGTACTTCCACTATCAAAAACAGTGCTTAGCACAAAGTAAAGTCGTAGTAATTCTTTGCTGAATGAGGAAACACATAAATGACTTCATGTCTTCATATTTGTTTTTCTGTGACTGTGGGCAGTTAAAATTCACAAGTGTGTGAACATAGTCTCTGATTGTCAAAGCTGTACACACCTCGTCCAGCACCCCCATGAGCCCAGATACGAAGTGGCCACCATTTATGTTCTTTGCTGTGCCTCATGCTGATGGCCTTCTTTCTTGACATCTTCTTCCTAGGGACCTCATGGCTAAGTCACTCTCCATTCCTTTCAAGTTGTCCTGCCTCTCCATTCCATAAAAATAAAGCTTGCCTTAATTTTATGCTATAAATCCTCTTCACTGGCAGGTAATACTTAATTACTCTCGCAAACTAACATGCTATTTAAATTTTTCTAACGCCCCTTGCAATTCTAAAATTCTATAAACCCTGATCTTCGGTTACTGTGCGGTTACTTCAAAATTTGCCATATGTGTGATGATATTGTATCAAAAGTGTTCTAATATTTACCCTCTAGCTGGTAATGAATAGCTGCATCCAAAGGAATAGCTTTAGTGGTAGAAGTCAGGCATCAGAGCTGATCTCTGGGGAAAAAAATATTTTTGGTGCTGACAGAGTCTTCAGAAATCCCTTGGTCTATCCCATGTTTTTGTTTCCCAGAGGTAAGGCTAGTTAGTGCTCTCTAGTCACCCAGTCAGCTTCCTTTGATTTCATCAGAGACACAGGCTTTATTCTGGACTGGGTAAGTTTGAGATTTAAGTTCCCTCTGTCCTATGAAAAGTCGCTGTTTCCCGAGAGAAACCATAAGTGAGGATAGAAAAGAAGAGCGAGCAAAAGAGGGTAAGAAATCAGTGAGGTGTGCAGCCGCAGAAGAAAAAGGACAGGTCCCTGTGAAGTGGAAGAGCCAAAGAGAGAGCTACTAAGCAAACGGGAAAAAAAGGGAGGAAATGCAAGGGAAAAGCAGAAAGCAGAGGAATTAGCACAGAAGGTGGTGAAATGCAGAGGATTCTGTCGGACAACTGAGACAGCTGTGTAGTTTTAGAGGGGGCTAAAGTAAAGATAGGATACAAATGGATTAAGACATAGAGTAACCATTGTCAGTTATCTAAGGAAGGATTGGCAGTCTAAGTAAAATGCACACTATTTGTTTATAATTCCAGTGGTTTATGGTTATGCTATATCTAGGTGTTTAATCTTATTAAGCTCTAGTTATAATTTCATTCATTATATGCAACTGATTATTTTCAAAGTGTTATGTATAGAGGGCCCCTTATCAAGGGTTAGAAATGATATAGCTTCACTTATAATCCATTATTTTCCATACATAAATCAACCTCACATGTTGGAAAATTTCTGACAGTGCCTCTCTACAGAAAGAGAAGCAATTATTTCCCAGAAAATAAGATACGATTTAAATGTTTTGGCCTAATTGGCTGTATAGAGATATGGCTCTGAAAAAATATGCAGAAAAGCCAATTCACATATGAACACGCTCCTTCTCCATTCCCTCTGCCATCCTAATTCAAGCCACTATCATCTCTCACGTGAAATATCATGACAGTCTCTTAGTTCCTTTCTTCACTCCCACCTTGGACCTTTCTGGTTATCCACAACATACAAACTAAACTTTTAAAAATATCACCGCTCAGCCTCTATGTAAACTTTTCAGTGGTTTCCCCACAGCACGAGGAATAAGCCTAAACTCTCACAGGCACTTGTGCAATCCTGCCCGTGCGTCTCGCCTCCGTGTTCAACTCTGCTGACCTCGCTTTTCCTCCTCAGATGTGCCACCCTCTCTCCCATCCTAGGGCCTTCATGTATGTTCTGATCTAAGACTAGAACACTCTTCTCCACTTGCAATCTGGCTAAATAATACCTGTACTTCCTGGCTCAGCATAAACACTGTTTTCCTCAGAGAAGCTTTGTCTGACCACGAAGCCCAGGCCACGTCCATTTGTTACATGTGCTCACTGCTTATTTTATTTCTTCTACACATCGGTTTACATGATTCATAATAATTACTTTTAATTACTTATCTGAACACTTATTTCTTTGCTGACTGTGACCCCCAGGTGACTGTAAGTCTTATGAAAACAGTGGCCAGGCCTACTTTGCCCATCACTCTTTTTCCCCAGTGCCTGCCATGGTTCCTGTCACATGACAGGTACTCGATATACCAGTGAAGGAGTAAATAAAAGTTACATTTCAAACATCCTAGATTTTTTGTTCAGTCCCAAGGAGTCTGCCTCAGGTAGAGCACATACAATGCATACAATGATTTCTATAAATTTATTTGCAGGGAGGAGAGACAATCCCTTCTGCTCTCTGCCCCTTTCCCTTACACGTTCTGTGTGTGCTGAGTATTGCAGCGCCGTGGTAGAAATAGAGACAGCAAGTCTGTGAATCTTCTATACGGAGAAGGCCTACTATTGTCCCTCATGAAAGCAAAGTGGTGCACAGTATTCAAAACCTTCTCAGCTGCTGAAGCAGAGGATTTGCAGTCCTGTTTAGTTAAGATGGAATCGAGCTGAAGGGCAGAATGTACTTGGAGTAAAGAAAAGCATTACTAGAACTCTGTAAAAAATAAAGGAGACGATATCTTTGGTTCTTTACTTACTTGACACTACTTTCTTCACAGCAAGTCTCATGTTATCCTCTCCTGATGTGCAGTGCAGTCTTCTTCCGACTTGTCATCAGTCCCTCACGCTTTATTCTGAAACAACAGTGTCAAAAATCTGTACTTCTGAGTGCAATGACTGGTTTCGAATATCTCAGAATGACTGACTCAAAACCTTTTGACTAAATATTGTCAGTTAGGTTGGAGTGGTCCCCAGCAGGGCCAGATTCAATCTAATGCAGCTTTCAATTGTGTTCCTGTATGTCCAAATATTGTTTTAAAGATATTGACATAAGCTGACCTATTACATGTGCTTATTCTTTTCTGGTGGTGATATAGACTAGGGAAGACAATGTACTATTAACTCTAACATAAGGATTGGATGCAATTGTTAGGGTTTGGTGATTCTTTTCTGGCAGCCAAACTTGCTTGTAGCTTTCAGAATTCATGGCATTAAACACTTAGGGCCTCTCATCACAAAATGACATATACACAATTACCTTTCCAATGGCTGGATCAGCCCATGTCAATGTTATGTTTAATATTTAAACATAATCTACTGTTATTTCTATCTGTTCACTCAGTGGCCATCTGCAGAACCAATATGAATACAAATGGAACTTGTGGGGCAAGAAAAATACATTGAGAATTATTGAGTTGGACAGACCTAGTGGGAAGATTGTGTCTATTCAAACACCTGTCTTCCACTCTCCCACCATCTGTGCAGTCACTTCACCCCTCAGCCTCACTACTCACCCCTACAATTACCCTGTCAAGAGGAGAATGCCGCTCAGGTGGATTTGATGTGGGCTTAATACATATGGCCCATTGTGCTTAATGCTGATTTTCTCTAAGTAACTATTTCTCTTCTTGCTATAAATCTATGTATATGTATCTATACTTAATATGGATGATAAGTCCATCTAAGGAAAGAACCAGTTTATGTTTTGTAAAGAGACAAGATTAAATAAACAGATGATAGGCCGTCCAAAGTTGTAAGTGAAAACAGTAGAATAATGCATAATTCACAGGTTATAGAGAAATTAAAAGAGAAAGTTAATATATTCATGCATTCTTAAGAATTCTTTCCTTCAAATTCTCAATATGAATATAAAAATTGTCTATATATAGCTAGCTATAAAGGAAAGGGAAGAAACTAAAATGTAACCCAAATTTACCATGTGTTGTTGGCTGTGATGCTGAAGAGTTTATATTCATTGTCTCATCTAATAAAACAAGGTGAGTATTTTAAGACAAGGAACCTGGGTTCAGAGAGTTTAAGTATCTTGGGAAACAAGCCTAAAACTATCTGTTTCAAAGTATGTATTCTTCCCTCTAAGTGTTTTTATCATTTACCTGGTGATAGTATATCAGTCTGGACGAGTCAAACCTCTAAGAGTCTCATCTCATCAAGTGTGATAGATTTTGCTATATCCCCTGTAGGAGACAAAAACAAATGATCAGAAAAAAATGGAAATCATAAGAAATTGTACACTCAATTACCTAGATATGACATCATTAGAGCACAAAGGAATTGGATAACCATACTTTCTCTGTTTCCATCCACTCATTCTTTCATCCCAAACATAGTCTTTTGATTGCCAACTATGTGCGAGGCACTGGGATAGACATTTCGAATACAATGATAAGCTACATGAAAATGCTCTCTGTGTTCACGGAGCACACAATTACAGGGAGCAAGGCAGAGGGAGAGCACCAAGATGGCACCTCCAGCCTAGGCTCTGAGAGAGCCACTCTGGAGGCCCCTAGATATGTAATAAATTGGAATCTGGCCCCTCAGACCAAAGCTCCAGGAAGAGCCAAGAGGCCTCCTTCACAGAGAGGCTGGGGGAGGGGGAGCCTTAGTTTGCTCTCTAAACAGTGCCCTGAGGTGGCAGCTTGCCAAGCACCATCTCTCCAATTGCCACAGTTCCATGGGACCCAGGAACACAGCTCCCCTTGGCCACCATAGCCAGGTGATCAGGGGGCTTCCTCTGGGAGGCAGCCACAAAACTAGGCCACTAGACATGAAAACCAGGGCACCAGCCATGTGTAAAGCTCCCCTCCAGGAGGCGCTGGAATTCTGAAGCATGGCAGAAGGAGTGCGTGAGGAGAGCGCCCACCCACCAAGGTCTCTGGAAAGGATTACAGTCAGCCCCTAGATGCATGTTTAATAAGGAACCTGCCCACTCAGGCCACAGCCGTGATGATTAACTAGCAGGCCTCCTTCACAAAATGACCAAGCTCCTGGGTCTGTTGCCTCTTGCTGTGCTCTGGAGGTGGCAGCTGTTTAAAATCTCTTTCTCTGTTGTTTACAGTCCTGTGAGACCTACTAGTGTAAGCCCCACTGGCCACCAGAGCCATGCAATGTAGACATGTCCGCTGGCAGCAGCTGCAAAAGTCAGGTTGCCAGACATGGGTCTGAGCTCCTTTCTGGGTGACACCAATTATTACAGGCCCATGAGACCAGGAGTGAAAGCTCCCCTGGCCTCCAGAGCCAGGAAGTCAAAGGCATCCCCTGCGTGGCAGCCACAAAGATCAGGGCACAAGAGAAAGCATCCACTTATGATAAAAATTCTCAACAAAGTAGGTATAGAGGGGCTGCAACTTAACATAGTAAAGGCCATATACGACAAGCCCCCAGCTAACTCATTGATGAAAAGCTGAAAGCCTTTCTTGTAAGATCAGGAACAAGACTAAGACATCCACTCTTGCCACTTCTATTCGACATAGCATTGGAAGTCGAGAAAAAGAAATAAAAGACGTACACATTAGAAAGGAAGAAGCAAAACTGTCACTATTTACAGATAACATAATATTATACATAGAAAATCCTAAAGATGACAAAATGGAATATTATTCAGCCATAAAAAAGAATGAAATCTTGCCATTTGCGACAGCATAGATGGACTTTGAGAGCATGATACTAAGTAAAATAAGTCAGAGAAAGGCAAATGCCTTATGATCTCTCTTACACATGAAATCTAAAAAGTGAAAAAACAAACAAGCTCATAGATACAGAGAGCAGATTGGTGACTGCCAGCTGTGGGGTTGGAAGAAACGGGCAAAGGGGGTCAATGGGTAAAAATAAAAAAGATATACTTCAACCATGTTATTTCATAAATAATGAGACAAGCTGTTAAAAGAGAAGTTTGTAGTTGATTTTCTGAATTTGTCAACACGTTTACACCACTACTCAGTATTTTATTTTTTGCAGGTATATTGAGGAAAGGTACATTTGGCCTTCAATTAAAAAGCACAGCCCCTCAGTCCTGGACCATGAAATTCCCATTTAAAGAGTAAAGTACTCAGAATCATTCAGCAGCATGCACAAGTCATAAGTCCTTCCCAGTGGAAAATTTCACCCCCTTCCCTGGTTCCTGAGCCAAGAGTAGAGAGTGGCATTCACTCACTCCTCATCTTTAGACTTAGTAAAGTCAACAACAAAAAATTCATACGCAATACATTAAATGTGTCACATCAATTTCTTTGCTGTTTAGATGAAATGAGCTTTGTGTTGCTCTCAAATTAGACATTCATCATGCATAATTAGCCCCTTACATAGAACAGCTGCTGGCTTTTACAATGATTTCAACCCAGTGCTAAGTGTACCCACTGTGGGTGTTTATGGTGAGCATTACTGAATCAAATCTATGAGGTATGCATCATTCGATTTGACGATAAATACAGAAAAGAATTATCTAGATAAAAACATGGTATACTCATCTTCAGCTAGAAAAGTTACTTGGAAGTAGTTCTATTAAAATGCATTATATTGAAAAACTATTTTAATTTTAATATTAAAAATTCTTTTAATTTAATACTAAGTATTATTTTGTAACTTTATGAAAAAGAAGAAACAGCACATTTTTCATCAGTATGTTCAAAAGACTGAAGAGGCAATTGAATCATTGGCACGGGTTCCATGGATAAAGCAAGAGTCAGGAAATCTTAAATTTAACTCTAACTTTACACCTGTGCCAAATCCCTACTTTTGCCATCTCTGAAAATGTAAACTAATTATCAACAAGCATTTATGTGAATTGCAAAATAATTATCAACAAACACTTTAAGATGGAAATTGTTACCTCAGAAATACAAAATGTAATTTGCAGACTATAGTTGTAAATTTGAATAATAATTTGTATTTGCCTCAAATCAGAGATCTTGTAATTGATTCTGTTAGTGATGATTTAAGTATTTGAGAAGTAGAGAAAGCATGGGGGAAATCTAATATAATCATTACAAGCAGTAGTCTACCACCTTTTATTTTTTAAGTGTGTGTATTTATCATCTCTAATTGGAATCTGTTTTACAAATAACATAACTGGGAAAAAGGAAACGTACAAAGTCACAGTGAGTTAGATAAAGAGATATTGCTATAGTCCCTCAGTTTATAAATTTTACTCTTAATCCTACCCAGCTAAAAAAAGCAGCAGAAATTTAATGTCATATTTTAGATGATAAAGGGCAATAAAAGCTTTGTCATGATCATGATTATCCCTTTTCAAATTAAAAAGGTAAAAGATGACTAAAGGTTATATTCAAATTTTGACCACCAATGTATAATATTTCTGTGAAACCAGTTTTTGTGGGCTTTTCTAAACGCCACTTGTGATATTGGAGCAATGTGTTTAGGAGTAATGTACTTTGAAGAATCTTTTTGGAAGTGAGATTAGCTACCTGTTCATATATAAATATTTGTGTGGGTGTATGTACTCACAAATGCACAACTACATTAACAGAGTTTATTAAACAGAGTTCAACAAATGTTTATTGTTGACACACATTCTGTTTTTCTTAATGGGTCTACTTTTTGAAATCTGTGTATACAGGACTGATATTCAACTGGTACGCAACCAGACTGGCTAAAGCAACTGTTTATGGCTGGCATCCCTCCTGTTTTATCTAACAGGCATTCACTTCTATTGATTAATGCTTATATCATACTGGTTATTAAATATTTTTATATTGATAAATATTTTTTATATTTTAATGTATTTATAGGATACTTTATAAACCTTTGACACTATTGCTAACGATTAGTTAATAATAGCAAAAAAATAGAGATAATATTCATTTATTGCATGCACATTGCTGAGAGATAAAGCTAGCTAGCGGGAGGAGATAACTGGAAATATTGTTACGTTCAAGTTAAATAAGGAGACACAGAGTGAAGCAGATCAACACAGTTGCATCTGTGTGATTACAATGGTCAGGAAACACACAAGCTGAACAATTCCACTCTGTATCAAAAGAATTCTTCATTTAAATTGCTTTGAGAAATCCTCATATGATGGGAATATTTTTTAACATCTTTGGACTGAATAGATAAAATTTCTCTCTCTCTTGTTCTATCTCACCCTTCCCTGCCCCCTCTTTCTCTCCACATAGATTACAAAGAAAAAAGAAGTGACTGGCTCCTTAACACAATTAAGCAAAAATACGACAATATTCACAAATGCTTTAAAATATATATATGTATTTAATATATATATATGTATATATATTTTAAAAGGTAAGTATTTACATTTTCATCTTTTGTGACTTTGGTGGGCACGTTTTTCTATATCACTTTTATATACACTATCTTTTAATCTATTTCAGTGGTGTTCACACAGGCTCAGCTGGGAATATAAGGAGTAATATGGCCACCATTTATTTTGCGAGAAAATAATTAGAAAATAATTCTTTTATAAATTGTATTTGATTGAAATCAACTACTTGTTCTCATTATAACTGACTTAATTCAACTAGTTTTTTTCAAGTTAATTTGATTAAGTAGATTCACTTTATATTCAAGATTTTTATTTATTCTGTTTCATAAGGCCAAACTCTATAAAATTACATAAGAAAAACAATCACAAAGAATTCCCTATATTCCCTATATCTATTCCATACCATTCATCATGAAAAAGAAAAAACTAAATAATTTTTTAAAGGACAGTTAGCAAAACCATCCTCCATCTACAACCACAGGTCTTAGTCTTCTTATATGCAGCAACTTTACGGATAACGTCCTGTGACTTATTTCATTTGTAGAACTGTAGGAGCCTCTAATGTAATACTATATAAAAAAAAATTTCCCATTAAGAATACTTGAATACCCAATCTAAGTGACATAGGAAATTTTAGCTTATATGGCTTTTCTAAATGCACTTTATAAATGATCGGTAAAACAGAGTCTCCACTGAAGTATATGGACTTTTAAAAATAGACTTTGAGCAAATATTAAAAAAAAATTATATTTACAAAATGTACTTAAAAGATCTCAAACATTATTTTCCATGCTTTTGAATTACATATTAAGACTCAAAAAGAAGAAAAGAAAGAAGGAAGGAAGGAGAAGGAAGGAGGGGAAAAAAAGAAAGCATCTATGCTTCTACCATGAAAATAATAGAAAGAGGTCATGTTGACTACTTAGGGCAAAGGCTGATCCGGAGTGACACTTCATACCAACATAATGGTATCAAACGAGCTATTTTGACATTTAACATTGTCATCTTTTGATGATTTTCCTAAAATTGCAATTATCATTGGATAGGTGCCTAGCTTTTACTATTTAGGCCAAGTTTTCTTTTTTAAAAACTAAAAGCCATATGGTTCTTTAGACCAGTGGTCCCCAACCCTTGTGGCACCAGAGACTGGTGCTCCTGTGAGAATCCAATGCCTGATGCATGATGTGAGGTGGAGCTGAGGCGGTGACGCTAACGCTGGGGAGTGGCTGAAAATATGGATGAAGCTTCTCTGCTCACCTCCTGCTGTGAGGCCTGGCTCCTAACAGGCCACGGATTGGTACTAGTCCATGACCCGGGGTTTGGGGACCACTGCTTTAGGAAATGTTTTTGTTCTCTAGTCTAAAAAAAGGAAAGTCAGTTTTGAGATGAGTCCATTGCAGTGTGCAGAGACTGGAAAGATGTAGTATTTTTATGGCTTTATGTTGACAGCAATCTATACAGGTGCTGCCATTCAGCTGACTGACTGAAAAAGAATGGGGAGCATCTATTCAAAGTCACTGAAGAATCTGAAGAATTCACTGAAGAGTTGCCATTGAAGAAATTAAGAAAAAAAGGAAATCTGACATAATATAAATGAAGCATATATAATCTGTGTCTATATGACAGTGTATTTTTCAACTCTTCCATTTTGTCATGACATACTTCAAGGTTGTGTCACAGAGAACCATACAAATACATATATTCCAAGAATTTTCAGCATTTGCATTAATTAATCAAACTTAGGAGTTTTTATCTGTAAATTACAGATGGGCTAATCTGGAAGTTAAAAGCAGAGAGTGGAAGCAGTTAGCCTATGGGTCTTCTTCACGAGTTCTAATTAAAATTCATATTGAGAGTTATTTTTTTAAATTGGGAGAGCCACTGTCTGATTTTCAAATAAGATCTGAAAGTTGGTTCATTCATTAAAAAAAAATTCTTGAACACCTACTGTATGCCAGATATCATTTTATCTATATGCCAGATACCACTGCAGATGCTAGAAGGGAGAAAACAATAACCAACTTATGTTTTATCAAACTGATGTCTATTGAAGGTAAATAAAGTAGAGAACTGCAAACAATGCAAGTGTTATGGCCTGAATGTTAGTGTCCTCCCCCAAATTCGTGCTAAAGCCATCATCCTCAGTGTGACGATGATGGAGGTGGAGCCTTGGGGGTAATAGGCTTAGATGAGTCCTCATGATGGGATTAGTGCCCTTATAAGCAGAGACCAGAGAGTTTGCTCACTGTCCACCGCGTGAGGACACAGCAAGAAGGCAACAGGTTTCTAAGAATCTGACCATGGTGGCACTCTGACCTTGAGACTTTTCCAGCCTCCGGAACTGTGAGAAATAAACGTCCATTGTTTAAGCCACCCAGTCTATGGTAATTTAATATAGCAGCCCTGAACAGACTGAGAGAGCAAGAGAGGATACTTTCAGGAGACAAAGGAAGGAGGAGGGATTTTGGCAGTAAGATATAGTCCCTAGAGATGATCATCAAGGCCTTTATGGTTGGACAGTTTATTTTTACCTAGACTCAAACTAGTAATTGATTTACACCAAAACAGGTCAATAAGTTAGGCAGGTTTAAACCAGTAGGGTCTATGTGCCTCTTAATAGGGAAAGGTATGCTGGAGAGAGTCAGGCCTTGGCTCTACTTCTGGGATGACCACTGTGCGGCTTCATCATGTGGATTGAGTTTTCCAACCTTTCTGAGACCTAGAAACTTCACCTGCATAAGAGACCAAAACCCTTCCAGATTCTTCCTGTTGTTATTATTCTGAATCCTGGGCAGGCACCACAAATGTGTGCTCGCATCCTGGGATGAAGGTGTTCCGCTGAGCCCTACCGAATGGCTCAACAACATCCTATTCCCATCCTAGAGAAAGTAACTCACAACACATTCTAATGAGGGTGAATTAGTAGCATCATCTTTCAATATGAAACAGAAAACTCTTAGTTTTTCCTGAATATGTGAATTAAGGAGAACCAAAAACGAAATATTTGCTTATAATACTTTCTAAGTTATTTGCTTAAAAAAAAAATCTTGTTTTAGATTATGTAACTCATCTCTAAGTATGAGCAGATATATTAAAAAATAGTGTTCTGATATATATACATATTTTTTCCAAAATAGATGTTGAATCTCAAGCCCAAATTAAAAAAGAAAATTATTCCTCTACCTCTAGTAGAATATGGAGCAGGTTTTCCACGATCCAAGTCTTCAAATATTTGCCTGATTCAGGGAGACCTTGCTTAATTAACTTCATTCCCGCTCAGAATCAGATAGTCATGTGAGGTCAGACTTTTTCAGAGCCAAGCCAAGCTTTTTAACTTGTCAACCATGTTTTTTGTGGAATTAGGATAGTAGTGTGGGGAGAATTCAATGACACTCTTAAAATAAATAGTAAATATCATAATATTTGCCATAATATAATTATATAGTTATAAATTTCGAAGTATATGACTAGACATACTGGAGTCTGAGCAGGAAAACTGAGATGCATTTTCCCTAAACTTAAGCATATTTATCAGCCCTTCTTCTTACACAATCCCTCAGGTTTATCCTTCTGAAGCTTTCACCTTTTCTTACTGCTTGTTCTCCTCTAAGATAATACCCCTGGAGTCTGCAGTCACTGTTCATGTTTTCAAATGCTACGTTACTAAGGATTTGAATTTTAGTTATCTCAGAGAGGAATAAATATAGAACCAGAAGAACTTGTCTGAAATGTTATTTAGGGATAATAAAAACCACCTAATGTACGTTACCAGCACTGGGTTTCAAAGCGGAATGCTTCTTAAGTGCTTGCTTTCAAGTTTCACCCTCATTGAGGTTGTAGCACTAAGTCAGGGCTTGGCTTATTTCCCAAATATAATTGTTTGTATGTCCAGAAATATATAATAGAATCTTGTAAACACTAAAAGAAATTTTAAGATCTCTCAGTTAACGGAAGCATCCTTTCTTACCCCTCATGAACTTGAGATTTTAGACTAGGACTCATTAGCGCCTAAACCTAATATAAACCTATCGGAACTTCCTCTCTCAGTGAATTAGAGTGTTTTTTTTAAAAGATCATTATTTTTGTGTTTTCTTTCCTTTCTAGTTTTAAAATGTGTCTCTCTGCTCCATACCTCTCCTTACAAATTATGTTTCCTATTACCTTTTTCCTCGTTTCCTAGTGTTCTTTTGTCCTTGCATGCGACAAGTTTCTTGCCAGTACCGTTCCTTTTATTTCCAACCACTTTTTGTTGGTCGTTGGGCTCGTTAAATCCTGGCCTTCACGGGCTTTTCCGACCTAGCACTTCCCCTCAGCTTTCCTTCTCTGTTCAGCTGCTGGAGTCACCGAGCTCTGTCTCCACCTTGCGCTGGGCTGCCCCACATTCTGCCCACTGCTGCAGAAAGGGACTTCCTCCTCTCACGTTAAGCAGTAGCCTGGAACTTTGCAAGGAACTTTCAAAAGCTCCCGGGTGTGGGCTCTCTCTCTCTCTCTCCTCCATGAGTGGTGGTCAAAGCCGGTTCACACCTTTTGGAGCTGAGCCTTCCATTTTGCCTGTTGAAAGATTACCACTTCCTTGTGGTGGAGACATTGTACTCTTTGGAGAGCCTAAAGTGGGGCTGTCACTCTCTGCCAGGCTTAGAGGTGTTTTTGTTTTTTTTTTTTTTTATTGTCCCTGTCAGTTAGCAGCCCAAGGTTACCGCCAGCTCTCTGTCAGGGCTTTGATTTTTGTCAGCTATGGCCAGGTCCTTTTAGTTATCTGCTATCTTTTCAGCTTTGTTCAGGCTGAGCTCTACTTGTCTACTAATTAGCTCTTTGGAGATTTCCCTTTTAAAACTCACTATCACAGAGGACAGAAACCGTTCAAAAGTTTTGTGCTTCACAGAAATTCCATATTCATCCATATCTCATACAGCCGTATTTTTAAAATTAAAAGTGGCAGGTCAGACCAATTTAAGGTATGGAAGTCGCATCGTCTGTAAAGGGAGACCTTCAGGTTCTTGATCAGGAATGTAGATGAGTGACAGGGAAAGAAAAAGATTTACATCAAAAAACACAGAGGGGTACAAATTAAAAAGAAACTATCACTCTGTATAACATATTCACATGTTCTTTATCTTCTGGTGTGCAAATATTGTGCTAGCTGAATATAAAAGTAGCACAACTTTAGGGTACAAAAAAACACACTGTAATAACATCAAGAGTGGTCTCACATCAAGGAGGGCCCTGAGGATGTCTTTGTTGTCAACTTCAGAAGAAAAGAGAGGAACAGAGGAGGAAGCTGGCAGAAGGAATAGATGCCAAAGAGAACTCAAAGGATTAGGTCCGGGTGAGGCGATCGGTATTCGGAAACAGTCTGCCTCCTGGCTCTGATCTAAGGGAACAGGCTGGCAGCCAAGCCAGAGGGCATAGCAGCACAAACACACCTCCAGCACACTGCTCGAGGGTTGCCTCAGTGCCTTAGAAACTGTGTTAGCAATTAGAAGTAAAGCTGTGGAAGAGCAATAGGCAAAATACTCCATCGATAAAACTCTGCTTTTTACATAATTCCCAACCTGACTGGCCCCTCCACACAAACAGACCTGTTCTTCCTTTTTCTGCAGCCCCCCCCCACCCCTTCTTTTCTAAGGCTCCTAAGTACATTTTTCTTCTGCTAACTTAGTGCTGTGGTAAGTTGCGCTTACATTGCATTTACACACTGTTTAATGCCTGCAAGATGAAAGTAAAAACCTTTGAATATATTAATGCTATAACACAGATGTCTTACTTTTTACTCTCTCTCTTTTTTTTTAGCAAGTTGATGTGGCTAATAATGATGCAGATTGTGCTGGATGGATGTGCAGATGAAACAGGGGAATACAGATTAAATAAAAATTTCTTCAAAGCTTACTTTTGCTTCATAATTTAACTTCTGGGCTTGTCTCAGCGGTAGTAGGTGTGACCAGGCATCACAACATTGTTCTAAAACATCTTGGCATCATAGAGGAACAATTGCCAAACAGCACTGCTGTACTTCGAAGCCTGAGATAAATAATAATAGAAAAAATAAAGCCTATCGGTGGTTCTGTACAGAGAGGTCTGACCCAACTGCTAATAACGGGGGAATTGTGAGAAATCAGAGACAAACTTAAGAGGTAATCTGCTTGTATGCTGATTATATAATATACCGAACTTTGCTTTTTGTAGCTACTTTCAAAGCACCAGTAGCTGCTTCTTCCAAACACTGAATGTGGTGTGTGCCAGAGGTGGTCACATACTCACTCTGGAAACATCCATGGAATGACTCTGTCACTGAGCTCTTTTAAACAATGAATACAAGGGACAGTGATGACAGAAGGCTTTGGAGCAGGCAGAGTTGATTTCTATTTCATGTAGCAATTCAGGAAAATGCATGCCAGTCCTGGCCAGGTATTTTGCTAGGTCCCTAGGATATGAGAATGGATAAGGCACAACCCCTTCCCTCAAGAAACTCATAGGGAGAGGACATGTATAAGCAGAAAACCTATGATATAATTTTTCAAGCATTTAAAAAATGCCGTGGGATTTCCTAGGCAAGAACAGTACTGTTGTCAGGCCCAATGTGTCAAGGTTGCATCTGGAGTCTGTGTCTTCAGTGTGTGGAGAGAAGCCCAGCAGCGGGGCAGAGAGGCATGTGTCGCGGCATGGAGTCATGGACGAGCAGTGGCATAGGGGAATGGTGAGAACTCAGGCGGCCAGAGTTTGGTCTGCGCGCGTGTGTGTGTGTGTTGGGCGGGGGAGTTGTGGCTCAGAATGACCGGTGAGACTAGGGAAGTAGGGTTAAGCAGACTCTACAAGGCCTCATATGCTAGCCTAAAACATTCAGAATTTACTTGACGGATAGGGAGCCAACCGGAATCTTCCAACAAAGGGAAGAGGTAACATGACCTGAATATCCTTTGTGTGGTAACTCTCATAGCTGTAAGGATGGGCCATGGGCCTTGCAAGGAGAGACTGGAGCAAGGGGAACATTCAGACACATGCAGTTCTCCAGACTGGGATGACAATAGTCAGACGAAGAAAAGAAACTGGAGTCAAGAAACACTTTAGAGGGACTTAGATTGAGCAGGATTGAGCTTCAGCTAAGAATTTCAGCCAGTGGCAAATCTCATACTCTACCCTTCCACTATCTTAACTGATGTGGGAAGTTCTGAGGTTACTTGCTGAGAATCTCAGGCTTCATTATGGGAAAAAGGATCTCATTTCACAAGGATATAATAAGACATGAAAGATCATTCTTCCCGCTTACACAGTGAGCTCTGTGGACATACAGAGCAGCCATGCTCTTTGATGCTATGTTACCTCTCGCCACAACTTAATAGAGTATTGAAGACAACACATGCTTTGTAATGTTGTCTTGAATGAATCAGCCGAAATGAATGGCAAAGCTGGAGTATAAAAAAACCCCTACAGATTATAAAAAAACTTTGTATTAGTTTAAAAATAGTTGCTAGATTTTTTTTTTGAGAGGAAGTGACCAGTTTATTGTAAATAATAAAAAAGCTACTATCTTGTGCTATTTGAAAATGAGTGCCCAGCCCTCTGTAGAAATAAGTCCAAGTATGTTTTTTAGGTCATGGCCTATAATGCTGATATCTTGGCTTCCCAAGTGACACACCCAGCATGTCTATGTGATTACATGGCAGATTTGCTTCACGGAGTGACTGTCCAGGTCTTATGCTTTTTGGAGATGATGAATTCCTGATGCTATAAGAGAAGAGATCCATTGCCTTCTGTCAACGTTACTAAAGAAGCAATAAGTAAACATGGCTGACAGGGACAGGTGAGCAGGCTGTGTCTGTACAAGGATTCCCTGTTGAGGGACAGGTAAGTTCTGAAATCTAGAACTCATGTCTTACTTTAAGGGGTCTGTTCCTTAATCACACCTAAGTGCTGGATGGGAGAATGGGAGGCCAGATTTACGGTAAAGGAACTTGAATGAATGGAAATAGATATTGCTGAGACCAGTTTCGAGGACAAGCTCCCAACATACCCAGCCCCCAGTCTGCATCATGTCCTTTTAAACTATACCTTCTTATTATTTCCTCTCAGTAGTTTTTGAGCTTCATATCAGTCCTGCTATTTGGATTTTCTCTTTCACAGTAAACTTGGCTGGTACAGCTTTAAAGGGGCCTAAAAGGGAACAGGCACACATACAGTGTCTTTAAACATGACTGACATAGCCATCTGCCAGAGCGTCTGGGAGAGATTGCTCTCCGTGCTCATCCGGCCAACTAGTTGACTATGGGATCCTAATAATCATATTACCTGAGTGGGAGCATCATCCACTAGATGAAACTTCAAACATTACTTATGGATGAAACGAGGTCAGAAGAGGTCAGAAAAGACAGGAGATGAACAGGCCATGACAGCTGTCCAAGCCGCCCTGGAGATGTAGCATCACAGCACAGGAGGCAGGGCTGCATCTTCTCGTGGAGAAGGGGTTCTGTGCACCAGAATCACTGCTGCTGCCATGTTCAACCCCAAGGGAAGTCTCCCAGGCAAAGCAACCTTCCTGGAGGAGGATGCAGGAAAAGCAAGCAAACACTGCTTTTGAAATAATGAAAGCATTAACTTCATGTTTATGCTCTTCTTGTGAGCTTTATTGCCAGGCTAGGAGCTCCATGAGAGCAGCCGTCAGCATCGTCGTTGGTTCTTAAGCACATCTCTGTGTGGAAGCATGCGTGCAGGTGTGGGTAAACGGACAGCTTGATGACTGCAAAGCACATACTGCCTGGTGTAGGGAGCTGGGGGGAGAGCTTTTTGAGAGCAGGTTTCATGGAAGGAAAAACATTTTAGGTGTATTTCTTTGGCTGTATAGTCAAATAAAAAGGTCTACTCTTATAAGTGATAGTTCACCATCATCTGCCTAATTTTCTCAAGTGGAAATGTGAAGTTAGAGGTTCACCTGGAGCATTATAACAGGATTTACTCTATCTTAACAAATATAAAACCACAAATAAAACCTTAAGACAAAGTCATTTCAGCCTTCTATAAATTGTCCCATCATCTAGGGCCAGAAATGTTAATAAAGGGAATAGATTTAGATCCCTAAATTTATCATTCATAAAGTTTCTGTTTTGTTGCCCAAGAAAATAGCATATTGAATTGAGAACTGGTCACTTTAAAGTGTTGCAAAGCCCCCTTTTAATTTCACCTTGAACATTGTCTCAATTTTAGTTACCACTTAGAATAAAATTAAAACACAATACACACATACTTTGTGAAAAAAATAATAGTAACCTCAAGAAGCTAAAGGTTAAAAAGAGCAGAGTCCCCATTTCTAAGTACAATAAATCAGTCCAATTTGGAGTCAAGACTATAAAAACATGTCCAGAGCTTTTTACTGTAAATACAGTAAGACAAGGAATTTTTCCTTCTGGAAAAGAAAAAATGCATTTCTAAATTGCAAGCACTTTTAGCATATTGCTCAATGCTGAACACGGCTTCCTTCTGTTGCACTTTATTTTGATGCTATTCTTTTCACAGATGGAAGTTTCATTTAAAAAAAATTAAAAAGGATATAGGAATATGTAGATAGTATGGGAGTGATGGCTAGGAGGGGTAGCAATAGTTTATGTGGCCTGGGAATTCTCTTCTATGTCACCATCCTCCACCTTCTGTGAGTGTAGCAAAATAATTGGCCAACATAATTAAATATGAATCCACATAACTTCAGACTCCGAACGTGAGATCAGTCCTTTGATAGGCTAAAAGGGGAGCTTTACCCAGCCCTGAAAGCAAAGTGGAAAAACCTAGACTTTCTTTGATTTGTAAAAAGATGCCTCTCCTGTAAACAAGAAGCACATACTTGACATTTCCTTAGAAAGACATCTGAAACCTTAGAATGTATTTACTGCAAATGTGCTGGGAACATTATAATACATTACAATTCTTTGGTCCTAGTTTTCCGACCAACATTTATATGTTCTGAAAAGGAAGATGTTTTCAGCTTATATGGTAGATAACAGTACTATAAAAGTAAAACAAAACAAACAAGCATGAAACCATAATGTCATAGTGCTTGGCAGTTAGATATTTACAAAAGACCAGTGGTGGGCAGAGCCCTTTACCAGGTACTATGGGAAGGTGTAAATGAAATGGCAAATAGATTTCCTTCCCTCAAAGGGTTGATAGTCAAATGGAAGAAACACATATAAACAAATGCATGTGAATATGTAAACAGCATGTAAATTGTAAAACAGCTGAGCATGCAAAACTGTTGACAGCCAAACGCACGAGTTTGCGCAGAGCCACCTCACTGACAGGCTGACTTCATTGGAGATGGCCTCAAAACTTGGACTGCCAGGCACAGAAACATAACTGGATGACGGTATTGTCCACAATATAAACTTGCTCATTTTCTGTCAAAGCATTTCTTTATTGTGGGATAGGAAAATAGTTATATAGTTTGATATGGTAAAGGTTTAATAAAATTAATTTAATAATTGATTTAATCACCCTTCTGTTGATTGTTTTTAACAGAGTATAAATTCTGTTTTAGCTAAAAAGTAATATAGTTTATAGACTTTTAACTTGCAATATTTAAATAATGTACCTGAAAGATTATTTTTTTTTAGGTTAATTGGAGGGAAATGTGACACATGCTAATTTAGGGATTTTAAGTTTAGAAGGCAAGTTATGAGAGGTAATTTAACAGGTTCCCCCCCTTTAGTTTAGGAATCACTAACAGAGACTATCAAGTTAATTTTACTATCGTCTTAATACGTAGTACTTTAGTATGATAGAAAGACAAGAAAGTGTCTAATTCTAAGATAATTTCTCATAGAAAATTCTAACATTTATAAACAAACCCCATGAACATTCAAAAGGAATAAGCAGAAAGACTACCTGAGTACAGAAACACTGGCTGCTGTTTTTGATAAAGATTTAATCCATATGATAGTAATTCTTCAATCATAAACAAAGCAGGATTACAGGCAAGAACATAATACAGTAAGAAGGTACTGATCACAAAATTTGGTTTAAGAAATTAGGGAGACAAGTTAATTTTTAACCAAATTCACTCTGTCTAAACAGCTACACTTCCGCTGTAGGAGGGAATGGTCAAACAAGTGAATCGCAATGTTGACACCTATGAGTTACCACCTATTTTGAGAAGAGATGTGGTTTAAGTGATAAAAGCGTTATTTCAAATCCATCTATGCCATAAATGACCTGGTTCTTTTGAGTCTTCTTTAGCATTTTTATATGCCATCTATGGGAATATTTTAAGAAACAGCACACACCCAGAAGAGTCAAAAAATGCAAAGAATGAAAGGATCTATAGAGCCCAGGTAAAATTGTCACATATAAATTGTCTATTTATTTAAATTCTATTAACCAGAAACTCCAATTAATTGTGATATTTCTATAATGGCTTAATAAAAATAATTGGGTTTTAAAATTATAAACCTGGAACTCTTGAAGTACCTTCTTGTTTACATGTATGAATTCACACCAAACTGCTATTTTTAAAAAAAGGGTGAGGAGTTTGAGAAGGTATATCATAAAACAAACACACATATAAAAAAAATCTTTGAAGATAAGCTATTTGGTGCAGTAGAGATATAATCTAATTTTTAAAATTCTCTTTTGGAACTGTGAGAATTGTAGAGGAACACAACAAATGCCATCAGAACAAGTAGGAGCCAAAAGGTCCCTGGCCATGGATGGAGTTGGGGACTCCAGTTCAGGCTCAGAAATGGCATTTTGTGTGTCTAAGTTTCTCTGTCAGTACAAGGCGGAAGCTCTCTACAACTCCCAGCACTGACCTTTCGGGGTTCTACTGACGAGGGTCAGGAAGAATTCCTTCTCTGGCACACCCCACACATCTTGCATTAGAGCAAAGGCTGAAAATCATAAAACCAAAGCTCAATGAACACACACGATTAATTCACAGAGTCACTGCTCAGTGAGGGGTCTTAAATAAGCCAAAAAGAAGAAACTCGGTGATTGGAGTAATAAGAGTCAATCCCCAAAACCGCATTATCGTCATTTCATCTGCACGAAAAACAGCATTCGCTGTAAAATAATGCATAAAATATGTATTTGTTTTAATTAACTTTAAACATGTTAATGTGCTAATTTCTACAAGACAAAATTTACTTGCAAACACATTTACAAATTCTGACACACGACACATTTTTCATGTTTGACTAAGGCATTTCTGTTACAGACTTTGTTTTAAAACAGGTAACTTCTTCATTTTTTTAGAAGCCACTTTATCTTCCAAAGATGTCACACAGTGGTGGAGATAGAAGAAAAAGGGAACCTTAGTTATTTTTCTAAAACTGATGACTCAGAACAGTTTGCACACTCCCTCCTATTTGACAGATGTTTGTGTCAGGCCCAGTAAGAACTATGCCAAGCCGAGTAAACACCAAGGAACTGTGGTACGGCAGCTGAAATGCTGGGGAAAGTTGGGTTCCAACTGAGAAAGTTGTACCTTTAATCTCTCATGGTTGAATTGGAATGGGGCGAAAAACTGCAATTAGAAATTATGCGGGATACGGAAAAAAAAGCAACTACTGTGTCATAAAAGCAACGTGGGTTCTACCTGGTCCCTTTTGGGCTATGTAAGCTGTTTGATCAGCTTCTCTCAGTCTCTGTGGATGTCCTTATATGAGTCTAATTGAAGGACTCCTGTTCTCTTTTTATTTTTACTCTATGAAAAATGTATCGGAGATGTCTTATAATGAACTTTGATATGGTGAAATGATAATAATGTCCTAATTATATATAAAAATGTAATTACACTTGCTTCTATTATAGAAAAACTCCCTTTATAATGAAGTGTTATGTTGGAAAAAGATTTTCATTATAGGTGGACTCCTTTACTTGTTAATTTGAGCTCTGATTCATCACTTTAATATTAAAAAAGTTCTTTGTAAGTTACTTTTGATGTGTCTCATTTATGGTTCATTTCACTTTCTGGGCACCACCAGGAGCCCAAATCCAAACTTCTCTGAAAGACACTTAAAAATACATCTTTCGAAAGAAATTCTTCTTTCTATGTGGTAGAACAGCAGTATTCAAGAAAAATATTTCAGACCTTCTCGTTTACTTGCATTGTGAAAATCCTTCGTTCTGAAATTCGGAAACAAAAAATATATATATCACTTCTCAGATATTTAAAAAGTTTATCACTGGATAAGGTGGTAATATATAGACTACTTAAAAACTATAAGTTTTAGTAATAATCGATTATATAGGTGAATTCATGGACTCAAACCATATGGCTTCTTTTCTATTCCTTTGGGGATTTCTCAGATCACCATTTCACCAAATCAAGTGCAGATGGAGAAATGCAACAAATCTGTCTTTGCTCTTTATGACAAATCTCGTCAAAGTCTTGGTAGGAAAAATAATTAGATGATTAAAATTTGTTTTGAGGTATTCAGTTATTCAGCTGAATCTGTCCACCACCATCACAGGGGATGAATATTTCATTGTTAACACCAAATAGAGAGAGAGAGAGAGAGAGAGAGAGAGAGAGAGAGAGAGAGAGACAGAGAGATTGTTATAAACTGTCAGAATCAACAAGAAAATTTGACCAAAATAAAGAAAACATTCAAAAGTGTTGGAAAAAAAAATCCAAAAATTAACCTACAACTACCATAGAATATTATGTTTATTTTAGGGCATCCACATTCAGGTTTTAAGTAAGGCTAGTTTATTTAAAAAGAAATTAATTTTTAGAGTGGTAAGTCCTTACAAGTGAGACTATGATTTAAATAGGTCTAACTTTTATAACATCAGAATCACTATCTATACTTATTGTTCTAGAATTTGTAAGTAGAATAGAAATCTTGAAAATGCTATTGAGTTCTAACTTCTTTTATAACTCTTCCTGAATTTGGTGACTAGGAATTTCACTACAACTTCAGTTATGAGACTTCAAGAGAGTCGTGCTGTAGTCCTCCCTCTCCACTGCCCCAACCCAACATCCAGTCTTTTAGTTATTCCTTTTGACTCTACCTTCTAAATATTTCACAATCCACTGCCTCCCTCCCCACACCTGTCTGAATTACCACCATATCTCACTCAGATTCTTGCAATGACCTCCTAGTCTCTTTGCTTCCTCTGCCATCTATTCTCCATAACTCAGTTAATGAGCTTGTAAATTGTAAGCCAAACCATGCCACTTTCCTGCATAAATTCTTCCTGTGGTTTCCCTGCACACTCAATAAAATCCAAGTTCCTTACATGGCACAAATGACTGGAGATGATCTGAGACTCACATGTCTCTCCAACTCTGCCTCCTGCCACTTCTCCTTCACATTTTCAACTCCTCCCAGACATGCTTTCAGTCCCTTAAACCGACCAAGCTCTGCTCCCTCTGCCTGAAATGCTCTTTCCCAAAAGTGACATGGCTGGATCCTTTCGTGTCTCAGGTTCACTGTTACCTGAAATGCCTGGCAGCCTGCCAGAGCAGTGCCCAATTGTGGCCGTTTCCTCCAATAGCACCTATTTCCTCTTTCATTCTGCCCTCCCTAAATGTCACCCAGTTAGGCATTTATCTGTTTCATTTCTGTATCCTTCATAAAAGCGGTTTCGAAGAATATGAGTGATGCTAAGTCCCACACCACATGCACTCCCCGACTTCCTGCCTCCAAGAATCTAACCTTCCTTGTTCTCCCAAATTTACTAGGCACATCGACACCATCGGATTTCTGCTTATGCTCTCCCTTCTTCCTGGAATGGCTTCCTCACAATCTGCAGACTTTCAAAATGTTTCTTGATTTTCAAGACCCCGCTCAAATGACAACCCACCTCAGAAGGCTTCTTTGATACCCACATTCAGAACTGATTTATCCTCAAGTTTCAGCTCACTTTATTTATAGTATTAAACCCACCTTGGTTTGTACCAAGGTTAGTCGTATATAGGTTTGTCACCTTCACAACCATATTTGTTTGGGGTATTTTTTTTTTTAGTATCGGTTTTTCAATTCTTAAACAACACTTAATTGATACTCTCTCTTTATCTCCTTTCAGCAAATAAATTGTATAAATAGGCAAAAGATATGCCCACTTATTAAACAAAATGGGTAAATAAGTCGATCGTTGTCTATACCAGAATTTTCATAAAAATCTCTCAGAGCATTGCTATTTTTCGGACTAACAATAAGTAACTTTTTTGTATATTTGAATACTGCTAAGAGTAAATATTAAGTTTTCGTTACACACGAAATTTTTTTTTACCTATGTATGGTAATGGATGCTAAGCAGACTTAGCACACTGTAAACCAAACCATGCCACTTCTCTGCATAAACTGTGGTGATTGTGTCATAACATATACAAATACTGAGTCATTATGTTACACACCTGAAACTCATGCAATGTTACATGTTAATTATATCTCAATTAAAAAACAATAAGTTAATTGTAAAATAATTTAAATGCCTATTTGGCAAATAATGGCAACTTAAGGACAACAATTATATTTCCTCCTTTATCCTTTTACTTTTAACCAAGTGAAAACTGAGAACCAACCTTTATCAACAATCACTGCTAATGCAAATGATATCATAAGAATGTAAACATGAAGATGTCTCAGCTACAACAAGGATTCACGAGTCCCAAAAGGTAACATGGTGCTTAATATTAACAGAAGGAAGACAGTGCCAAGAAAACCCATTGATTTTCCAAAAGAATTTTATATAACTAATTTATAGAATGATTTTGGAAAAGGTAAGAAATCCAAAACACTAATTTAAAAAGATATATGCATCCCTATATTCATTGCAGCATTATTTACAATAGCCAAGATATGGAAGCAACCTAAATAACCATCAATAGACAATTGGATAAAGAAGATATGGTACATATATACAATGGACTATTACTTGGCCATAAAAAAGAATGAAATCTTACCCTTTGTGACAACATGCATGAACCTAGAGGGTATTATGTTAAGTGAATTAAGTCAGACAGAGAAAGCCAAATACAACATGATTTCACTTATGTGTGGAATCTAAAGAACAAAATAAATGAACAAACAAAACAGAAACAGATTCATAGATGCAGATAACTAACTGATGGCTGCCCGATGGGACAGGGGGTGAGGGGCTGTGTGAAGAGAGTGAAGGGAATAAAGGGTACAATTGATAGTTACGAAATAGTCACAAGGATGTATAGTATGGCATAGGAAATATAGTCGATAATATTGTAATAACTGTGAATGGTGCCATGTGGTTACTAAACACATTGGGGGGATCACTTCATAAATGACATAAATATCTAACCACTATGCCGTGCAACTGAAAATAATATAAAATAATGTTGAATGTCAACTGTAATTTAAAAACATTTTTAGAAAAGGTAAATATGATTAGATGACCTACTTTAATCCCTGCTCAAAGGGATAGGTATAACAAGTAACAACACATTAAATTCAAAAGAGTGGGAGTTTAGAATTGAAAAAGTCCCTGCCAGCTTTTTGGACATTCTGAGGTTTTCATTTCTCTATGTATAAGATCTTTTAAGTTGTCTCATTTTAAATGTTGAAAAGCATGAAAAAAATCATCTCTGAAAATATATGAATCAATATATGAATCATCTCTGAAAATATTTTTCCAAGGAAATTATTAGTACTAGGAAAATCCTTCTCAAAATATCTCATTTTTTTAGTCTTAGCGATGTCTCCTTTCCTAGTAAACTTTATCATTCTTATTCACTTTCAATAACTAGTATTTGAATTCGAGGCTTGAATCTAAAATAACACCAGGTGTGGCATTTCTGAAAGAATTATGTTCAGTTGCATATGACAGAAAACTCAAAGTGAACTGGCTGGAATAAGACAGAAATTTGTTTTCCTCTCATATGGAAAAAGTTGGGGTTAAGCACTCAGAGGCTAATATGGAGGCACTCTAGGTAGCAAGGACTCTGCTTCTTCTAGCTTTGTGCTCCACATTCTTAGCTATGGATTTATTCTCAAGAGTGACACATGGCTAAACATGCCTGCTAAAGCTCCAGCCCAACAACTACCCTCCAGGCAAGAAAAAAGAGAAAGAGGAAGAAAGACAAAAAAGGTCCTATCTACTAGTTGAGTCAATATCTCAGAAATCCTTCCCAGTGTCTTAATGTCTTCGACTTCTATCTAATTATTTGTAAGACAGGAAAAGTAGTCTTTTATCTAGACACATTACTGTTTGGAATAAAATAATGACTTCGTTAGTAAGGAATAAAGGAAGAATGGATATTGGGAAAGCCACACACTGTAAAGCTGAAATGACTCATGTACCTGAAGAAAAACATTTCCGACCTTATCACATACCCTCTCTCCTGCTTGCTCACTATGCTTCAATCATAACAGCTTCCTGGTAGGGCCTAGGACATTGGAGAATCCCTACAATTGGTTTCTTCCTCCGTGGAAGGCTTGCCATATGACTTTGTCCATGATTGGCTCTTTCTCACATTTTAGGTCTCAGCTAAAATACTACCTCCTCAGCGAGACCCTCCTCATAATTTGTGTCTGTAAGAGTCTCCTTCCCTAACCCTGCCTGTTATTCTCTCCATGACACCTTGTTATACACTTCAAAGCACTTATATTTGTTTGTTGGTGTATTATTTGTATATCCCCCCAAAGAGTGTAAATCCTATGAGAATAGTGGTCAGCCTTGATCACTGTTGTATTCCTAGACTCCAATCTCATGCCCAACACATCGCGGGGTTCTATAAATCCTTGCAAAACAAATGGGAGAAACTTCAAGAAAACTGTTTTTCAACTAGAAAATAAAAGCAACACTTTGCCAACAAATGAAAATGAGTCATGAGAATCACACTTTATATGTGACAATCTAAGGGCAGTCCAGTTGGCTGCAACAGTTCCACTACTGAACCTAAGAATTTATTTCCTTCTGCATGACATGACGGGAAACTTGGAATATCTGCAAGCTTGGCTATGAAGTCTCCAAGGGAAAAGCCCCAGTGGGCACATAGTTTTCTTTACATGTTTCCCATAGGAACATAATCGGACCATCCATGTGTCTTTGTTGTTATTGTTGTTGTTGTTTTAATATGTCAGAAGTTTACAGAGAAAGGCGATCCTAATGCTTTTTTCTAACAGCGTTTAACCTGGTATTCTTATAAACGAAAGGATGGAAAAAATGAAAATGATGGAAGAAAGGCAGAAAGAGAAGGCAAGAGGTAGGGAGAAGGAGAAAAAAGAGAAAGGAAGTGAGCGGCAAGATAAGAAAATGGCCCCCTCAGTTGCAGAGGAGCACTCTTCACTGCGGCAGTTTGAGTCCCAGTCTTTTGAGACTTGCTTTAAAACATTTTAGCATCTAATTCTTCAAGTAACTCATTAGGGCGATGAAAAGCCCGTGATGAAGGGGCAGTGCCATGTTTGAAGAGCCAGGGGTTCCTGTTGTCCTGAATTATTAAGTAGTCAATATTCAGTGGGCCACTGCCTGCCCGCCTGTCTTCAGCAGGTGGTGGCTCTCTGCCATTCTCTGGAAAGCAGCTGTTTACTCCCAGCCTCCCCAGAGCCCGCAACAGCCAATTGTTTCGATTGAAGACAGACACTGTCATTATTTTGAGCAGAACTTCACAGAAATACTTCCTACTAAATGCTTGAACCATCTGAGTAGCACCAGGCAGGCTGCGGGCTTCATTAATAATGCATCCGTGCTTACCAATAGGTTTAGACAACTGGTATTTAGAAGCTTCTGCAGAAGTGGGGTGGATCTTTTTTCACACCAGTTAGCTTTATTCTGTCAGTTCCTTGATGTTGACATTACATCCAACTGTGTTCTTAAAACCAGAGGTGCTAAAACTGTGTCTGAGCTGTTCCCTCACTTTGGAGTGCTTCTTGATGGAGCTAAGTCGTGGTGGTTGGCCTGCATTTCCTTTCAAGTGTACTCTAAGGGAAAAAAATATTTCCAATCACTCCACTTGAAACCTTTTTAAAGGGTGGCGTCTCACACTCAATTAATTTGGGCCAGTTCTTGTTGGCACTCTGCTCTGCTTTCGGTATGTTTCAGTAGAACACAGTAGGGCTAAACTCTGACATGCATCCTGTGCATGGGAAGTCACACAACTATTTTTAGATCACTTACAGTCACGAAAGAAGCAATGTACTTTCTAGATCTTTGGGTTTGAATAAATACCCATTAGAAAGGCAATTGCAAAATTCAATCTACTGGCTTGTCTGCAACCTGTTTGTACCTTGCCGAAAAGCAATGCCAAAAGTAATGAGGGTGCTCTGAAATCTTGTAGGGCATCAGTGACAGGAAGAAAAGCCATGAAAGTACAACCAAAACATTATTTTTTTTTAATGCTGGAGAGTGGAATATATCAATGAAGCAATTTCTTTTCAAAATAATAATTTCTCAAGATTCCTTTCTAAAGCTTATGTATCATTGCTGCTTATCAAAATACATAGCTATCCAAGTGAAACTGATAAAGCTGGTGTCAGAGCTCCACTTTTAATGGAGCAATTATACAAAAAGAAGCTTAATGATTTTTTTCTAGAGCCATACATATAGAAGTACAATGTACACAAAATCAGACACACATACACACATGTGCACACATACACACTTATCTGCACTTAGATAATGTAAATGTAGAATTCAAATTGTATATACCAATTCATCAAAAAACTCTTTGCTATGTTGTAGTTTTCCTTATAAGAAAGAAATATGTGGAAGGCAGAATAACATCAACTAAAGATGTCCATTTCCTATCTCTAGAACCCATGAATATGTAATGTTACATGGTCAGGGGAAATTAAGGTTGCAGATGGAACTAAGGTTGTTGATCAGCTGACCTTGAAAAGAAGACACTTATTCTGGGTTATCCAGGTGAGCCAATGCGATCACAAGGGTCTGTAAATGGGGAACTGGGAGGCAAAAGAATCAGAACCAGAGAAATGGTGATATGAAAAAGACTTGGCCAACCATTGCTGGCTTTGAAGATGCAATGGACCATTAACCAAGAAAGCAGGCAGCCTCTAGAAGCTAGAAAGGGAAGAAAACTGATTCTACCCTAAAACTCTGCTGAAACCTGATTGTAGCCCTGTGAGACCCATTTCAGACTTCTGGCCTCCAGAAATATAAGACGATAAATTTGCATGTGTGTGTGTGTGTTTTTTTCAAAGTTACTAAGTTTGTGGTAATTTGTTACAGCAGCACAAAACTAATCTAAAGCACTTTCTAGAAAAAAGTCTGAACATTATAAATAATAAAATAAATGAGTTTAAGGTGAACAATGACAATCAAAATGACCACCTAAGAAATGGCCGCTCTCCGACATCACTGGCAGCATAGCATTTCTTGAGAACAATTTAGAACTATTTATTGAAAACAATAACAAATGTTTCCACACTTCTCAATGAAGAAATTGTACTTGGGGTTTTCTTACAATAAAATAGGTGCAATTTCATGTGCACACACAAGCACATGTACGTTTTGAAGCATGATTTAAAATGCTAAACAATTAGAAACAACCAAAATATGCAACAGTTTGGGATTGGTTTAAATAAATTATGGTAATTGTGCATGTTATGCAGCCAATGAAAATAATACTCCAGGAGAATATCTAGTGACATACAAATATCTCATGATAAAGTTTCACAAATAGTATGATTCTATTTGTATAGAATATACACATTTTTATACATTTAAATGTATTTGTTAGAATAGAGTGAAAAATTAGAAAACATTAACAATGATGATTTCTGGGTATGATGATTACTTTTTCTCTTTTCAAAATTTTCCAAAATGAAATGTGTTATTTTAATATTTAGAAAAAATTGCAACAAACTCTATTTTAAAAACTGCCTTGGAGAAATGCCTTTTCTCAGTTCAAGATAGGGGAGATTGAGATGATTTCCCTTCCTAGGCATTCATGTCCTTTGCCTGAAAATAAACAACTATTAAATTATCCAAAGTAGTGAGAATTCTGAGCTGAAAGTATTGTATATGTGCAGAGAAGTGAATTGGGATGGGTCACATGCCATCAACAACTGACAGCTGGAACGTAAACCCAAATAGGAAAGATGCCTCAGGGTTGTTTGTTCATGAGGCAAAGCAGGATATTTGGAAGCCAATGAGTAGGTCAGAGAAGAATTGCTCATTTGGCACAATCTGATGTTCTCTTTTCAGGTTTTATAGAGTATCAATGTGAACCAGCCACAGAAGACTCATCACACAGAGGAAAGGGCTTTTCTAGCTTAATTGAATGCTTTCTCTTACTTTAGAAACCTCTGACTTCTTTGTTAATTGATTTGTGATTTCAAAGTAGCCAATATATCTCTTGCTCACAGATGGGCAAGGGAATAAGGTTTTGTTTAATTACCTAATATATAAAAATATTGTTTTTGGTAAGAGATTTAGAATATATATATATATTCTATATATATATATGTATGTATATATATAGTGTCTCTATATACATACTCTAAATATATATACACACACACACTCTAGATATATTTTAAATATCTATCTCTATATATACACGTATGTCTATATATAATTTTTCAAAAGTTTTGATTGATCCATATTTAGAATTTAAATTTCCAAAGGAATTGAAATACATTTACCTTTTATTGAGCACAACTCTTTAAAAAGTGTTATTTCAATGTTGCCATGGTGGAATTGACTAGTAAATTAGGTTCACTCCTTAGAGTTTTTGACAAGTTTAAAAATTTTTTAAAATAATATATTATTCCTTTTTTAATGGGTAAGTAAACTTAAGAATTTATCACAGTGAAAAAACTGAAATTTTAATTCTGTCTATAAGATTTTTTATAAACTGACGTTAATATATTCTGCCAATTTTACTTCCTTTATCCTGGTAGGAATACAAGTCCTCTTCTTACAGAGGAATCTCCCTGGAAAACATACTCTTTGTCACTATATTATAGCAGAATGAAGACGAATTATCAGATAACACAGGAGTTCCCTTGTTTGCTTAGGAAAATTCCATGATGGATAATGGCTTTGAATTAGGAAATTGAGTCTTAACTTAATCCAAGAGGGTGGCCTGGAGGAAAGAGCTGTAAACCAAGGAATGATTTGACTGTTCCATTTGCAAAATTAATGAGGATTGGGGGTGGGAGTAAAATGGAGAGAAAGGACAACAAAACAGAATGGAAGGGGGTGGATGGAGGGAGGCAGGGAAGGAGGGGGAGAGAGGGAAGGAGAGAGAATAGGCTAAGCAGGATGCTGAGAAGCAGGATCTGTCAGAAAAAAATGAGTGAAGAGAGATTAACAGGGGCTAGGTGCTCAAAAAGACTATTAGGAGCAAGATTCCCAAATAACCAATTGAAAGGAATTTGCTTGCTTTAATATAAATCCTCTCTATGGCTCTAACTCATCAGTAAAAGTCTGCTCTACACCAAGTGGTCAGTAAATGAGTCAGGGTGTTGCTCACCATGAGACACAAGGGCGCAACTAGGATAATGAGATGATCCAGGAACTTGGGAACAGAGTAGACCTGGATAATCCAAACCTTCCTCACCCACTCCAAACTCATCCCATGATGACGACACTCAAGTTCTCAAGGAGGCCAGGTCTTCCACTGCAGGTGAGATGGAGGTTTGAGCCATTTTTCTTGAATCATAAAAGCCTGGATGACCTGTGCTAATATGTGACTTGCATATGGTTTTTGCATATGGTAATAGAGTTCTCTGACAATTTCTGCAACTATTATGGAGATCTGGGGATTTCTATTTGGTGCATATTATATGCCTAAAATATTAGAGTTATTTACTCATTGGGAACTTGCGATCTAATAGGAGGTGATACGCCATGCATACACAAAATCATAAGTAAATCACAACTCACCACATATGTGTAAATACATACAACAGAAATTGTAAACGTATATAGCAAAGTCAAAAATTGTGCCATGCAATTAAAATAGGCAAGAAGTCGACAGAAAAAGTATAGTAAACTCTATTCCTATTGCCACTGCTCATTATCTCTCATTAGACTAAGGTAAAAGCCTCTTGGCTCCCTGTCGTCAGTGCTCTCATCACTAAAAGTTATTCTTTACTTTGCTACTAAATTAATCATAATGAGGTAGAGTCCTGTCTGGCACAATGCCTGGCACAGGACAGAGTCTCAAGAAACACTTGTTAAATGAACAAATCAATCAGTGATTTTTTCCCACCCTACACCAAAATTTCAGTGTCTCATTATTTCCTATTTATCTTTCTAACACTATATCTCATTATATCTCATTATTGCTTATTATGCTTCTGTGTTCCAGCCTTGCTCCCATTCTCATCTCTTACTCTATTCTCTTCCTTCACTTGGTGTGCCCCTTCCCCACTCCAGAAGTTTGCTCTATCCACCTTTCAAAGCCTTTCTCAAATATTAATAGCTCTTTCTCTCTGAACACCCAAATAAGAAATAATAACTTCCTCCCATCTTTCAGACAAATTTATCTTCACCTTTCTATAACACTAATTATTATTCACTTGATATTAAAGTAATTTGTGCCAACAATATTGGTCGATTGCATACTATAAAGGTCAGGGTACTTTGATACAGACAACAAAATCCACTCCAGCTAACTTCACAGAATGGGATATATTACAGGTTATTATAGAGTTTATAGAATTACTGGGAAGATGTTTCACATCCAGAACGATGCAGCCAAAAAATCTGTTTGGCTACCCAAGGGAATGGTTTGCATAGAAATTCCATTTCTACTGCCACTTCTCACTTCATGGCACCTACAACACCAGGGACAAAACATAGAGTGTAAAATCTCAGATGCCTTGTGAAAACCAAATGCTTCCACTACAACATTCAATCTCCCCATTCATGACTCCAAGCTCATGTTTGCTCAATTCTATTTTCAAAGTCGTATGTGGGGGCATCTGTTTAGTGAAACCTAGTTTCCATGTAGAATTCAAGCTACAAGGGATTCTGAGAAATGTTATTTCTAGGTGTCCTTCTATGATACAGAAAGTCATGACAGAAGTGGGTCAGAGAGGATTGATCCAATTTTCAATATTTACCATATTTAGTAGCATACTGAGAGCACAACCCATGTCTGTTCATCTTTGTATTTCCCCTTTGTCTGTAGGCGGTGCACAATGACTTCTGTTCATCTTTGTATTTCCCCTTTGTCTGTAGGCAGTGCACAATGAGTATGTGTCGAATGAATGAATGAATGAATGAATGTGCGAGTGTTGTGTCGAATGAATGAATGAATGAATGAATGAATGTGCGAGTGTATGTTTTTTACACGTACAGTATGCAAAATAAGGGCAAAAGGAGAACTAGAGTTAGTAAAAGCCTTGATGTTTCTTTTTCAGAATTCTTTCATTTAAATCACCAAACTACTACCCTTTAAAATTCTAAATATAGTATTACCAAAAACTACGAAGAAGTGACAGAGAAAGAGGGTCCTCACCACATACCGCCTCCTCTTTCTTTCACCGCTCATGAAAAATTGCTTGGATGTCCTTGTACTGCAAGAAAAATAGCAATTTGTTCATTTTGCTTCCAAAAAAAAAAAAAAAAGTAAGCATTTTTTCAGAAAGTATAGAGCAAGAATTAAACCTTAAACAACTGATGACTTGTATATCTCATAGATTCATAAATCATTAAAATAACTTTTCTTATTTCTTCTGTTCAAAATCTACCTAAGAGAACCCTGTCAAGTGCCAATTTAACTTCATTTACAGATTAGGAACATAGATTTTGATAACATTCTTAACAGGTTACCATTCCAAGAATATCCAAGAAAGTAAAATAATGGATATTTTGTATTAATGATCACTTAGACATAAACTATTGATAATTGAAAGTGAATTAAAAACAACAAAGTCAAACAATATTTAGATAACTCCCTTCACTAATAAAACCATGAAGGCCATCATTGACCAAGGCAAAGTATTTTACATATTCATAATATTGAGTATTGAATACTGCCACCCCTAACTACTAACAAGCTTTAGTCCCTTCTGCTTTCCCTAATGAGTTAGTGACAGAACATCACTTAAATACCAGGATTATTAAGAGATTCAAAGTAGAGCTAATGAAAATAATGGTGGATAAAAAGTTCTCAAACTAATGAACACAAAATATGTCAAGAAACCATAAAAATATATGTTTGCTTAGTGAAATATTTCTTTGTTAGAGGAAGGTAGCTGTTTTCCCAAGCTCTGTGGTAATTTTACTGTACTAAGAAAGAGGTTCTGGAAGAAAAGCAGCTGGCTTTGTATCTACTTGCACAAACATGCCATTACCCAAACCACTTAAAACTCTATATCGTTTTCACAATTTTCCTTGTAATTTTCCCATAAGTCTAATTGAATAGACTATCAATAGAAACCAATAATCAGGGAGGCCATGAGATGCAGCTATGATTCTAAATAAAACAGAAAGCAATAATATAACATTACATAATATACTTCGTCTGAGGTGCTCTGTGTCACTCGAAATTAACAACATACCCATTATAAAGGACCTACTTTCCACTTAGGTGCCACAGGTTTCTGGATGGTCTCTTTTTGTTGTTCATTTGGTTTATTTTGGTTTTGTGGGGGAAAAAGTGAATGTCTGAAATACTGTACACAAGTACACACACGCTGTGAACATTTAAGATTGTTTTAAAATGCCCATTTGGAGTTATGGAGTTGGACAACTATTGACTTCTGTTAACTAGCACAAGACCAGAGTCAGTAGGGCAAGCTGCTTCCCAATTTTCTGATGTGGATAAAAGAGCCAATGGGGGCTGCCTTGTAGAGGAAGAGAGTAAAGGCAGAAGATGGAGAGCTTCTCTGGAGTGGACCAAAGTGGGAAGTAATAAAATACAGGAATTCAGAGCTTATCTGCCTCCTTCCTGCCCAGCCAAGGGAAAGATCTCCCCATCACCTCTAAACTCCTCAATTAAATGCTTGCACTTTTACAATGGAGAATGTAATTCTCCACTAAATGTAATGTCCAACAACTTTAGACTTTTCCTTTTCATGCATCATTTTCAGTGGTGGTTGTGTACAGTTAAGAAAAAGAATCCAATAACATAAAACTATTTTAATAATTTTTAAAGGAAGTTTAGATGATACACACTTGATAAGGGTCGATGAAAATAGCACTAGTGTCGAAGGGCAACAGGTTGCTAATAAATACAATAGTTTAGGAAAGTGCTGTTTCTGTCATGAAAAAACTATATTCTGGGGAAAATAATGCTACTGTAATTCATTTTTGAAAGCTACTGAGACTTCTTGGATGAAGAATGTAGTTATTAAAGGCAAAAGTACACAATATGTTGTAATGAAATGTTTGTGCTTCACACTTCATTAAATGTTTTGTGGGCCCCTGGGGAAATTCTATCTCTCACACACAGAAATAATGTTTATACATGGTGGGATCACTAGAGGGAGTGCATGGAGCAATGTTCAGAGGAAGAACTTTGAAAACACCAAAACGAGACATGCGGAAAAATATGTGTAATGCTGATGAAAGCGCACACACTTTTGCTATGACTTTGATTATCCTTATATTTAATTAAAAGGTCACTTTTCCCTTACTTAATTTTAACATAAATTGTGGATTTGCTTGAAGTGTAGGGTGAGGAAGAAAACGGAATGTTTTGCATTAGTGGGATTAACTGAAAAAGCACCTCATTCCAAATTCTGCTGCCAAATACAGCCGATAAAATATTTAGGACTCAGACGCAGAAGGCTGGCAGTTTGGGCTCTGTTAACTATGTTAAATTATAGTATTTTGAAAGTGGAAATTTTAAACAGTGGTGAAATTATAAAGAAATTCACAAAAAATAACATTCGTGGGAAGTGGAAAAGTTCACTCATAGGAAATACATAAAAAATACGAGTGACTTTATAAAGTCTCATTAACAAAAGATCTTTAAACAAGAAAACTAAAATCATGTGAAGAAAACGATGGAGGTTCTTGCCTGCAAACACCTTGTTTTGTACATTATGTGGGCTTCTTCCTCTCAGCAGAGCTTCCTTATGAGGGGCATATCTGTCTGATCTAAATGAGCATACTGATGCCACATTTCTAAAGAAAATAAAGCAAGAACGTGCATTCAAAACAAAATCGGGAGAGAAATATTGATGACAATGGGCTTCTGTTCTATAGACCACCAGGTAAAAAGTACTAACGCCAAGATTTTTTTTAAAATGCTATACGAGATTTTCAAGGAAATATTCCTTTGCCTCAAGAACATTTTTCCCCACGAGAAGTGTGTT
>NW_006431918.1:10372558-10374814 GCF_000325575.1 Pteropus alecto | reverse complement strand
CTAGAGCTAGAATTTCAATTAGCTACTTTTCTACATGACTCCAGTTACATAAAAAAGTGGTGAGAACGAGATACTTGTTCTAAGCCATACTCTTTGTGTGCACATCTAAGTTGAATTTAAGTTGAAATTTCTTTAATTTCCAGGCTCCTGTATAATAGTATGACGCTACTTATAAGAAATGTACAACTTGAACTTGGATGAACATAGCACTTGTGTTTCCTTCTTGTTAATAAAAATGATGTTATGTAAATTGATTCACTTATTGAAAAATGTTATTAAAAATAAAAGCCCTATGGCAGGATGGAGAGAGGACGGTGCCAAACTGTAACAAAACTCTCAATCTCTATAATCATTTTTATCTGCTATATTTAACAATTTAATCCATTATACTATATTAAACATTATAATATAATATTTTTTATTACATTATACATTTGGCATTATGATAAGTTTTGAAAAACAACAAAAAATATAAGCCCTTTGAAGAATTTACATACTGAGGATTACCAACTGTGCAAATAGTGTGTTCCTGAGATGTCCAAAATAATTGACTAACAATAATATTTATATGGGCCTTTTCACTGTCCTCTTGAAATGCATATAAGCATCATCATCTCCGGGGATATTCAGAGTAAATAAAACAGAAATGACATATAAATATCTCATTAAAACTTCAGAGATCTATGAAAAAGCTAAGAAAATGACAAGGGTTTAAAAAGAGTTTATTCTCTTGGCTGTAACTTATATTTCAACTCTTTAGGTAATTTCAACATTTTTATTATTTCAAAGGTATATAAGGTCTGATTTCAGATTGCCTAAATTATCCAAATAAAGGTCAAAAGTTATCTAATAGGATTCTTTAAAAAAATAATCCTCATCACAAGAAAATAATTTGTAACTAAGGGTGGATGGTAACTAAACTCGTGATAACCATCTCATAACTCCATAGCATTTCATAATATATACAAATCATTATGTTGTATACCTAAAACTAATGTTATAATACAATGTTATATGTCAATTATATCTCATTAAAACTAGAAAAAATAATTCTATTATAAACATGTCCCTCAACTTATGAGCTATTCAAGCTGTACTACGGTGGCAATGTTGGCCTACTTCACGATATCCCATAATGTCTACAAAATGCCCATCTGTGTCTCCTGCTTCTGGAGAGAAGAGGAGGAAGGCAATTACTCTTGAGGTGAATTCAAGATAATTCCCTAACTGTAGACTAATGTGAGGGTTCTGAGCAATTAAGGGTCAGCTAGGCTAAGCTGTGATGTTTGATAAGTTAGGTGTACTAAATACATTTTCGACATGATATTTTCAACTTACGATGAGTTTATCGAGACGTCCCCCATTGTAAGTTGAGGAGCATCTGTGTATACAGTAGAATGTTGTGTCTTCTCCTGACTGCCTGCAAAAATGTTTTCCTTCCCAAATGTCTGCATCCACCTTGAATTTCCTCTTCTTCTGCCAGTGGTTCATACTTTCTGTTAGCATTGCTAGGATTCCTGTGTCTGCTTTTAGGCCTGTGTGTGTCCTGGTGAATTCTTCATTCTTTTCGTCTCTTTCCTTTTAAAGCTGTTTAAAGGTTCATTGCTTCTCGACCTATTTGGCCTTGCTGTTCCTGTAGCCCAGTCTAATTCCCCACTTGGGGTTTCAAGACTCTATTACTGCTGTGCTGTCAACAACCTTGTTTTTTTTCTTTCACCAACTTTTTGCTGCTCCCTGATCACATTCAGGGTGCAAAAATGCTAAAAGTGAACAGTGAACCAATCTGCAACCCCCATCGGCAGCACATATGACAGAACCTATTTGGAATCCTTTTCCATGATGTACTAGCTGATGTGGCTAAACTCCATAGCACCAATTTGCCTCTGGAAGAAACCCAAACGGCAACACAAAAAGAGGGTCAGGGATTCACTGATGCTCACAGAAATGTTCACAGTAATAGCCCAGACAAAACAGTGCATCCTGAATGATGAAGGTGTGCATTCATTACAACCTTATGGGAAGGTATGTTTTCCTGAAAAGGAAAACCCACTTTCCATTTGTAATGTAGCTTAATAGTTCACATCTTGTCCGCTGGCTGCATTGACTGTGGTAAGAAGTGCATACCATAGAAGAGTTTTAATGGCAGCTTGAACCACAGAGATGATGTTTACTCTATATCTAAGCCAATAAGCTCAGCACAGTGTTTCGTGGCTCTTCATCTTCTTCCATATTATATTAGGCTGAGCCTTTCAGCAG
>NW_006431918.1:10352961-10372412 GCF_000325575.1 Pteropus alecto | reverse complement strand
TCAGCAGTTCTACAAATCAAGCTGAAAAAAACTGGAGACACTGTGGAGCCAAAGGTCCTCCATTCTTCAGGATGATGCAGCCTGCTCGCCTTCTGTAATGGGCAGGGTAGGTTTATTCTGCTTCCTCCAAGGGACCCGCTAGAAGTAATTTTATGGCCATAGGCTTTGTGTGAGCATCAAAAAACTCATGGCATGTGTGGAAAGAGAAAGTACTTGTCCCAAAAGCTATGACATCGATTTTCCTTCCCACTTGCTGCCCAGAACTTGGCAGCCTCTATTAGACCCAATACCTCTTTAGAGAACGCATTTTTAAAAGTTGTCTCTAGACTACACCACACACATTCATAGAACAGGCAAGTCAGGCATTCTTGGGGGGAAAGCCTGAACTTTCCTTTTCACTGAGTTGCTGAGGTGGTGAGATCTAACTTGAATGGAAGCAGATAATACTGTCTGCTCCCTGGATAGGGGCTGGCCCTCCTGGGAGGATATCTAGGGAACTGATGCTGGTCACTTTCCTCATTTTCACTTGGCCTCATCTTTCTCTTTGGCAAACACACATTTCTACAGACAGAGACATTCTGTTGACTTCTACTGGAAAGATCTACAAGCAAAGGTGAAGCAGAAACACATGGAGCAAATGAAAATAGAACCCATGGGATAAACTGCCACTTTATGGAAGTAAATATGACAAACTTAGACCCACAGGAAACCATTTTATGGCATAGATTTTGTCCTTTTAAAGAAAGGACTAGGCATTTTATTTTTCAAAATGAAACCTTAGATTAGTGAAACTATTGCTAGATGCCTGGTGGAAATGACTTTGTCTATAGGGACTTCATGGTGCTCTCACCTAAAAAGAAAAATTAACCTTCAATAAATAAAAAACTTTAAATTCCATGTTGGTAAAATTATTCTTACATTGTAGTTCTCATCAAGGACTAATATATATATAACACTTGAAGTTTTTCCATTAAACTGTTTCTGAGTTATGAGTGACAAAAAAAAAATAAGTTTGAACAAATTGAGGGGGAAAAATGAAAAGACAGAGCTTTCATGTCCCTTAGCTAGAAAGAATGTTATTTACATCTCTGGCGATTCTCCACACACACTCACCTACCTCCACGAAGCTATGGACAATGCCATTATTTATAAGTTTTTGGTAGAAAATCTTTTTACTTTAGCATTTTTTTTTAATTCAAGAAATATGTGTACCTACTAAGGGTAAAATTGTGTTCTAAGTGCACAAAACGTGATTGTGATATAGCATTTGAATTTTTCCTTTAAAAAGAGCAAGCTTCCTGTAACGAGGAATACTGATCATTTAAATTTTGGAAATGTCAGATCTGAAATATCTGCAAGAAAAGTGAGGAGGGTTGTTTATCAGACAGTTGGAAATTTGGTCAATAGACAAGTGAAATTGGGCATATTAGGGTGGTGGGTCTGGTCTTCTGTGTCATGGGTTATTATACAAAATATGTTTTCAATGAAAATTAAATGATCACTGAGAAACTATTATTTTAATCTCATTTAAAATCTCTTCTAAAGTGGTAAATATAGTTTCCCTTGAAATATTTCACAATGAATATGTTCAATTTTCTCCCCTGCCAGCCAAGTAAGTGAAGGGGTCAAGAAACATATTAACTCTTTGAGGCCATCCAAGACCATGAGGAGTGACGTAGGGCCAAGAACACGGGAGTACTTGAGAAAGATTAGAGCAGGGAGTGGGCAGTAGAGCTGTAGAAGAGGTGAGGAAGAATTTTCTAAAGATTTCTTAAGTTTCACATCTGATAAGGGGTTAAATACCCAAAATATATAAAGAACTCAGCAACAACAACAACAACAAAAAACACAACAAAAAATCCAATTAAAAAATGGGCAGAACATCTGAATAGATACTTCTCCAAAGAGGAAATACAGATGGTCAATAGAGATACGAAAAGATGCTCTTGGTCACTAATCATCAGAGAAATGCAAAACCACAGTGAGACATCACCTCACACCTGTCAGAATGGCCATCATCAGTAAATCAAAGAACAAGTATTGGTGAGGACGTGAAGAAAGAGAACCCTCATACTGTTGGTGGGATTGTAAATTGGTGCAGCTACTGTGGAAAACAGTGTGGAGGTTTCTCAAAAAATTAAAAATGGATATACTTTTTGACTCAGCAATTGCACTTCTGGAGTCAATCCATCTTACACTTGGTCTTCCTCTTTTCCTGCTGCCTTCTATTTTTTCCAGGATTATTGCCTTTTCCAAAGAACCCTCCCTTCTCACAATGTGGCTGAAAAAGGACAGCTTCAATTTTGCCATTTTTGCCTCCAGCGATGTTTCAGGCTTCATTTACTGTATTCCCCATTTGTTCATCTTTCTGGTGGTTCAGGAGAGTCATAGAGCTCTCCTCCACCACATATCAATATCATCTTTTTTTAATATCAGCCCTCTTCACTGTCCAACTTCCGCATCTGTACATAAGAATTGGGAATACAAAGGTGTGGATGACCTTAGCCTTGGTCTCTAATGATACATCTTTGCTCTTGATCTTTCCTAATTCTTCCACCACTGCCCTTCTGAGTCTCAGCCTTCTCTTGACTTCTATTTAGAGCAACCTACTACAGTATTATTTTGAATGAGAAGGAAAGAAAGAAGAAGGAGATGCCGTGTGACAACAGCTGATTTCCTGGGTGTGGGTTCACACCCTGCTCCTCTTGGATACCGCAAGACACCTGGGTACCGACTACCTCCCAAGGTCACACACATCCACACTCTCTGTCCTGTCTGGAGGCAGATGAATTCTCTCCGTGTCATCCTCTTTACCTCACTCTCACTCTGAAACAGTTAAGACACATTTTTCTCACTTTAAAGGTAGTGACAACTGAAGCCCATGGGTAAAGTGATTTGCTCTAGCATACCACTCATCAGTGATGGTGTCAGTAACAAAACTTAAATCTCCAGATTCCTGGGTCTATAGCTATTTTTGGGATCATGCCAATCAGATCTCTTACCTTGCTCTGATTTAATGAATTGTCTAATTACTAACCATTTGGAAAAGAGTTTTCAAAAAGTTAAGAGCATATCATTGGGGTGGGGGAAGGAGGAGAAATTGACCATCTCTTAAAATGTTTATTTGTTAAGAATTTAATGTCAAAAACAAGGAAAACAAAATGCATATTTTCCCCATAAAATGAGATTGGACCAAAAGAATCACAGTAGAAGACAAGATTCTTCAGGGTGAATACTGATGCCGGTGACCAGCAAGGTCAGCCAAGGTGTTCTCTTCTGCTTTGGCTAGTGCTGCTGCTGCCACCAGTACCACTTACTTTGACTGGGCCTCTGATCTGACCAAGGACATGGCTTAGCTGTGAAAATTCGATTGAATCCTCATGAAGCTGAAGCACTGGTGTGGAAGTTGACCCAACACAAGCAATTACTCAATGATGCCAGTGTCTTTAAAGTGATTTCTGCATGCCTGCACACACATGCTAGAAAGAGAAAGTTTGATCAGAAATTATAAAAATAACATATCTGGATGGAATTTCAGGCTAAGGGTAAATAATAAACTAATTCTAAAATACAGAGATGTTTTAGGGTGATGGGGCCATGAGATGATTTTATTTTAAAGGTTCTTTATAATTTCCAAACATCATATAATAATGTATCAGATTGCTTTTGCTGCACAACAAACTCCCCTAAAATTTACTGGCACCAACAAAAATATTTTGTTCACAGTTCTGTGGATGGCAGGTTGGGCCACTTCCATCAATTGGACCAGGGCTCCCTCTTGTGTCTGCAGTCAGAGGTCAGATCCACAGAGGCACGCTGACCTTGACCTGGTGGCAGCTGTGAAGGCCACTAGACTTTTGGATACAGAGCCTTGCTCTGCTCCTTCCTCTTGTGTTAATGTGGGGAGTAGGGAGGAAGGAGGGAGGAGACCCATCTGCTGACATGCCGATGCATGACAAACATCCCTCTTCTTCGCTGGCCCAACTATTTTCCTTTATATAAGCAATCACACATTAGTAGTGCAAAACTTGCTATTACTTTTCTGTGGACAGCTCCACTAATTGAGCTGTGATCTATGAAGGAGAAGCGGGTGAGAAGAGGTCCCAAAACCCTGCAGGCATTGGATTCAACTCCAAGTTATTTTCTTTAGAAATCTGAATGCATCTGCAAAAGTTGAGTTTCACCTGGCCACCACATCACATTCCAGCCTGCAGAAACCCCCGGCGAGCTTACAGCCACCCCTCCCCATCTCATCTATACTCTGCATCCTTTCCCAGCCCATTTTGGGAAATCATGAAACTCTCGAGAGGGCTGACTGAGCTTCCTCCATCTGGCTTTATTATCCCACCATCTTTCCTCGGGGCTCCTGCCCGTGGAACAGCAGAGCGAAGCTGCAAGCCCTGTTACTCCAGACACATCAAGTGGGGAGGAATGTCCATGTCTTGCTGACACCTGTGAACTTTACGAGGAAGTCTTTTATCTCCCACTCCTTTTGGTTTCAGAGAAGAAACTAGTAAGTGCCTATTTCTCTTTCCTTTACGGAAATAAGAAGAGGTCAGGGACATTTGGTTAGGACCTTTAAAAGTTATCTCCTGCCCCTTTTCCAGTCTTCTTTATACAAAGAGAAGATAAGTGGACAGTGAAACTAGAGGTATTTATCTCTTATTTTGCCCAAATAACACTTTTCAGTAAACCCTGTGGTGAGGTGACAGGCACCCCAGACTGAAGTTCTCTCTGAATTTAGAATGCAGAATACATAGTGGCCTTTGCTCTCAACTGTGAGTTCCAGGAGACAATTCTGGGATTTACAATAGATTGTACAAAGCATTTTACACTGTCATGCTATAGAGGTAAACCTTTAATATAGGTCAACATTAAAAAAGAGTCCCCACTGTAACTTCACTATCCCTGTGAATGGAAATCTTTTACTTGGACACTGTAGTCCATTTCTCTTTATCCTTTTTGTAGATAACTCTTTTTTTTTTTTTTTTGCAAATCAAAACAATTTATTGTTAGAGTTTAAGAGTATCTTTATAAGCATCCATTAGTTTAAATATCACAGTTCATTCTCTTTCCTTCAGCACCAAGAAAATAGATGTGATGGCCTGTCTTAAGTTAGTTTCCTCTATTGGTCTTTTATCTGAAAAGACACCTTTGGCAAAGTAATGACAAAGGCTCATCAATATGCTACTTCTTATCTGCTTGACACTGAAATCGATGGACTGCAGAAGTCCCTCTACCAGCATTGTCAGAAGTGATCACTGTGCTGGACAGTACATGCTACCTGACTTCTCTGTGCACTCATTCATTCCTGAAAGCTTTCTTTCGGCTGTTATAACAATGACCCTACTCAGAGGTCAGAGATAAAGATGCTGCACAATCAAAGGGTGCTCCGTAAGTCTGGAAAGGGGAGACTTTCTCAGAGCGTGAGATGATATAATGGGCTGCATGTCCCCTCTGGAGAGAAATCACATTCTCCATCTCTGGGATATGTGACCTGCAGGATCTGCATTTGTGGGCCTGGAAGTCCTAGTCTGTCATAAGTGACAACTGGGATTAGAGGGTTACGCTCAACATCAAGGAAAGGACTTACCAAGCAAAAGGGGTTGGATTGGCATAATCTGTTTTATGAAAAACATTTAATGTCTTCATCAAAAATTTTAAAATAATAAAATAAAATATTATAATATTAATTATACACATATAAATATTTGTATAATTAATCAATAATAATTATTCAATAGAAGAAAACAATTTTCTCAATATCTTTTAACATATTTAGACAATTTTCATTCATTGGTGATAATAAGAATTATCACATAGAACATTGAATTCACTAGCAATGGTAAACGTCATAGAATTAGGTTTCCCTGACTTGGAATCTCCTGGGCTTATGCTCATTGTAAAAATAACACATCTTGAGAACCTACAGCCTTCACCTGTAAATTCTAACCCAAGGTACAAGGAAAATTGGACTGTCAATTTCAGAGAGTGACATTCAAATTATTCTGACTAGTGACTATCTAAATCATCAGAACAATTGAATGTTCTCTGCTTGAAAATACAAAAACATCGTGCCCTAAAAGTCACGAGATTCTTTCCCCAAAACCCTAAATTTCCCTACTCAAAGTGCACTTTCTTTTTTTCCCTCATATTGGCTGGTAGTTATACACTCTTTCAATTGCTTATTCTAAAGTAGCAATACTGACTATTCTGAGATTTCGTTCCCCTCCTCTCCTCGTCCCTATCAATGGTGATATCCCGTAAGCAGTAACAATATAGTTAAAATCCTAGGAGGCACCTTGGTAGGTAATAAATTCAATGACAACAGTCAGGGATTCCTCTGAGGAGGTGGGTAGCGTGTACTTTGATGGCATCTCACTTGTGAGGTGGCCACTGAAAAAAGGATGTGTGGGTGCTGTAAGATGAACCCCACAGAGACACTGATCACATGTCAGGGCTCACTGTATACCCTTAGAGGTAAATAGCCTGTAAGACCCCAAAACGCATAGTCAAATCATGACTAAAAAAATCCCAGAGGTGGAAGGAAAGAGAAGCTGCACCACATTATCAGGTCTACGGAGAGAAGCAGGGCGGATGAGTCCAGTGGTAAGGAGTCAAAGGGATTAGAACCAAGGCAGGAAATGGAGAAGATGAATTCACTGTGAGATTATGAATGAGGGATTCACCTCAATGCAACAGGGAAAAGAGAAGGAAAATCATAAGGAATTACTTCCTATAATAAGTAAGCATTAATTTTCTCTTCCAGCTAGTAGGACATTAACCACAAACTCAATGACCTGAAAACCTTTTTGTTGCCTCCAAGATTGTATAAATTACTCTCAGAAAATAAAATATATGAGACAAAACCTTTTTTGTCATCCACAGCTGCTTTTTTTTTTTTGCTAACAGGCAGGGCTGGCTTCACTGACAATCTCACAGGGCCCCATGTTGAGAAGGCCCCTGCCCTGGTTTAATGCTCTGTTGTCCCCATCTTGAGATTCTTAATAATTTTCAGACAAGAGGACCCACATTTTTATTTCACACTGAGCTCAACAGATCTCCAACTTTACTCTCCCTCCTTCAGGTGGCACAGAGTCCATTTTTATCCATCTGGGCCACACTCCTTATTCTCATTCCACTTGCCAGGAAATCGGTTTAGATCTAGGTATAAGATGTCATTCAAACAAATGAAAACCAAGAAGTAGCAAGCTGAGGAGTTTCCGGAAAACCTTTCCTCAAACTTAAAAAGAGACACTGGAGGAATGCTCCTTTCGTTCCTATCAGGACATTGATGAGAGAGGCTATCCACTTCCTCCCTCTGCTACTCTAACCCAGTCAGCTCCAACTTGGGCTGCTTCCACAGCTCTAAGCACACTCCATATTTCCACTCTTACACCTTCGTAGTCAATTCTCCATGAAAGAGGCAGAATATATCTTTTACTAACATAAATCATGTCACCTACCTGCTTAAAACTCTCTAAAAACTCCCACCTTATTATAAAGTTCAAGATTCGAATCATGGCCTATCAGGCCCTTATGATCTGCCAGTTGCCCACCTCAGTGATCACATTTTCTATAAATCCTCTTCTTTCTCACTCCTTTCCAGTCACACTGTTCTCCTTGCTACTTCTGAAACACTTCAACCGTACCCTTACCGGTGGGGCTTTGAGTTTACCTGGAAGCCCTTCCCCCCAAATTCCCATGGCACATGCCGTTCCTTCTTTCAGGCCTTTCCTTGCAGCCAAAGAAGACTTCTTGGACAACCATTTATAAAGTAGCAGCCCCTTCGTCCTTACTACCAAGCTCAGCTTCATTGTTCTTTACTTTTCAACTACTTGAATATTATATATTTATTCCTTCCCCAACCCCTTCTTTTTGGTCTCTGTTCCTATTAGAATGTAAACTTGATAAAGACAGAGAATTTATCTATTATCTAATAAAATAGAAGGAGATCTATTTGGAAACCCATGGCCAACTTTTTCTACTGAGTCCACACAGTCCCACTATATGCCCAGTACCCAGAACCTTGGCACACAATACTCACTAGTTAAATAATTGTTGAATAAATGAATAAATATTATGCCTAGAGCTACTATAGCCATCCTGTGACCCTAAAAGAATTTCTTGACATGTGGTGGAAGACAGTGTAGAAAGAACCCAGACCCACTGTGAAGTCCCTGAGCTATAATATTCATCAGACAAGCACAGCCCTACCTCCTACCTATCATGTGAGACAATAAGGTGTTTAAGTCACTTTAATTTGATTTGTTGTTTACATGCAGCTAAAAGTGTCCTAACTGATGAATAATTCTAACCTCCTAGAAAATTTCAACATTTTAAATTCTAGAATATATCATCCAAGAACATTTTTTTCTTTCCCATTTCCTATACAATTTGGATACATTTAGCTAAATGACTTTATAATTTTTAGGATTAATTTGAGAATACTAATCATATCACTTACCTACCATGACCCATTATTACAGGCATTTGAATTTCCCTCATTCAGATAATGATGCAAAAATAAGTTTCTTGTGCAACCAGGCAAAACCGAGTTATAAAATTACAATGATGAAAAAGAACATGCACACACATACACACATATAGACACACACACACATACACACACACACACACACACACACGCCAAAAAGAGCCCAAACCTTGCTTTCCAGAATTCCTGTCTTTAAACATCTTTCTGATAAAAGTATTTGCAGCCACTTAGAAACCTTCAAGTAGAAAATGCTTTTGGAAGTTGACTCTATTAGAGAAAATAATGTGTTCTAGAGATCTCCTAAGCTTAAATAGTTGACATATTGCATCTTCCAGAAATATTCTCAAACATATTGAGCTATTTTCTAAGAATTAAATCTTTCAGTTGTAAATATTTTCCTATGAATTCACTGTTAACTAAGTGTGACCATGTTATTACCACTCAGGATTAGTTCTTTACTGAGTGCTTATTTTGTATCAGACATTAAGGCACTGGGGAGATATGCATGAATAAGATATAGCTCCTATTCTCAAAGGGTTAACTTAGAGAGGAAGCCCTCTTGAAAGCCTATATAGTAGTATGCATCATAACGGGTGTTAAGATTTTTTCCGAATGCAGAGGACTGTGGAGTCCTGTCACAGTCTGGGCCTTGGCCTTCTAACCTCCAGGACAGTGAGACAATGAATTTCTGTTGTTTAAGACACACAGTTTGTTGTGGTTGGTTACACAGCCCTAGCGAACCGATACCCACCATCTGTTGCTTCTATTATCATAAAAAAAACCTTTTAGCTGCAGCCTCTGGAACACCCATTTCAAGTTAAATAAACTTTCTAAAATCATTGTTTTCTTCAACAGATAATCTCTCTACTTCTGCCACTCTCCTGAGGACGGTGCTTACCTGTGGCCGCTTGAGTACTATTCAGCAAGTACTAGGCTGGCATTCTCAGCTCCCTATTGCCACTTCCAGAGTGTTACTTCCCCAATATGTTATAAAATTCCTTCCCTTTCTGCAGGTGAAGCCAAGGAACATCTTCTACACACACACACACCCTCACTGATATCTTCCAACCATTCCATCATATTCATGGATATATTTGACACATGCTTCAAGTTCTTCATCTTTACCTCACATCCTGCCATCATCTCAGGCATCTTTGACAGTCATGTAAATAAGCCACCAAACTCCTCAGCCCAATGACTCACTGCTCTCTTCAAACTGTCCTCTACTTTGCTCATTGATACTTAGATGCCTTAGGCACCTTGTTTCACCTGGATCTGCTCTATGTCAGGATCCTTAAATTCCAAGATTCCACTCTCTAGCCATAATCTCCTATCTTTCATTTTTCTCATAGTCTCTTTCCTGCTAAACTTGTCTCTCTTCTTATGGCTGCAGGGGAATCTTTAAGCTCTCAGTACCTCCACATTCTCCCCAGTGATGAGACCCTTCCAGGCTGGGCTTTCCCACCCAGACCAGACCTCTTCATTGATCATCAATCTTCTGTTCATAAGGAAGAGTACAAGAGTACAGATGATCCTTGGGCTATATCATCAGAGACTGTGTGTGCGTGTGTGTGTGCGCACGTGCACACGTGTGCACGCATGCGTGTGTGCGAGAGCAAGTGAGCAAGAGAGAGAATTGGTAGGATGCTAATGGCTAGGTTAACTGGGCCACTTTTCCTTTTCAATTTACTTCGGAATGTAATAGTTACTTATTACCTAAAATTTCGGTTATATCATTCATTAGCTTGTAGTTCTTCAATTGTTCCCCATCAGTTACAGAACTGAGTTCAAGCTTCATTACTGGCTTCCTGGGCTGTAATAATTTTATTTTGTCTATCCCACCCCTCCTCCCCCCGAAACATTTCCCAGCACTTCCTACCTCTCACATCATGCAATCTGAAGTCTTTCTGCTTTGAGATATGCTTCTACCTATCTATCTTCTCTTCTTTATGTAACCAAACCCTTAAGGAGGTTCTGCTCACCCCTGTCTTCTGGTGAACTCCTCAGCAGCCTTCAAAACTCACTGAAGACCTGACATCACTTTTGTATACTTCCTGTAGGAAGAATTTGAGTCCTGTCTTTAAGATATTTCTTTACTTTATACACACTTCTACAACTGTACATTTTTTGTTTGTTTGTTTTTTCCCATGTACCTTCAAAATGGTGCAGGTTCCCAACCTCAGCACTACTGATATTTTGGGTCAGCTAATTCTTTGTTGTGGATGGTTATCCTACATGTCATAGGAGCTTAGTAGCATCCCTGACCTCTATACACTAGATTGTAGTAGTATCTCTTCAAATTGTGACAACCAAAAATATCTCCAGACATTGCCAAATGTCCCCTGCAGGACAAAATCACCCCCAGTTATAGTGGTAAGCCCCTCCAGGGTTTTACCTTGTCTTTTTCATCTTATTAAACTCAGAAACTGGTAGGGAATACTTGGCTTATAACATACACTCAGCCAATGTTTAATGAATTGATCTGAGCCACAGAATATATTACACTGCTCCAGCAAAACGCCACAGACCGCCCAGGTAGTGTCAATAGTATTCTTCCAGTTATTTCTAAATAAAGATATTTTCTAGTTAGAAATGATGTTTCACTACTAAGAAGGACAAAGGAATTCTGCATTTTCTTTCTAAAACCAAAGGGCATATTTGAAAAAGTTCTCTGAGCACTGTGGCCCTAGGCTATTTTTGGCTGTGTAGCTCTTGAAGCCTTGAGGGCTCGCTTCTAGACCGTCAGCTTCCTCGCCCTGGTGGAGTCCTCTGTGCCTGTCCCTACTCCCCCAGCGGTTTCATTCAGCAGTTCTCGGGCACACACAGCATTGGGGCAGAGCCTTTCAGCAGGTGCTTGCAGCTGCTCAGAAGCAAACCCTAAGCAAAGGCGAGTGGCCCCAGTGGCTGACCGCCAAGTCTACTGTCTGTCTGTTTCCTGTGCCAGAGCATTTGGCTCCTGTTTATTGGGCTTTTATCTGCATTTATCTTTTCGACCAAATGAATTTAAATTATGTCTTTATCTTTTACTACTGAGGCAGCCTAAATCTCCTTTGTATCTTAATAAGACTTCCTTGTACAGTCTATTTTCTTCCCTAAGAAAGGGTTATAAATATTGCGAGATGGGAAATGGACCACTTCTAGGAAAGCCAAGTGAGTCCAGCCTGGTGCATGTGGGAAGGGTTCCAACTTCCCAGACCATAGGGAGGACTCAAATAAAGAGGATATTTCATACTTAAAAAAAAACTTATCTGAGGGCTTTTCTCACACCTGCCAAATAGCGGGCTTTGCATTCTTCTGTTTCTGTAGTAAATTATGGAAAGTCAAAGAGACACTTGGAGAATTCAGCGTGGTAAAACTAAATGGAATTTTTTTTCTCCTTAAAACAACTGTACAAATTAGAAAAGAAGAGAAATTATTTGCTAGCACCTGATGGGCCACTGCGACAGAGCAGTGCTATTTTCACCCGACAGTGTTTGAGATGTTGCTTTCTCTGACTTGGGATTTGTGAAAATGGGAAGCACTAATTTGGAGCGCTTATGTTTAAAATTAGTATCTCCCTGGTTCTACCTCTGACTTAGGAGCTGGCAAAAGCAAAATAATCACTTTCCCAACTCTTTCTGAAGCTTGCTTGGGTGTGCTGCCTGTTAGTCCTAATAGGACATACAAAGAATTTTGGTGGGAGATTCTGGGAAACTGGTTGCTCTCCTGATATAAAAAATGAATGTGTCTTGTGCTGTTCCTTCCCCTTCCTCCTGCTGTGAATATGCAGATGTTCCTGGAGCTGCCGCCACCATCTTGAGACTGTGAAGCATCTCAGAAATCAGTGGGCAGCTCTACATTCTGCTGTGTGAGAAAAAGAAATCTATTTCTCTAAATACAGTAGACAACTGTTTTGTTGTTTGCTGCCAGTATTTATAATGAAAATAGCTGTGTTTATACTGTTGCTATGAAAATAAATTCATTTGTCGTAACCATTCTCTTTTCTATGTGCTCTCATTAGGATACAGTGTGGTTAGTCCAAAATCTACCTGGCATTAAGCATTAATCTAAGCCAACAATGACGTTATAGCTAAAGTTGCTTCCAGAAGACAGGTTAAAAATCTAGGTCAGAGTCCTTGGATGTCTGGCTTTCTTATGGCTAACATTTATTGAGTGCTTATAAGGTACTAAGCACTCTTTAAGTGCTACTTTAAATAAATTAACTCAATGTTCATAAGAAGCTCATGTAGTAGAAACCAAGATCATACTTATTTAAAGAGGAGGCAATGAAGATACAGAATGACTCACTTGCCCATGGTTACCCAGCTAATAAGTAGCAGATGACTATCATCCACATGGCTCAGACTTTCTGAACCAAGAGAGTACATACTTGAAGAATATGTGCATTGCCGTTCTAGATATGGTGGGAAACAGATGAATTTGTATTTGCATCTTTGAGAGAATATCAGAGTTACTATCCTGTTAAGTCAAAACCAGCTATAAAGGGAAAGGTGATTCTCCTCACATCATTTAGAAAAAAAAGTTCATTAAAAAATACATTAAATACTAATATGAATAAAAATTTAAAAAACCACTAAATTGTATTACGGGCTTATCATGTGTCAGGCACTTTGCTAAGTATTTTTATGGACCTTTTCACTTAATCCTCAGAATAATACAAAGGAAGAGAGGCAGCTATTCTGTTGGCAGCACCAAAGCCACTGCTTGCCCTTCCTTCTTGCCAGTTCAGCCTCGATGTGTTTTACTGTGTTTACCACTCCATTGCCAAGAGCTCAGAAGCCGATTCCTTCCCCAGCCCCAGAAAACAATCATGATTGGTCTCAGTCAGTAATGGCTTTTGCCCACCATTGATTCAAGTAGGCATATTCTACCTTGAGAAACTGTAAATCAGGAGAAATGGGAGGTAAGCTGGGGATTTCTGGGGAAGATTTCCCTCACTAGTCAAAATAAGCACCAGGAGGAAAGGGCCATGGCACACCAGTAACTGTTGCAGTCATTCATCTTGGGACCATTAGTTGAGAAGCCTAAGTACCAAACTAATTTGCTAAGCATGACAGAGAAAAAAGATAGAAACTAGGTCCCCAGTGACAGTATTAACTGCTGAGTTAAACTTAAAACTGCCTTCTCCCTGGATTTCTCGATCTATGAAATAACAGATCCTTCACTTTTTAAGTGTGCTAAATAGGTTCTATTATTATTCCCATTTTAGAGCTGAGGAAACTGAGGCATGCTGTGTGGAAACCAGGATTCAAACCTAGATAGTCTATTTGCCGAGCATGAGATATTTGCTTTAAAAAACAAAACAAACACTGTCACCAGCAGCCCCTTCCAAACCTCCCAGCTCCCTCTTGATAGCCACGAAGCCCACTTTTTTTTGTTTACTACTCCAGGAAGGAATTTTCAGAAGTGTTTTGAGCAATCATCTTGCTGTCTACCAAGTTATATTAAAATTGACAGATCACAAAATGGCTTCAGAAGAAACTCTGTCTTCTCCAAATTAGAATGAGAACCTCAAGTACTGATGCCATGCTTATTAGGTAAGACAAGGATGTTCCTGAGAAATGACGAGGATGAAGGTGCAGAGAAGAATTGAGCAGCTTAGCCACAACAATTTTCCACTACATCCTCCTCTCAAGATCCTCAGATCTTTCTAAACAAACCTCTTTGTCTTTCCCCAACTTTTCATCTCAGTCTCTTGCTCAATTGGTTTTTTTCTAGTACCAGGCTCTGCCCATAGCTCACCAGTCTAGTCCTACCCCTTTGTAGGGCTCAGTTTTAAACTCCCCTTGCCTCCCAAATGCTCCTGTCCAAAGGGGTTTCCCTCGCCATTGTGTTCTCACAGCATTTTATCTGTATCACATGTAGACATTTATCTTGCTACTCTGCTTGCTTTATATTTATTTGTACATATAAGTATATGTCTGGCTTCCTTGCTCAGACTCTAAATGGAATGAAGGCAAAAATCTCTGTTTTATTCATCATTATAATCCCCCGTGTCCACCAAGGGCCTTCTATTAGGCACCTCAGAGGGGAATTTGCGCTTTTTAAAAAATCAGCTTCATGAATCCTATAGCGTTAACATATCTTTATGAATACTCAGCCTATTTCTTCTCAATTGAAGGCATTCACTCTTTTGTAATAAGATTTTTAAAATGTTGTTTTGTTTTAATTTAGAGATATCTAAAAAGGTTAATTTTATAAAATATTACCCCAAGTAAAATTAGGAATTTCAAAGGATGTTTCCAGGATTTGTGCTATCTTTTCTTCCTCTTTCCTGCCCCCTTGTTCCAACATTCAGTGGTATAGAGAAAGGATACAGGTACTGAGTAGTCAATAGAAAAAAAAAAGAAGTCCTTAAAGGGCTATACGAGGGCAGGTGGTAGAAATCAGCCCATTTGTGACAGCAACTCCCTGACAGCACGAAGAGGCTGAGAGGAGTACTCAACCGTCAAGGAAAATAATTTAAGAAGCTTGGGCCCCGATTTCAAACCTGGACAGATAAAGCTTTACAGCCTAATAAAGTAGACTATCTAAGAGAAAGACCCAGACTGTTGCAGTTAATATGAGTCACACAGCAAAGAAAGAAGAGCGTAGCAACTGATGATGACTAGTGCCAATCTGACCAAAAAAAGCAACTTTTCTGAAAACGATGACCATCAGTCTGGTCACTTTATGAAGAGACATATTAAATTTGCTTATGTTTTCACAGACCATGACATTTCTCTATTTGTGATTAGCATCCCACCTGGAGTCAGTGACCTGATGCTTTCTTATTCCTCTGCTACTGTGGTTCATTCCTATTTGCATTGTTGGAGAACTAGCTTAATTAGAAAACTAGAAAGCAATAGGGAGGAAATTAACATTCATAAACTTAACTACCCTCTGTGTGCCGGGGGTGCGCTATCCATTCCTTGTGTAGTCCCCAGCACAATCCCATGACATGTCATAGGCTCCATTTTACAGATGAGATTGTTGGACCTGTGAGTTCATGTGCTTCCACCATGAATCATGTACTTGAAGCACCAGGGCCTCTAGGTAGAAGAGCTGAAGACCTGGCTACAAATGGATGTATGATGAGTATTCATTTGCTGAGCAGAGTGATGCTATATTTAAACGACTGAGAACTTTATAAAACTTCATTTGCTATTTGAAAAAAAAAAGGTCAAAGAACGTACTTCTTACCAAATATTTGCTCCTTATGGCAAAATCAATAAGTAGCCTATGCTAAAAAAATTTTAACCAAAGTCAACAAATAAATGTAATTGGGATGGATACCAATAGCCTTAAGATTTTTAGCAAACTCAAAGATGCAAACGGAGAGCCTTTAGGCAATATTTAGCCTTATTAATAATGATACCAAAAGGATGATATTGATCATTTATAAGGGTGACCACCTAGAACAGAAGACATCCAAAGGAAACTTTCAAGACTTACCTCCAAACTGGACAAGCTTGGGGAACTCAAAATAAATCTATCACTTAAGAATACCAATGAGAAAGGTTATCATTTCTGTAAGGGGGCCAGGTGGGGAAATTATAATTTTTTTCATTTATGAGAGATCTCTGAGGTGGGAAATAGGAAATATAGATAAAAGTAAACAGTATATGTGATCCACCTAAAATCCTTCAACAATAGTGAGAGCAAATGAATCATGCTGGAATTGGAGGAGGGCTGTTGGGGCTTAGGGAAGCTAAAATTGAGTATGTTCAGTTAAATCGCCAAGTCAATGGATGAGGAAACCAGAAATTCAGAATTTTTAAAGTATGAAAGGATCTTAAAAATTATTAATTCAACCCCTAATCTTATAAACTTGGAAACTACAATCCAGAGATGGCTTTAGAACATTATATTCTTGACAGTGAGGCCAGCATTCTTCTACTACTTTATGACTTTTTATAATACGTAAGTTATAATAAATAATAAATATATATATATTCAAACATAATTAATATAATACACTGTATGGTTACTCTCTAAAAGTGATTATAGATTAGAACAAAAGTTACCTCAAGCTTCCCTAGGACCAGATCAAAGCAAATCTGGTATTACATGCAATATGTACTATAAATACCATCACAAAGTGTCCATAAAATATGCCAGAAGACAGAATCCTAATCTTTAAATTAAATAATCTTTAACCTCTGTAATAGAAATATAATGTACAATTTTATTTACTCTTGTTTATGAAAAAATAAAATAAACCTAGAGAATTTTGCAGATCATGTATAAAGTAAACACAAGCACAGTTATTATCATAATTCTCAGTTCCTCACTAGGAGAGGACTCCTTCAAATTGAGAGAGTTAAGGACAAATAAAAGAGAGTATTACTTTACTCAGAAAATAATAAACGTATGGAGCTCATTACCACAAAAGAGGTACAGGCAAGGAATATAAATGGATTCATGAAGGTTTTGACCAAATTTATGAATGTCAGAGCTATAAATGGCTACTGAGAGTACACCTAACCTTTAAGGGTAATGTCAGGGAGGAAAACTATGTCCTTTCCTCGCAAACCCCTTGAGGCCTCTGTTGTCAACACAATATTGGGTTGGATGGAATACGAGACTTGCCTGGCGGAGTACTTCCTAAGTTCCTTTTAGCTAATGGATACCTGGGCACAATAAACATTCATCTCTTCAATAGAAGTACCAATGAAAAATGTTTCGTTTTAAACAGGAAGCTTAATGAAATGCTGCTGTCGCATTTACTATTTTAGGTAATCAGAATTAAAGAAGAGGAAAGATTTCAGTTTGGGGAATCAGAAGGAAGCGAAGATTCAAATCCAGGCTGCATCACTGAACAGGCCCTGGTACAAGTTACTTACCCCTTGGTGCCCAGCTTTCTCACATAGAGAATGGGGAGAATCACATTTGTGCTACAGACATTCTGCTGAGACTTCCATAAGAAAACTGTATACACTGAAAAACAAACAAACAAAAATTATATTATTACTGAAGCTCTAGCCAGTTGTAAGCAAATCTCAGTCATTTGGGGAGATGATTTGGGAGCTATATGAAGACAGAGTAAGCCTTGCTTTATTTTTTCTGGAGAGAATTGTTAAGATTATTCAAAAAGTACTCAAGACCCAAGTCAAATGCCAACTCCCTAAGGCAGATTTCTTTCTCCCCTGTTTCCAGGAAACTATAGTCATGTTTCAATTAGCATTCATATTATTGTTTATCTGCTTACTCTTGACTTCATTTAACAATGAGCTCCTCTAAGAGAGAGGCCATGTCTTATTCATCTATGCATATTTATCATAGTTCTTGGTATATAGTTGGCAATCAATAGATGTTGAACACATTACTTAATGTGTGACTGATCCTGCATCTCCACTTTACAGCAGAGGGAAAAAGAATTCATCCAACTATAAAATGCAATAAACTGACAGTGGTTAATGTACAAAATCAAGACCAATCTTTTTCCTAATTTCCAGACTCCAGTCTCTAACTCCTTTAATTTAGAAATTGCAGCATATTGGTTCTATTTATATGACTAATAAAAAGACATTAATTATATGGCAGTGAAATCTTTACTAAGTGCGTATACTTGAAATCCTAAAATTGCATTCCTAAAAATACAGTTTGTTCTTTTAAAGCAAGATGAATATAATATAGTTTTTGGCCATAACATCAAATTTTAGGTAAGTACAAGACTGCAGACTCTGATTGCCACCATAATTTTCTTCAAAGAGAAATCCTCCACTCATTCCCTGCAGAATTTAATAAACGGATCAAAATGAATGTGAAAATGCAGACCTCATATTCAGCATCAAATCAACATTTGTAGATAGATATTTTAAATGTCTAGAAAAAATTTCTCCTCTCACTCTTAATGCTAGAAAGATAAGTAGTAAATTAAGTAAGTATGCATGCCAACAATATATAAAAAGAATTATATACTATGGCCAAGTGAGATTTTCTCCAGGTAGACAAGGCTGGTTCAACATTTAAAAGTCAGTTAATGTAATCCATCACATCATGTGGCTAAAGGGAAAAAACCACACTCATATCAATAAATGCAGAAAAAGCGTTTGGCAAAATCCAATACCCAATCATGGTAAAAAGAAAAAAAAAAGTCTCAGTAAACTAGCAATAGAGGGAATTTCCTCAACCTGATAAAAAATATCTACAAAATATCTATAGCTAGCATTTGACTTAAATAGTGAGAAAAGCTTTCTCACTAGGATCAGAAACAAGGCAAAGAATGTTCCCTCTTACCATTCCTTTTAAACAATGTACTGGGAATCATAGCTAATACAATAAGACAAGAAAGAAAAGGTATATAGATTGAGAATGAAGAAATAAAACTGTTTTTGTTCACAGATGATATGATCATCTATGTAGAAAATCAGAAAGAATCAGCAACAACAACAAAATTCTGGAACTAAGTGATTATAGCAAAGTTATAGAATACAAGGTTAGTATACAAAAGTTAATCACTTTCCTGCATACCAGCAATGAACAAGTGGAATATGAAATTAAAAACAAAATATATTTACAATAGAACCCCCAAAGACGAGATACTTAGATATAATGTTAACAAAATAGGAACAAGATCTATGAGGAAAACTATAAAACTCTGATGAATAAAATCAAAGAATTAAGTAAATGGAGAGATATTCTATGTTCATTGATAGAAAGACTCAATATTGTCAAGATGTCGGTTCTTCCCAATTTGATCTATGGATTAAATACAGACATAATCAAAATCCCAGCAAGTTATTTTATGGATATCAACAAACTAATTCTAAAGTTTATATGCAGAGGTAAAGGACCCAGAATAGCCAACACGGTATTAAAGAAGATGAGGAACTGACACTACTCAACTTCGAGACTTACTAGAAAGCCATAGTGTGGTATGTGCGTGTATGTGTGTGTGTGGTGTGTATGTGTGTGTGACGTGTATGTGTGTGTATGTGTGTGCGGTGTGCGGTGTGTATGTGTATGTGTG
>NW_006431918.1:10317418-10352421 GCF_000325575.1 Pteropus alecto | reverse complement strand
GGGGTGATGTGTGGTGTGTGTGTGGAGTCTGCGTGGTGTGTGGTGTGGGTGTGGTGTTGAGTGTGTATGTGGGGTGTGTGGTGTGTGTGGTGTGTGTGTGGTGTGTGGTGTGGTATGTGTGGTGTGTGTGGTATGTGTGGTGTGTGGTGTGTGGTGTGTGTGTGGTGTGTGTATGTGTGTGGTGTGTGTGCGGTGTGTGTGTGCGGTGTGTGTGTGTGCGCGCATAATCCTTTTCTCACTTCACAGCAGTTGAAAGAATGAGAGTGAAATGGGTCAACAGGCCACTGGACACCAGCATTTTCCTCAGTGTCCAGGGTTAGTCCAGCCTACCACTCGCTGCCCTTGTGAGGGCAATCTCAGGCTGGTTTAACTCGGCACATTCCACTCAGCAGATGCAGCTCCGGTTGCAAAGCTGACATTCTGCTTCTCTGAATTCAGAAATGCTGGACACTAATATAATGGTCTTTTTTTTTTTTTTTTTTTTTTGCCAAAGAGCCTGTACTAAATGTTTACTTCAGATCTCCCTTTCCTTAGCTTACATGTAGCCAGACTGACTTTGCTGCCCTCAGATTTCACCCTTTTTATTCCCCAAGCCCAAAGTTACATTGGTAGTTAATAATATCATGGCTTATTCTGACCAAGTATGCATATATATCTCTTCCATCTCTCTGCATCATAAATGCATCCTACACTAACATATTGTCATTATTTCCTGCTGTCAGTCTCAAATTGGAATAGGCGATGTTGCTATACTTTGTCATGGTGAAAAGTTTATCCTGCAAATTTTCAGCTTCTTAGGTCTTCTATGAGTGGCTGTGCTTTTCTCATGCGAGCTTCTAGGCATCTCCAGGGCTCTGCATTTAACTTCATACTTCTAAAAGCAGCTGTACAGAGATAATATTAATGTTATTGCAACAGACAGGCAGAGCCTCGTTTCTTTCCGCTTTGACTGAAAATGGCTGTTCATAGTGGAAATGTGCAGACATTGGCATTTTTGTGTGAGGTCTAAATGTGTGTGGGTCCAGCCATTGGCAGCAGTAAGAAATAAGACACAATTGCCAGATGGTTTGGTTTGAAAAAAAACACCAGTCAAAACTGACTGGTGATCCACAACCTTTAAAGTTATTTTCCCAAATGATCTTATATTCTGAACCTGAGAAAAACTCCTTAGAAGTTGCTTGGAAGAGTGTGCGATTTAAAGATCACTTATCTCCCCAAATAGCTACTTACCTAGACATGTTGGGCGTTTTAAATTTGGGATAAAGTGCTGATCATATTTACATTTTCTGAAGACCCCATTTCGAATTCAAAGGAGGAAGGTGGAAAGTAGTAGAAAGATAATTATTTGGAGTTATGTTCCAGTCTCTACAATGAATTGGTTATTCTTAATGCATTTCTAAGACTCAGTTTAGTCCTCTGTTTAATGGGGATAATAAAATCTGCTCTGACTGCATTGTAGACACAGGGTTGTACAAAGATGTAAAGATAAAAAGGCATGGGACTGAGCTTTGTCAACCATCTAGTGCTTTGGAATCTAAGTCGTCTTTATAATACTAAAAGAGAAGTTCCTGAAAAAATAACAACTTAAAGGGAAATTATTAATGTCCCCGGTGGAATTGGCAGCCCGAGTTTCCTTAGATCACCCACGTTGAAACTTTCATTTTGTTGGTTTGTTAGCTTAGTTCTGCTTATGTGTTCTCATTTTTACTCCAAACAATTGATGAAAAACAATGGCAACTACTATCAATTTTCACCATGCAAGCACATCGACTGCAAGAATTTCAGTAGAAAATAGTTGGCATATGGTTATCACGTTAGTTTAAGTAACAGTGACGGTTATACTCAGACAACACCGATTCTTCACTTTCCACTTCCACTCAGTGTGTCCATAGGAGTCTAAGTGATCCGGGGCCTGCCTGACGAAGATGTCCCCTTCCCGCCAGCCTCCTACTTCCTGCTGGATCTTCTGACTAGACTCTAAGCTCTTCGAGGTCTCTCTAGCTGATGTCTGTGTGCTAGGGGCCAGCTCCGTTTCCCAAGCACAGCAGGAAGGGGTGGAAGCTTGCTGTGTGAGTGAGTGAAGCTGGCATGCCTCTTCCCCTTAAAGGCCCACATATGAAGGCATTGCTGGTACAGGGAGGCAACAGACGGAGTCAAATCGACATCTGATCATGACTAAACTCAACATCTTCGAATTTCTGTGTATGAGTTTTTCCTAAGATAGAATCAAAGAGCAAAGAGAGCGCCATGTGCCCTGAACAACGCTGTTGCTCTAACATCACAGACTACATCACAGACTGCGGAACGGCAGCATTCAGAAGCATCGTAAAAGCAGAGATCTAAGGATCAGCACGCACGGCACTAAAATATTTTTAAATTTCTATTTCTAGGCTACTATTCTATCTCAAACAGAAGAAGTTCACATTTTAACAGAAGGTTGCCATAACTAAGTGAAACTACAAATCTATAATCTTTAGCTGTGTTCTAATGACTATGGACATATAACTATTGATTGCAACTTTTAAAGTAACCATGATATTGAGTAGCTATCAACATAAAACTATCAGGTTATAATATAATATAAAAGAAATAAGGCACTGAGGATGTAAAAATTTCGGTTAAAAACAGACGGTGCAAGACACTGTTTCAGAGCTGTATTTTTTTAGTTGACCTTTCACCATTCATAGTAAGCAGCCTACTTCAGTGCTACAAAACCTGGGAATAATTTAAGAAAAATGTGTAATATTGAAATCACAAGAATCAGTGTCAAAATACATTGTTTCCATTCCAATTTCCACAATTTGCATGTCACATATGATACGGCACAGGTCACTTCGCTCTCTTAGATTCAGCCTTTTGGTCTACACATTGAACCTCTTGAATTGTCGTGGGGTTGAAAATGTTTATGACAGAGTATGGGAATTTTTTTAAACTCTGAGATCTCATTCTGTTTTTAAGACATTGTTTTCTAGAAAATGATGAAATCATGAAATTGGTTTGTTATTTTGTCTTTTTGACCGCCGAGCTCTTCATCAGTACTTTTATTTTAATGACTATTATCGCAGCAGGCATTCATGAACCCAAACCTAGAGCTCTGTGTAATACAATTCCCCACAATAGGCATTCTCTTAAGGTGTATGTTATTTTATCACACTAAATATTCCTAGGCACTTTTAACTTCAGGTGTGCTTTAGTTTTGATTACAGGCTGTGACACTAGCAATAAAAAAGTAAAATTTTAAAATGCTGACATGGAGTAATGGGTGGCCCCTTGCTCGTGTATTCAGACATTGAAAGCCCAGAGAACTTGAGCAACGGTGAGTAGCTTTCCAAGGCAATCGCTAAGCCACGCCGTAGCTGGAGGAGTAACCAGCAACCTGATGTGAAATTCTTTTCATCTTCCCTCCGCACTCCTGTGAAAACCAGAATTTCTGAGCGGCACACAGATTCTCAATCACTGCAGTGAGGCCGACTCCTTGGAGTCTGAGCTGATGAGAGGAAGGGCAATTTCATGTCAAATATACACATAAGATGACAGGGAAGGAGGTGAGCTGATAGCCCGGAACACATATGCACAACCTCCTTTGGAAGTTCGCTTTTCACTGCCTTGTACAAAGTTAATGGAAACCAAGGAACTCCCATTCCAGAATCGTCGCCCCCTTTAATCCTTAATAACCAAATAAAAATGGGCAGCCTGTATTCGGGAGCGCTCTAGCAAGCAGATCTCCTGGAAACAAGGCTCCCTACAGACCTTCCCTTGATCTTAAAGCTCAACTTGAAACATTTATATGCACAGAGCACCTGGCCAGGAGATGTGAGAAGGCCTTTTTTCACCTTGGCTCTATTTCTTTCTTTAATAATAAATTCTCATTTTTCTTTTTTCCATTCCTGGAAACTGATTCCATTCTAAGTAATGTTTTTGTTCTTTCTTCATAGTTTAAGGAAAGCAAGACAAACTTGAAAACCCCCCATTAGCACCCATCAGGTTTCCCTGCCTGCAGACTGGCATTACCTTCGCTTTAGGAAAGATGAAGCAGAAGTCGAGGCAGGTGAATTCCAATCAGGTCGAGGACTTTTTTTTGCTTGAATTCAAAGGGCTCACGTTAACCTGTTATGTAATTTAGTGGCTACACAAGTCTTCCTTTTTCAACACCTTGCTGGGTGAGGACCTGATGAGTTGGATAACCTGTTCTGACTGCAGCAGCTTAAATACCCAGGTGCCTGAATAATGGTCAGATGTTTAAAAGAGGAGGAAATCTGCAGTTTGTCCTAAAGTGGGAAGGCCACCTGGGTCATACACCCTTAACAAGGATACAATGCACTTAATGGTAAAAACATGCACAGAGTCTGCTGTGTAGCCATTCTCTCAAATTAGGTCAAACCCAGGACAGGAACCTCGCAGCTATGTATTTCGAAATAAATGTATTTAAAGAAAGGAATAGTAGTTTGTAAGAATCCTCTCTCCTCTTTCCTGTCTTCCTTTCCTACTTCATTGCACAAAATATATTTGACGAGACACCAAAAGACACACAATACCAAAGGATTCAATAAATAGTTGAAATTGGAGACAGGGGAAAATAGGTGAAATCACGAATGCCAAAGAAAATATTTCAAAATATATAAATGGAAACCATTCACCCCGTATGACTGCTGGAAGGCGGAAGGTGGAAATGTGGCTGTGTGGATGCTGCGACCCTAGTCTAACGCCCATCACCACTTACCCAATTCACTTCCTGCTCACCCTCCACTAATCTCATTCTCCACGACTGAGTGACACCTCTAGAAAGCAAATCAGATCAGGTCTCATTTCTGCTCACAGCACATTGATGGCTTCCTGCTGTGTTTGGGACAAAGCCAGAATTCCTCCCTGTAGCTTAGGTGGTCTTCAGGACCCGGCCCCTCACTGCTCTCTGGCCACCCCGTCACCACCAGCACCCTGCAGCTCTGCCCTCCAGCCACCCAGAACTTCACGCCCTCTCCCCCACATCTTGGCCGGAGAGGCTTTTCTGCCTCTCTACTGGGTGAACTTACACTCTCTCCAGTTCAGGATTCATCTCCAGTTCAGATGTTCCTTGAAACAGGCTCCCAACCTATGCTCCCACATCATGGCATCTGCCATGCTTTGCTATCTCCTTAATAGCTTGCTTATGCTGTCTGATAACGTACTTTGAGGATGGGAACTGGGCCTAAGTTGCTCCATGTTTTATTCTCAGCATCTAGCAGAGTACCTGACATATTATTTCTTAACAACATGTTATGGTTTGTCACATGAATTTAAATAATAATAATAACTGACATTCATTAAGCATTTACCCTGGGCCAAAAATAATGTCCAACCCTTTACCTTATCTTTGTGGGGGAAAACAAAACAAAACTATTTTTCACACTAAAGCCATGAGATAGGTTATTATCGTCTCCATTTTACAAATGAGGAAACTGAGGTTTTCAGTGGTGAAGTGTGTGGGTGCTAATCTACCAAACTGGGTCTTTCTGATCCACAAGTCTGAGCTCTAACCACTACCCTGTACTGCCTTTCTAATGACAAATGGTGCTTCCTAAAGTCTGAGCGAAAAAGAAAAACATTCAGTTACAAGATTCAGTCTGAAAAAAACACGCACCAACTGTTGGAGAAGTTTGGCTTTTCCTGGATTCTGAAACTTAAAAAATTTCTTCTGCCGGGTGATGTCAAAGCATTCATTCCCCAGTGGCCTGATTTTGTGGATGGCAGCCTGGGAATCCCTGCAGTGAGTGGAACAGCAGATTTTTTTTCAGAGCGCCTGCCTGGAATGTCCCTCAATAGAAGCCAGTGGCACCACATAAAAGCATAATTCACCAAAGTTCATTTTCCGCTGGGCAAAACACACAGTTCTCTCTGGTGATTTGGCTTAAACCGAGGGCTATTTAATTTACCAAAATCAAATCCAGCAAATGTTCATGTTATCACTTCAAGACCATTTTCCTCTTGAGAAGAGTGAGGAAGAGAAGAGTTGGTGAGAAAGAAAGGCAAGGTCCCATCTGGCCTAGAGGGGCAATGGCAGGTGTGCTGGGAACTGCCTTCGCTGCACGGCCTCGCCCTGGGACCTCTGAAAAGACACTGTCCTCTGGGCTTGGCTTCCTCTTTTGAAACCCAGAGGTTCCTGTGTCTCGAGGATCCTTTCCGCTCTAACGTTCCCGAGGTCGTCAGTGGCTGCTCTCCTCAGGGAGTGGCACTCTGTGGTTTTGTTTGGAAGTTAAAATCCTGCTCCCAGCTAAATATTTGGATCTGTTTGGGTCTTGGTCATCAATACTGAGAAAGAGTTAGCCAAGGAATTCTGGCTACCCTCTCCTTATTCTCTGCTGCTGCAGAGGTGAAAAGCCCTTGACCGCAGAAAATCACACACACACACACACACACACACACACACACGTCTTCTTTTGTGTTTTGTGTTGGATGGACACACACACACACACACACACACAGAGTCTTCTTTTGTGTTTTGTTTGGATGCAACTGCTCACTTTGAGTCCGCCTGAAGAGTTTTCTGTGAAACAACTATGCCTTTACCAATCGTCGCTGCTCTCAGTCTGTGCTTCCCTATCTTAGAAACATTTCTCCTTGAAACCCAACTATGGTTATTTTACTCCACCTTGTCTATAGTAAAGTGAATGGAAATCTTAGCCCTTGTGAATACAGAAGTCTGTCTTAAGGAGAGCAAATTTTTTCTTTAATCACAATATTGTAACATCTCAACAAAATCAGTTACATATGTTAGTCTTTTTTTTAAAGCCATGCGCCTATGTTTGAAAATAAACACTTCTCATCTTGCAGAGGTTTGCAGTTACTTCTCAACCTACAAATTACCTGCACGAAATGACTCTGAGCTAGGTAAACAATATAAAGTCTTTGAACGAAATCATTTTCCTTTGAAGACTTGAAGAAAAAATTTGCACACAAAAATCTGAGAATTCTAGCATAAAGGAAGAAAGGCTGGCATCTTTAGCCTATTTACAACCTACTGGTTTGCTTTGAAGGGATTTTTTAAGTTAAATGAGTCTGATTCCATCAAAGCTGCCTACTTATAGAATATGTAATTTTATTCTTTCTACTAGTGAGTTATGAAATTTAGAATTCAACAATAATAGCTTTATACTACATTTCAATGTATAGCTTTCAATATTTTATCTTGAGTTTCTTTTAATCCAACATTTACTAGTTATTTAATATCATCTTATTTTCAGTTAATTGCTCCATAAATAAGGAAAATGGTGAAAACTTCAAAATGTTTCAGAAGAGAAAATTGAACTAGTTTGTGAATAAGTCCAAATTTCAGAAGCAAAATGACAAACATAAAACAAAAGGAATTTAGCAAATATGTCTTAAAAAAGAAAAGGGATATTCTATATTTTTCTAGTAAGAAAAAAGTAATCACCTTAAATTTGCGAAGGAAATTTTTGGTTAGACTTCTAAAGGAAGCGGCTGTACATTTTGTGAGTGGCAGAACGTGTACAGTCTATGGAGGAATTAAAGACCAGCGGAGATCATCGTCTGAGAGGTGGGAGCAGGCAGCCATCGGAAATGGGCTGCAGCTCGAACAAGCATGGAACACAGTTAAGGATTTCTGGGCGTCAGTCCCTTCCAGCCCTAAGGATTGGCAATTTGCCTACCATTCACCAAATAGCCTTTACTTAAGGGAGGGTGGCCTAGTGCTTGAAAAGAATAAGCATATCTCCCATGGTTTCTCCTCATCGGTATAGACAGGCTTGGAGAATCTTTGGTGCAGGATTAGTGCTCAGTGCTCTCACTTCAGTGGCACAGCCATATTTCATTAGAGGCAGGAAAGGAGAGGTTCCATTTCTTTTTCAGCAACCATGTTAAAAAAAAAAAATTGCCTATGCTCATCCCAAACTTTTCGATAGCTTGTCAAAATAAGGGACAGTGGAGGCATACAACATAACGAAAAGCAAACACCAATCACAGTCCTTTCAAGAAAACTCTTCAGTATTCCCTACGTGGTTCAATCAAGCTGCTCATTAAACAAGTCATTTTAATACTCACTGTCAGCCCAATCTTCGAGATGCCAGGATTTCCTTTTGAAGACTTGAAGGTACTCGGTGGGCCAGCTTTCCAGAAAGGTAAATATTTGGAGGCCAAGACAGGTTTTCTGGTGTTTACAATCTGGCATCTTCTAAATTTAGAGGCCCTCCCCCATCCTCTTCTTTTTTAGTTTAAGATATTTTAAAATTTATATTTTAATTTTTTAGTTGGCACAGGCATAAGGTTCTCTGAAACATACCTCAAGTGTCTTTTAAAAATTAAAGCAGGGTTGATTTGTCGTGTCAGTGATTCCTGCTAATCAAAATCACTGACAATTTTTCAGGAGGGAAGAGATACGGCTCCGCTTTCTCACTAGAGAGCATCGCTTCATTTTTCTGTTTTGATCTAAATCTGAATGTTTTCCTGCAGGTAATTCGTGTGCATTTTTTAAAGGAGAGAAACATGGAATAAAATTCTCAGAAAATAAATATTTATTTGGACACACAGATCCATTCCGGAGCCCAGCCCTGGACGGATGAGTGGTGCTTCGGGTCCCTCTGCTGGTCCCGCTCTGCGGGAGCTTCTCCCGCTTCGGCGGGTTCTGAGACTTCGGCCTGTAAATTAAAACTTCCCAAACAATGTTCTGTTTACTCCATTGCTACTGCCCAAGATCAGCATTGGAATGAGGGAGTGGTATGTACCAACACCAATTATGACAAGAAAAACAAGCAGCCACCCAAAATGAGGATTCCTCTAAGTGGTGTATCTGACTATGAAGTAAATGCATATTTCAATTCATGTTCATTTTCTGAAATTGTCTTTAAAAAATTGGAAGTGGCTTTTATGAACTAGAAAACTTACAGAAATCTTCTTGTTCTTAAATTCAAGGATTTCTTAAAGAACCAGAGAAACAAAGGAAGACACAGGAATTTAAGAAAGCAGTAAGTTTCCCAGAACCTTGCCTTCTAACAACAAAAGTCATATAAGTATAGTTTTGTGAGCAGCAGATTTGATTCTTTCAAACTGGGGAATTGTGTTATGGCATCCTGGTGCTATTTTTCTATGAAAACCAAATTGTTCTATAATGTTTAAGAAGTATTTATAGCTTAATTTTAAACACACTCAAGAAAGCACTGTTTTCTTTACATCATCATTATGAGCACCTTAATAAAAATCAATGAACTAACACCAGAAAAGGATGGCGTTATTTTTTAATGCTTATTGCCATGATATTTTTAACTACAAAAAAGAAAAGATAATATTAGATAAAGAAAAAAGCTCAGCTGATTCAAAGATGTCAAGGCAACTTATATGCAAACAGTGATTAGTTGGTCTAAACCTATCACCAGAGAGCACTGCTTCATTTTTCTGTTTTAATCTAAATCCGAATGTTTTACTTTAAACCAAAAAGTAAATAAGGACCCAAAGCAAATAACAATAGAGACAGAGACACACAGAGAGAGAAAGAGAAGAGAAGAGATGATGAGAAATAACAAAGAAAACTAGTACTTCATATAGCTGATGGGAACCTCGAAGTTTTCAAAAGTGATAACTAATGATTTCTAAAGATATAAATCCTAATATTTAATAGAATAACAGTAGAGGGACATCATTCCAGAACATCTGAAATAATTTCTGTAGAAATCCACCACTCCCCAGTTTGAGGACCTTCCATTATGAGAAACACCCAGGAGTAAGGACACTATTGGCAAGCTCTCTTTCTCATCATGTCAATTTTACTCCATGTGCAGGTATAATAACCTTTGTTTAAGATATATAGGGCAAATAAATATTTCAATTATTAGAGCTCTAGTATTTTTATAGTGATTTCAACTTCTTTGTAATTGACATACCTGAGTGTTTTAGACTTTTTATATAAAAAAACATGTATGTGGCAATTTTATACTAAGTTGAGTTAAAGTTAATTTTATTTTGAGAATTCTGTTGCTGGAGAAATTAAGGATACTAGGTCTGCTTATAAAATTGTTAATAATCAGAAGCATGTGGAAATGCTTTTAAAAATCCAGACACTCATACCCCACCTCAGATCTACTGAATCAGAATCCTCTAGGAGAGGTCCCTGGAATCTTTTGTTTGTGTGTTTAATATTATGCCTCTAGGTTTGCAAACCACTGCTCCAGGACGTTGCAAAATCAAGAGAAATGTTAAGTGATTTGAATAAAATATTATTCAACACCCACACAGTTCTCTGCAGCCACAAAGACGAGAGGAACTGTGGTCTACAAGCTCCAGGCGCAAAGCCTGTTCTCTGATGACCTACACAAACAGAATGTTGTTTAGTACGCTTTCTACGTAAGCAGATCTCAAACCTGTAATTTAATATGCTCTACTTTATCCTATTACACAGAGTGATACATTTAAATTACTAGTCTTTGCTTTTTTTTTTTTTAAAATTGGTTGTTGGAAAAATAATTCCATCATCATGGTTATTGTAATCCAGACTGTAACATAAAAGAACAATATTGCCATCTAGTGGTCAATTGGAGACATTGACGAATCAGAATGTCTTGTGAAATGCCAGGTTAAAGGAAATGAACCCTTAAGAGAGAAGGTAAAAAAACCTTTCGGTAAATAAGATTTCTATAATTGAAAGAATTTCTCTAAACTACAGGTTACTACAACCAGACTCTGAACCTTTGTGCCAGCTTCTGATTCTAGAATCACAAGTAGTGGTCAATTGACAGCAGAGATGTGTTTTGTTTAGCTTTTAAAAAATAACATTGTAAATTCACTTGTGTTTTGTATTTTTGTAGGTTCAAAGGTAAATTTTACCACTGGAGTCTCAGATCTCAGGTCACATTGCTTCTCAAGGTACTTCCTCAAAAACTCTTTTCAGACTGAGCCCTCCCATCTTCAAAGCATCCAGTCACGTGAAGGAGCTAGGCTCCCTAGGCATTTGGATGAGGGAGACTCTCATGTCTGCACATGTGTGTATATATGGCCACAGAAGTTAGCGCACACACGATCAGAAAGGATGGTATCAATCAAAGAAAAGGCATATTATTAGGCAACTTTAGTTATTTTAATATTGAATATTTGGTTTGGTCTAAGTGATCTCAATTAGGTCATGGTATTTCTTAAGTTTAATGTTATTGTAACTTAATTTTGTTTTATTTCTGATAGTTACGAGACTGGCTATGGGGCAGCCATTGCATAGGTCTTTAAAAGGTGAAGGGTATAACACTGTCTTTCAAAGAGCTGTGAAATGGCGTGTCTCACTCCCACCCCCAGGGAAGGAGAGATGGGCTAGTGGAGTACGGCCTTCTAACGAGCTCCTTAGACGGAGATCGGGGTCACTACTGAGAGCTCCCTGTTTTCATTTAATGGGACAGATGTCCATCTCTACCTGAATAAAAGGCATTCTTCCTCAAGGTTTTCTCCTTTTTGATTGGTACAGGCATCTGTACTTGTTATCCAGAACCTTGAAAATGAAAAGGTGCCTGACCAGTAGTAGGACAGTCTCCCCCCATTCCAGTAAGTGCACACAGAGGGAGACCAGCCCGGAGAGAACAAATGAGGATGACCCAGGAAAAAGTGCTGGAGAACAACGGGCTAATCGCAGTCTTCTAGATTATACTGCAAACTGCTGGCTGGTGAAGCCTTAGCTGTTGATTTATTGAGTGACTGCATGGAAGAGAAAGAGAGGGGCTTATTATGTGTCAAACACTAGTCTTTGCTCTTTAGATAAATATTTAAATCTCAAAACAACCTAGGAGGTAGGTACTTCTATTATCCCCATTTTACAGATGAGGAAATTAAGGCACAGCAGGCTTAAATGCCTTGTCCAAGGCTCCAGGGCTACCAGTTGTAGCATTGTAATTTGGCACCAGGCAGTCTGTCTCCAGAATTCATGTTTCTAACTGCTGTACAAAACTACTTTACTCTATGAACTTTGGCCCTTTCTACGGAGTTAGAACTCAATAAAACACAAGTAAAATCCTATGGAACACAGTAAATTTTCTTGCATTAATCGGAGGCTTTGAGGGACCTGGGGTCCCTGTGTTCCTCACACAGCACCATCTGGACAGATCAGAGAAGGGAGCAGGCTATGTCTGCACCGGGGCGCAACACCCGCAGACTCCGCAGATAATCAAAAATCATTCTATTCCAAATAGTAGAAGCTGCATTTTAAAAGTCCTTTCTTCTGCCAATTTACTGTATTTCCTTTTTTGTCACTCTCAAAATTATGAGATTAAAGCAGAAGGAAAAACATAGGCTTCTTTGGGTTTGGGGTAGTTTGGCCATCAAATATATACATACATATTTAGTCTATAAATGCTTATTGAACACCTACTATGTGCAAGACGTGAGCTGGATGCTGTTTGGAATGAAAAGGTAAATGACAAGTCGCTGCTCACAGACAGCAGGGGAAGTTAAAAACGATGTAAAAGCAACAGTGCCAGGACAACGACGCAAGGGATTCTTTCTAAATGAGATCTCAGAGCCACGGGGCTTGGGAGTCCTGTAGCTCCCTGCGCACCAGAACCAGTGCACAGCGTTTTTGGGACACATAATTCGCTGACTCTCAAAGCACACTAGATGGCAGTTTAAAATTCACCAAGCAAGCACAGAATGGAAGGGAGGGACAAAGGATGCAACCGGAGAAGGGAACTGTGTGGAGCAGGCAAGACAAGGATGAAGTGCCGAGAAGAACACTGGAACATGTTCGTTAGCTCTACCATTAAGCCATGGCTCTGACGTAATTTCACTGAAAGGAGGGGTTCATATCGTATTCAGAAGATAGTTGAAGTTTTTCCAACTTCATTCTCATCTACAGGATCTTATAAAAATTGTCACTTGTGAAGACAGCACTCCACATCTCCCCTCTCTAGAGCTGTTATTGAAGACTGCTGGCCACCCCATGCCCTCTCCCCATCCTAAACGGTGCCTCCGCCTAATCCCTGTCCCAGGCCCTTCCCATCACTGAGGGTCTTCTGTCACTTTGTAACTGCTACTTGCTTCTATGCCAGTTAGGATCCCATAAAGATTACTCAGCTTAAGTTAGGTCAAGTGACATAGGGGATATCACAGAGCACATTCTCAAAAGGCTTAAAATAAAGGCAAAAGCTATGGTACTCCGAAGAAAGAGCACACGCCAGCACAGTGAGTCCGAGAGACTTCCAGGCAAAAGGCTCCAGGAGCCTTCTGATTTGCGTAGGAGCTGCTTGGTCTCCAGATTAAACCACAGAAATGTGTGCTATCAATCTAGATTTCCCAAGACCTCCGGGCAGAAGTTCCCAGCGGTGTGCAATGCCCCTGTCACGTTACCGGAGCCAGGCTAACTGGTGACATCTGGTAAAAGCTATCTACAAGCAATCTGGCCCAGAGTTTCACCAGGGGAGTCGGACTAGAAACAATGCAACATAAATCATTAGTTAGTTGGTTATTAGGACTGATGAACTTGAACTGGCCAAGACTCAAAGTCAGACGTCCAGTGGTCTGTAGGAATAAGCACAGAGCTGCTGCAGTTCAGCTGTTAAATGACCCTACGACACAGGTGCTTTGATTGCAAACAAAAGAAAAGTGATTCTGATTAACTTAAGCAACGGGGAATTTACCAGGAGGGGTGTCACAAGGAAGGCGAGAGAATCCGCAGTCGACAAGGCAGTTCCCAGACAAAAAAGCAGGCAGCTCATCGAGAGAGTTCTAACCAAGTTCTCGGTCCTTTTGTTCCTCTAGTCAAAATTCAATTTCTGGGGAAGGGGCTAAATTCGAATCGTACACTTGCCCCCAGCCCAGGACAGTGTGGGACTCTGAACCAGACTGGGTAAGAGATAATTTCTGAAAAGAAAACTATTAGAAAGGCAAGATGCATTCTGTGTTGTCAAAATTCAGCTATGTTCATTACAGCTTATAACCCATCTGTGTAAAGGAGAAGGTTGGGGTAATTCAGGTAAAATACTTTATGACTAAGACAATGACATAAATTCATTCCTTATGAAAAAGCTGTTCTTTTCTTCTTCCCTCTTCCTGTATTATACCCTCCATCTGCCAGCAGCAGCACACGCCTATCGTCATTTTAGAAAAATTTACACACTAGCTGATATGAAAAAGGAAACAAAAATAGCTACTAGTTTAAAATAGATTTTTTTTAAATAATAAAACTGATACATGACAATTATAGAAAATCTTGAAAGTGAAGAAAATTATAAGGAAACCAATTAAAATCACTTGAAATCTCACCACATAGTGAGGTAGATTCTCATAAACATTTTGTTATATTTACTTCCATGTTTTATGTTGTTAATATATTTTTATCTATGCATTTGTATAGTAATAGAAACATTAATTTATGCCTATATTGGTACATAATTACGACGATGTCATCTATTTGGTATTTGGAAGATTTCTGCCTTCTATTTTTTAACCTTGTTCTACCATAAACATTTTCTAGTCATTATATTTTATTCAAATTTATTTATTATTTTTTCCCCATGCGTATATATAATTGAAGAAATGTGTATTTTGGATGGCTTTTAAAGAAAACCACATAGAGTAACAGTAGCTAAAAAACTATGAAGAGAAAAATCAACTCCGTGACCTCACGCACCCCTGGGAGAGGGTGCCCGGAGGGGAAGTGACCGGAAATCAGCCCTGGAGCTTGCTGGGAAGAGAGAAGCGGGCATGAAATCAAATGATTTAGCAAGATGAGGGGGAAAACCCCTAGGTTCGAGTCAAAGTTCTGCCCAGCCAGTCCCTTCTGAGAAGGGAAACACTATTAGTAACAGAACTCTAGGTTCTGGCATCATTTTAACTCGTATCTTAGACCTCTCTCCCACCTCTGGCCTCGGTCTCCCGCCTCATACAGAACTGCTACATTTTCTGGAGTCTCCATATCCTTCCCAGACCCATTAAGAATCTATTTATAACTGTGGGAGCTTAGCTGGAGCCGCTGTGACTGCGGACTCTAAGCGGTGTCACACTCCTGAGGAGGGGACTGGTGAGGGAGCTTCCAGCTGTGACCATGTGAGAGAGAGCGCTCCCTCTCCCCCCAGCTTCCAGTTCAGGACTGTGCTTCATCCAGAAGTGGAGAACCCGCCTGAAAGCTAAAGAACATGTCAAATTTTTCCCCCCCTATGGTGAAATGATGAAAATGGGAATATTTTTACTACCCATAATTTTCTACCTCCTTTAATTTTTATTGCTGCCTGACCTCTGACCCACTGATGTTAGAGGTGGATAAATCACAGAATGTTGTCTTGAAAAGCTTAATGAGATGAAATTATAAAACTGTCTCAGGAGTGACTTTTTAAAAATTGTCCATATAGGTAATATTGAATAACCAAATATTATTTGACCATACAAAAGAGAGAAAAGCTTTTTTTTATTTTACAAGATTTAAGCTCAACTTACCTAAAAGTTATATTTAAGAATCGACATCATGTTTTCCTACAAAAATTCCATGGTCTCTTTGTTTTACAAAGAAAATTACTGAGGTACTTTTGTTTGGTAACAAGGTGAATTCCAGGCGCAAACATGAATTAGACTTGATATTGTAAACCCAGCAGCTCTAGTCTGTGAATCAAAGCCATCTCCCACAAAAACAACACTATCAATATGTAATGTGTAGATCCTGGGGGTAAACTCCCCAGTTAATAATAGCATAGAAGGATAACAAATTTTTTCGCACTGTAAAATACATGTAAAGAAAATATAGATCTGGATTTCCCCTCCCTGTAATTGAGTCTCTCTCTTTCATAGGCCTCCACCTGCTGAATGATGGGAGAAAAATACTTTAACCAACTTAGTCTAGCACAATCATTTAAATTCCTCTTAAGTAAATGCTCCACCTCTTTAGGACAAGTTCGGTCTCTCAGATGGCACCCTCGATCATCTGGGGTTTTGTCGGCAGGGAGTGTGGTTGATGGGATCATACGGTGGCAGAGGGAACAGCTGGAGCATGGAATCAGGTGGTGTCCTCTAGATTCTCACAGACCCTTTGACTACAATGACTCATTCAGGATGCATTTGAACACTGGGTTCTGACGCATTCATCATCTCTGGGCTTCCTGTCAGCACCTGCTGCTGAAAGGCTGCAATTTTTCCAGGCTTCGTGTTTGGGGTTCTGTGGGGCTCCCTCACGCTCTAGGCTTTGACTTGCCTTGAACAAGTGCCGCAGGCCCATTGGAGTCTCTACCCATCTTCTATCTGCCCTTGGCCAGGCCATCTCCTCCCCGTCCTACCACGGCTCCCAGGCCCACTCACGGGCTCCCCTTGGAAGCCTATCGGGCTTTCTCAGCTCTGTTCTCAACATAGAAGAGCCAAATGGGACTGCTACACGTGGAATGTTTGTGACCCCCAACCCTCGAATTCATTTTTTGAAATCCTAACTCCCAAGTTGATGATATCAGGACATCAAGCCTTTGGGAGGTGATTAGGCCATGAGGGTGGAGCCCTCATGAATGGGTTAGTGTCCTTGCACATAAACGAGGCCTCAGCCTGGCCGTCAGTAAAGAAATGAGTTCTCACCAAATATAGAGTCTGCCCGTGCCATGATCTTGGACTTTCAGCCTCCAGAACTGAGAGAAGTAAATATTTGTTGTTTATGAGCCATCCAGTGTATGGCATTTTTGTTGCAGCAGCCTGAACAGACAAGGTAAGGACAGGGAAAGCTAAGCCTGGCCCTCCTGCTCAACCTGTTTTGCCACTAAATCGGTTCCTTCAGAGGCTCACTCAGTTTCAAAGTGGGCCAGTGATTCTCATCCTTAAACCTAGACCCTCTCCTCCCACAGCACCTAATCTAAAAGAGGAAATATGGGGACATGTGAGTTTTACCCAGCTTCTCCCACCCCTCCTTCTAACAACCCCCTGGTGGGGAAGGGTTGGGCCAGGATTCCCATATGAAAACTCTACAAACTGGCCAGACAGTCCTGCCTCTTGATATTTTAATGAAGCTTGGTTTTTAGAAATTTCTCAGTCTTCCTTCCCATAGCCTGGCTTTCAAACCCTGTGGGTTACCAAAGAAGTTAAGAAAATCAGCTTTAAGTTTCAAGCCTCTCTAGGCAAACAGTTCTTAATGAAGGGAGCACCACCTCCAGGGAGAATTTTGAAAAGTTGTAAGGTTATTTTTGGTTTTCATGAAAATTGGGGAGCTGGAGCTTACTGACAGTGAGTAGGTGGGGGCCAAAGATGACCAACATCCTCCAATGAACGAGGCAGCCCCACACTGAAAACCAAAATCTGTGTAGGTGAAAAATTTGTTTTTATAATTTTCTGAGCTTAAAAACCTAACTCTAACACAGTGTTTCTGCATGGTTTAAATATAAATCATATATTTAGGTTATATAAAACAATATACAATTTCAGGTAATGTAACTAACACATAAGAGACGAAGATGACTCTTTGCCTCGTTTGAAACATTACTAAGACTTTTTAATTATTTCAAAAGGTCACCAAGAGCAGTACTACTTGTTGCATCTAAGCCACACTGCTGAGTCTACGTGGTTACCTGTCTTACCCAGAGCGATGACAGAGGCACAAGCCTCCATGGTGTAGTTGTACCCAAGCATTACATTGAAATGCACATTATTTCACCCTAAGTCAACTTCCTCTATCTCTCCCTTATATCTCAACTACAGCGCTACTGTACATTGCTATTTAAAGAATGTAGGAGGCACCTTATATTAGCCCTAAAGTTTTATTTGACGATAGTAAAGAGAGAATTAAAAAATACCTGTTACATAAGGAGGGGTGGAATCAGACAAGGTTAAGAACCACTGCTCTGAGCTGTCCCCGTTCCTTCTCTTTCCAGACTGAGTTCTTACAATGCGCCAGGTGCTAAATGTTTTCCAGACTTGCTCTTCTTTAGTCTTTTCAGCCTTTCTGTGAGGTGAGCATCATCATCTCTATTCTATAGATGATGGAACTGAAGCTTAGAGAATCTAAGCAAACTGGTAAGGGAAAAAGCCAGTATTCAAATCAAGTCCACCGGGCACGAGGCCTGCCGTCTTAACCACTCCATGTATTTAACGAACGCAAAAAAAAAAAAAAAAAAAGGTCCTCTTTCATAAATTTTACTACTATCATATTTCTATTTACATAGTTTAATAATCTATTCATTGAAAATATTTATTAGGCAATTAAAAGGAACAGCAACCAAGAACTAGAGTCTTCTGTCTTAACAAACCCGCTGTGGACTCTTCCATAAATTGTGTCACCTAATTGCCTTACTTACCATCTTGTTCTGCTGTTTAACTTTCTCAATGTTTTATGGGAAAACCACCAATCCTTCCAATATATGTTATTAGCTAACAATTTTATAGCGCAATATTTTTCTAGAGTCTTTCATCCAAGAAACCCAAAGTACTTTAGCAACATTAGTCCTATATGGAAAACAGTCCTACCCCCTAATTATAAAAAGTGACAGTGAGTATATTTCCATCCATACTGTCACCTGAGAGAGGACTCAAATCATAGAGCTCTTAAAAAGTACTTATCCAGTTTCAGAAAAGGGTTTTTCTCAGAAGTTGTCTTGCACCTAAGTTGACAGAGAACCTCAGCTGATAAAAACAAGGACGAGGGTGACTGCTATTTACAGAGTGCTTAAGATAGGCTACCAACCCACCACTGTAGGCACATCATTTCATTAGAACCTCATGGCAACCCGCAAGTTAGGTATCATTAGCCACATTGTACAGATGAAAGCATAAGCGCTTCAAGAGGCCATAAGTGGCCAGGAGTGTCCAGCAACAGGGTGTACACACGAGGATTTGAACGCAGCCATGTTCTATCATACTGGCTTCTACTCAACTTCAAGAGTGTATGGATCTGGGGCCCCTGCAGGAATTCAGGCTTTAAGCCCGCCATTATTATTATGTCATAAAGGAGCGTTGGGGGACTTTGGATTGAACTTCCAGTTAAGTTTGACTTAACACCAGGAAGTTTAATTTCTAGGGAACCTTCCCATCAGCCTCTAAATAGATCAGGATTCAGCGAAATGTGGGCAGCGGAATGCCACGTCAGTGATGGGAACGTTTCTTGGGAAATCCAACAGTGACACACACTGGGGATACAGTGGTGACCAAGTCACCCAGTCCCTGAGTTTTCAATTGAATGGAGAAACTCAAGAGTAATTAAAATATCAGATATACTTATAAATGGTGATCAGTGCCAGAAAGGAATAGTGTAAGGGAAAAGCACCTTGTCAGCAGATGGGGATGGCTTATTTTACTTCTGCCTGTTTAAGTAAAGAAGGACTAGACCTAGGAGGCAAAGGCGGTGGAAGGAGAGACACTCAAGAAATCAGTGTCAGTGGGAGAGGGAGCTCTGGATTCATGGTCCAAGAGAAGTGCAAAGGTGGGCAGCAATCCAGCCTTGCAGAGATCCGAGGGACAGATCTAAGCGTCTTGCTCAAACCTAACTGCAATGAGGTTTTGCCAAGGATCAGGCAGAGCAGTGATATGATTGCGTTTGGTCTTTAAAAAGATCACACTGGCTAACATGGAGAGCATATCAGGGGTCAGGAGTTAGGAAGACAAGGACATGGATTTAGTGAACTAAAAATAATTCATACAGGAAAGTTTGTGCATACTCTTTAACAAAATGCAAAATGACGGGACGGGAAGTTCCCAGAGTCATTTTCCCCACCTTCCAGCACCCTCCCTGTGTTTGCTATTGCTATTAGCTTGGTCCTTTTTTTCCTAAGAGAGTCATATCGCTGCTGAGAAAAACTTCAGAAGCATCCATGACGTCTATATTCTCATCACCTTCTTAATTTGTTCTGGAGTAGCACCTTACAAAGTTAAATTGAAAACTAAAAAGGTAACTGTGAAAGCAGCAGCCACTGGGTGTCACTGACTTACCACGTGAATAGACCTCATCCCGTTTCTACAGCAGGAGAAATCCTGGCCTTTTTAGTGGACTATTTCAAAACTCCTCATGCTCTTGAGTACTAGAGATAAATACAGAAGAGTTTTAAATGTTTAAAATGTGAGTCTTATGACATAGAGAAGCACGGTGATAATTATTCTCCTGTGCTGTTATAAATTATTCATAACTGTCATCACAGTCCCATTTTAGAGACAGACACACTAGAGCAAAGCAAACTAACACCCAGGAGAGCAGAGAACATATTGCTGAACTTTTTAAAATCAGGACTTTAATTTTTTATTTTAAGATAATTCTCTAAAGCCAGGGACACAGTACCCATTACTTTTTCTTTGCCCCTACCTCCTAAATCTATATCAAGAAGAGAAAAAAATCATTTCAGAACATTTGAGAACTTCAGGATTCAGATTATGTCCCAAGCCCCCAAACATGATGTTAGGAGCAAACATCTATCAGCTGCCTATTCTGAGCCCAGGACATCCAAAGCTGTATCTCATTTAATTCTCACCACAAAACAGTACGTAGGTTATCATTATCCCCCGGTGGAACAAACTGAAGATCAGGGAGGGTAAGTAACTTGTGTAAGATCACAAAGGAAATAAAGTGAAGATGAAGATTTAAACCCACATTTTTGGCCCCCAAAGATATGCCCCATTCTGTTAGCCCAGACTGCATCTCTATAGAAATGCTATCTTTTGGATACATCCCTTTCAAAACCATTTCATGTTGGATAAAACCTTTGGTTAATTAAAGGGTAGGTGACGAAAATATTAAATCCATGATAATTGTGTCTTTTGTGTTTTAGGATCATTTCCCAGGTAATTCCATTTGCCAAGGGAATCGATTACAGTCCCTCATCCTACAAAGATTAGGAATTTCCTCCAAACTCCTCAAGATGACATTCTAGTTTGGGATTTGGTTTCTCCAGATCTTCCACTATCTAAGCAGACCGACTCTTATTCTTTCCATAGTGGATGTGTTTCTCCTCTCACTTTTTGGCTTAAAAATCACTCATCCTTCTGGAGAAATATAATCCTTATTTAAGATGAAGAGTGATAGAGAGTTTTGGGATTATTTATCTTCCAAATAGGTGAGCAATAGCCCAGAAAAGCTATAAACTATAGCTTCCTGATTTGTCCTTGCCAACCCAATTAAGCTCAGAGATGGAGGCTGTCTCTAGCGGAGACAAACTGGTGCCTACATTAGCTCCTGCCAAGTTCCTGCTTTACAAAGAGGTCAGCTTTCTAGTTGGTGACCTTCTGGCTTCTCGCCTCCCTGAATCACATCTCGGCTGTGTATTTTTCCTTCCTTTAATCCAAAGTCAAAACACTGTGATTCCTTTGCTTTCCACTTTTTCATTCCAGACCCTTGGGTTTCTTTTCACACCTGGTTATGGTGATAATTTCTCAACTGACCCATGTAGTCTGGCAAATAAACTCATTATTTCATGTTTTAAAGAAGAATTCGATTCTAGAGTACAACTCTGTTTCTCTTTCTATTCTTCGTTTTAAGAAAAATATTTTTCTTGTTACGCTCAGCAAATCTCAGAGATTTGGGATGAAAGAAATCTCTTCTTCCTCTCTTCTCCCCCTAGTCATTGCTTCTTCTCCTGTTCCTTCAACATAATCTTCTGGAAAATAACATCGAAATACACTTGGAAAACTCACAGAAAACTCAAGCTTCCTCTCCTGATGTCCATTTCCGAAAGAGAGATGAAATTTTAAAAATGTACAATACGTGCAACCTAGTTGAAAATTGATTCCCTTTTCTTCATTAAAAATAATATTCCAAAATTTTATCTTAACAACTAGATTGCTTACAGTAAAAAAAAAATCCCACAAATAGTATGACTTTTTAAATACGGTCTTCTCCGCTGCCCACTGAACACTGCTGCTGGTTGGAGTACAGGTACGGACGGTTAGGAGGCGTGGGAAAGAATTGTTACACAGTTGTGCCATATCACACACTACATCATCTGTATAAATGCAGAGACACATCTCGTCTATTTTTTTCCCAAATATTTTAATAGGAGCATTTCCCACCCTGATCTGTCTTCAAGTTACCTGGCCTGGCCTAAGCACCGGCTGCTCCTGCCCCATCACACCATCTCTGCTTCATTAACCTTTGCAAAGCACTGTCCGTACTCCAGACTTAGATGCTCTGCACTATTTGTCATTTTGTTCATCTGGCACCCATGTACTAAATGACCACTCGACTGCAGGTACTGATTTCATATTTTTACTACTGTGGAATGTAACACCTTCTTCAGTCACTGCTTCTAACAGCACAACTAGTTAAGGAACTGGTCTAAAAGATAAGGCGTTAATACAGATGAAATGGCTGTTTTGCATTCTTAAAATTAATGAATACTGCATAAAATCTGACATGGTATCTCTGCATTTATAGCTACATGATTTTTCCTTCCTTTGACAATGTATTTTAGCTGTTGGTCATTACAAAGATCAGAGCAATTATTTTATCCAGGGAAACTCATTTTAGAAAAATGTGTTAATTTGGAGAACATGCCTCCTGAAAATAGCCAGCAGGCCTCTTTAGCCTCCCAGGGTGAGGCCAGGATTAGGACAGTAAGGTAAATAACTAAATACTAGCTTTGGCGAGTGCTACCATCAAAACTCTCTCTTTCACAATCCACATTAACAGTTTAGAAGGTGAAAGTTTCCCAAAGCTGCAGATGCAAGAAGACATTGTTTGTAGAGGAAAAATTCTAAACTCTGTCTACGTGAAGAGAATTAATGAAAAGCAGAACATATAATTTAAAGAACATGTTCGAAAAACTTGGTAGAGGTGAAAAGCATCCTGTCCCTTATTGCGATGTTACTGCCATCATCTCACGTTCCGATAAGCTGTGGGGAAATTTACATTCTGCTCTCAGAGAGCAGCTTGTGTCCTCATGACACTGTGAATATGAGGATGGAGTCAAGGTGTTCAGTCCATGGGTGGTTTGCACCGGAACATGACCCTGCTCAGCTCCTCCAGCACAGTGCGTCACTGTCTCATACAGGTGTGCAACATGAGGCCAGAACGAGACTACCACCAGCTAACTCCCACCATCCGGGTAACCTCTCCTTGCATCCTTACCACTGCTCAAGAGTTTAAGCAGTTCAGGTAATCTATTCCCATCCCACCAGACCTCCCTCTCCCAGCATCGCTTTTGCTCAGGGAGCAGAGAAACTGCAGATGTTACTGGTTCTTGCTGAGGGCTGTTGTTCCTTAAAATACCATAATCTCATAAGAGCAGAGCCACGGTAGCGTCTGCAGCTGGTGTGCATCCATTCTTCCTGACTTAAGCTTCCACAGCCTGCCGGAGAAGCCTCGACCCCTGCTGATGGAACAAGGCCTTTTCCTCTCCATAAAGCACGAAGTCAAAGAAATTGATTATAACTTCACTAACTAGAAGAATAATATAGAGGTACTGTCAACTAGTAAATCTCAGACTTATTGAATTGATCACTTTGTAAGTAATGTAAATGTCTAATTGCTATGCTATACATCTGAAACTAATATAATGTTGTATGTCAACTATAACTGAACATTTTTAAAATTAAATGAAATAACTACTCCACAGATGTACAGTCAATCCCAGATGTACGTAATAAACTCATTTTGACTGTGCTTTAGAAATTACAATCTCACAAAGAGGGTGAATTAGCCACTCGTGAGACTGATTTCATAAAATGGCCAAACTACTGTTGTCCAGATGTATTTTGTCTTCTTCCATCTCTACCGTGAATTATTTAAAACAGCATACTCCACAGAATATGGTTCACATTTAAATTAAGTTCACCAGAATAACATGCTCAGTGTACCAATTTCCATTGAATAGAACTATTTTTATAACTATGAAGGTATGCACAGGAATATTTCTAAAAACTCATTTTATCCCAGGAGAAATTAATCTTTGCACAAAAATGCCATGCAAATATTTATTTGCAAAGAATTCTAAGCATGTCTCTAGAAAACCACATTCAGAAACAAACTAGTTGGGCTGTTTAAAAAGACTCTCTACCAGATTGGTGGTTCTTTCATGTTGTTTTCATTACTTTTTTAGCACTGTATTGTGATATTGTGTATGATCAACATGATTTTTGACTGAATAGGGAAGTTTCATTTTTAAAGAATAAAGATGTGTTACAATACTATTATAATTTATTGAGATCAATTCTTCCAACAGCTAAACTACCTCCTACAGGGACAGATTTTCTAGAAAAATAAATGGAGCAAATAGGGAAAGCAGGACATTCAGATCACAGTGTCTAAAACCTAGATGTTCACCTCTGCCCTCTGTGAAATACTGGTCAAAACAAGTCATTTATGTGCCCTCCTAGAGCTCTCTGATTTCATGATACTGGCTTATAAGTCTCTGAGTCTTCTCCGGGGAAATTGTAAGCAAGATTTAGAAGTATGCCCTAGGTATTTGAGACTACCCATGTCACTTTGCTTGGCTCCACCCCAATCTCTATTTGTTCAATGACCTTGTAAATATTATAAAAGCCACCTATCCAACCAACACATCCACTTGTACCCAATCCATTTACATATGAATTTGTACTTTTGTACATATGTTAGACTTTGTTCTATTTTGATAGTGCTGTATTGTGATATCATATAGATCGATGTCTCCACTAAAGAGAGTGAATATTTCTATGATAACTATCTAGGGAAGAGGAAAGTCCTTAGACAGAATACTGGACCTTGGAAGACAAACTTTAAGTTCATTCTTTCATCCAATGAATATTTATTGAGTGCTACTACACACCTGGCAGCATTCTCCAGCTTGAACCACTACCCAAAACAGAGGCTGTAGGGAAGGCAAACTTTCACCTTTACCCTCATAGGGTTCTTCTGGCTGAGTCTGAGAAGTAAATGAACAAGATAGATCAATAGCAGAAAGCATATGGATTTATTTAATACAAGTTTTATGTGACGCGGGAGCCTTCGTAAGGAATAAAGAACCAAAGAAATGGCAAAACCTATTACTTTTTAATTTTAGGTTGAACAAAGACGCAGTTGTGGAAAAGAGACTAAACTGTGTGGGGAGGCTAAAGGAAGATAAGAATTATTTTAACAAAGTCTGTTTTTGTTGAATTCTCTCAGCCTCAACTTTCTGTCCTCGATGACAAGAATATTACCTTCCTTCTGGCATAGACAGGACATCTTTCATACAGGAATTTCATGTTCTAGTTTTAAGAAAAAGAATGAAGGTCGGAGTGGTTTTTGTGTATTTGTTGCTTTTCAAGTATCTTTAACTCAAAATATTCAATATGCCAGAGTGGTGTATTTGGGAGTGGCACGTTCCAAACTCCTTCAAGATTATATATCCAGCACCCAGTCAGTGTTTCCATTTGGCCATGTAAAAGGCATCTCCAGTGCAATGTGTTCATAACTAAACGCCTCACCTTCTGATGCCCCAACGCGCCCCACTAACTGCTCCCGCATGTCAGCTGACGGCAACTCTGTTTCCAGATGCTCAAACCAAAAGACCTGATTCATTCCTTTTTCTCATACTCTGTATTTTATCCCCCAGGGAATCCTGTTGGCTCTGCCTTCAATATATATCCAGAATCTGGTCCTTTCCCACCACTTCCACTGCTCATCGCCCTGATGAATCCACGAGTGTCGCGACTGCAATATTGCAACACCCTCCACACTAGTTCCTCAGATTTCATCTTGCCTCCCTATAGTCTGTTCTCAGAACAACAATCCAAAAGGTTCTGATAAAATTTAAGTTCAGGTCATGCCACATCTCTGCTCAAAAGCCTCCAGTGACTTGCATTTCACTCGGGAAAAGCCAAAGTTCTTACTACGGCTTCTAAGGCTCCTGTGACCATGGCCACTTGCTTCTCATTACCTTTCTGACAGCATCCACATCCTCTCCTCCTAGCTCACTCTTCTCCAGTCACACTGGCTTCTGCACGCGTCCTCTGATCAGCTGGGCATGTACCAACTTAAGCTCTAGGTACTGGTTCTTCCCTCTGCCTGGAAAACTGCCCCCACCTCATATATTCACATGGTTAATTCCTACTTTGTTCAAACCTTGTCTCGGATTTCACCTTATCTCCAAGGCTTCCCCACAATACTTTGTACTGCAAGGACAGCTCACCCCAAACGCACAAACTCCATGCTGCCATTTCCAATCTCGCTTAACCTGTTCTGTTTTTTTCATGGCACTTATTTCAACCAAACCAGACTTATTTATTATGTTTTATCACTGTCTGTCTGTTGCTCGATGGCAGTGTTTTGTTTTATTTTTGTCCCTTTGGTTTCTGATGTGTTCCAAGCATCTGGCATAGGGTGGGTGCTCAGTGAATAATTGTTCAACGAAAGAATGTGAACAAAACAGATGTGACCTCTGCTGTCAAGGTTACAGTCAATAGGAGCAACAACTCTTATCTCTTTAGTCCAGGAATCGGGCCGCACAGCACGAGAATGAAGCTTCATCCATATTCGCAGCCGCTCCCTAGCGCTAGCATCACCACCTCAGCTCCACCTCAGATCATCAGGCATTACGTTGTTATAGGAGCACTGGTCTCTGGTACCAAAAAGTTTGGGGATCGCTGCTCTAGGCTTCCTTTTGTTGTCAGGACTCCAATGAGTCTAGTTGGGTCTAAAGGTACCATAAATATTTTACTTGAAGGACATGTCCTAATTCCAAATTTTATGAAAAGATAGTATGTATAGATCATATTTAGGCATTTGTGCACACTATGCTTATTAAGTACCCACTCTTTATCAGACATCAGATAAACTATTATTGAACTGTTAAGTTTGTCTTCTTGCCCTAGGAATCCTGGAAACCCCTTGAATTTAAAATGTTAAAATTACGTTGATTTCAACCCAACTTATAAAATTATGTGTTAAAATTATGTCTTCCACCCCAACTTAGCTTCTGACACCTTCTAGCTCCAATTCTATTCAAGTGCAAAATTTCTAGTTATGAACAGTGGCTATTTTCAATTGGCTTTCAGCATGGGGCAATGATACTTTCAGAGCTTAATCGCCAAAAGCTCGCCCTTAGAAAATTGTAAAAAGTATGAAAAATATCAGCCCAAAGGCAAAATTGTTCAATGATTTAAAAGTGAAAGCAGAAATCTGCTAGAGAAAGTAATCTTTTATCTTAAGCCCTGGTTTTCCTTCTGAAGAGAGGAGTATATGTGGTTAATTTTTCTGGAAGGACTTTTCTATTTTGTTTTACAAATAAAAAATGAGCTAATTAAGCCTAGAAGTCAAGGATTTTACCGAAAGGGATATGATGAGGCCGTTCCCAATTAGGAATTTATTTCATCGCTATCACAGCTTTAAGCTGTGAGAAACAGCAAAGTTCCAGGTGAATACATACCTTCCGAGGCCATTCACAGTATGGCTGGGCACAGGGATAAAGCCTAACACCCCTTTAACCCAGATACGTGCATTCACAAGAGGGACCTCCACAAAGCAAAAACGAGTCGTTTCTAATTAAACCAAAGCCAGATTCTCACTTTCTGGGAAGTCAGCTGAACCAAACAACTTTTTGTTGCTTGAAATTACTTTAAATTATTTTAGAAAACATCAAAAATAAATTACATTTTCCTCCTTGCATGTATTTTTCCAGTTCTTTTTAAAAACAAAATGTTCATTTGGGTCCATGACAGCTAAAATAGAAATGTCTTTGGCATAAACTCAGCTTTCTAGCCTGCAGGCAAAATATAAAATTGTTATTAAATTGGAGTGGACCAAAAAATAGATGATAAAACTTGTCCATGAAACTTCTACTAATAACAAACATTTGTCCCATGACACGTACTGTAAATAATAACACATGACAGGGGATGGATGTGTCACTGTCCTGAACAGCAGGTTTTGGTGCCTGTAAGGCAGTAGGCCAAGTTCACCTAGCCCTTTGGTTGTGGCCTCATGTGGAACTGATAAGGTTGGAAACGACCTTCTTAAACTAGGAATTACTTGGGAAGTCAATCATCCGGTGTTTTGGTCTCAGTTGGTCTTCCTTTAAAATTTTAAGTTGTGATATTTAACATGGCCAAACCCAAATTTCAGATATTTTCTTCTTCGGTAGCACTTATTACTTCCTAAAAGTTACACCATTTATGTATTTTTGCCTCCATTTCTCTTTCACTCAATAGTCAGAGAGAGAAGCAATTTTAAAAGAGGCAAATAGCTAGAAGCTGAAGGGACCTTATCCATGGCTAGAACAGGTCATAGGTCCTTCCTTTTTTTCTGGCTTCGTTTTATAATAATCTATTGAAGCTAAGACACCATTGATTGTGAGATGCACCATTTTACGTACCAATATGAAAAAAACAAAAAACAAAAAACACTTCCAATCAATCTATAATGCAACCCCTGAATGACAGTCCTCCTGGAAGCCTGGGTGGGCCACACAGACTTCATTGCCCAAAAATTTCTTTCATCTATTCCAAATTATCTGGCATTTTCTCTTGCATTCTATTGCATGGCTTGGCCTATAATAGGAATTCTTTTGCACTTATCTCAGTAACAAAATGTAACAAAGCCTCGCAGACCTGTAGGATTTTCCGTTTTAGGTCCTCTAAAGCACTTAGTTACTCCTTCCAAGAAAAGAAGGAATTGCAGTCATTTCGCCAACAAAGAACATTTGCTTCACTAGCATCAAATTCACGGCCAGCTGCTGTATTTCTGCATGTACGGTCACCTCTCATGTCAAGGCTGCTTGAAACAGCGATTATACTCAATGTCCACCTTTCCAACACAGCACATGAACTCAACCAACAAGACCACAACATGACCAGTTCTAACCAAGTTTGCATGACACTGGGCACGTCACCACGACTACTGCCTGGCTGATGGTAATTCTACATTGTCTCTCAATCTCACAGATGCTAAAATATGAGGGAAAAAATGTGCATCTTAGAATTAGCAGAATGTAATATTATTTTTTCACAAACTGTTCAGGGATGGCAAACTCGAATGCCTGTGAGGCCTATTAAATCATGTACATTAAGTCCAGCCATATATAAGAAACATGTGACCTCTAGGTCAAATATTTCCTGTCTCACTTTTAATAGAGATATAAATACGGAGGAATACTGTACACCATAAGGAAAGAACCAGACTACATGACTGGGAATGAGAGCAAACTAAAGAACACATGTCTTATCTAAATGGGGCAGGTCCTACCCAGCTCAGGTCAAATGTTACCTTGTCAGAAATCCATACAATTTTGGAAACAATATTGTCCAATCTTCTGGGGTTTTTTTCTTTTCTTTTTTTTTAAGAGAAGCTGGAAATCTGTATTTTTATGTGGAATTTCTTAAAGTTTAAGTTTTGGCAATAATTCAAACTTTGAAAACATCAGGCATGCCACACAAAGTGTGGCACATTTGGTTTATAGCTCACCAATTTGTGGACTATGTAAGATACACCCAACGTAGGTCAGCCATGTTATAAACATGGCCATCTGTCTTACAGGTAGATTTCACTTAAAAAAAAAAAAAAAAGAAAGAAAAGGAAAGAAAATGATCACCATGACCAGAAAGGTAATCCTGTCATCTTAACATCTTTGCCCATGAAGCATCAGGGCATATTAGGTACCAGAAGAAAAACTGAACCGGAATGTTTTTACATTCAGTTCATTTTGAATATTTTTCTTATAATTGTATGTGTAATAGAAATAATTCACTAGAAGGATTTCAAGGCTGTAACTGGGAACAAGGAGTTTTTCAGAAAGTAAAAATGATTGTTCTTTTGGCCCTGAGGATTTCTTTAAGGACAAGAATTACTGTTCTGGGCCTTGCTTGGTGCTCCTTGACCTACTAGCAGACATGCTGTTCTGAGCCTCCTAGCTTTCTTTTTTTTTCCCCCCTCAGAGAAGGGTGATGGGAGAATAAAGAGTAGAGACTCTAAGCATGGCTCAGCCCATTTCATTCATCTCTGGTTTAAGGTTTGGAGTCAGCCAAGATGCTGAATCCTGAGTGTACCTACTCTCATAAAGGAATTCAAGGCAGTAGGTCCTTCATGGGTACTTGATTTTCTGAGTCTCAATTCTCCCATCTGTAAAATGAGCAGGGAGATTAAACAAGTATTTTCAAACTGTGTCCTGGAAAACTTTAGGAACTAAGATACTGTGCTTAAGGAGAGGGGTCTGGTTTTATACAATTTGTATTTGATCTTAGAGGTAATGCTTCCATTTAGGTGATATAAATGATCTTCAATGAGACCTTTTCAGCTTCAACACTTTGATTATAAAACTTCCCAACTTGCATGTATGTTTCAATAGTGTTCTTATGCAATAAAATGCAAAGACATATTCGGATTAAATAACACCGGCTTTTACTCAAAATATGAGTTCATATGAAAATTCTGGTAAGATCGAGTATGCAAAGGTGCAACTACCTCTGATTTTTCTCTTTTAAATAAAGCTTTCTTTTTTTCCCCCCCACATTTTACAAGAGATGCCAGAAAAGAGCACAAGTTTGGGAAAAGCATCTCACACTAGGACAAACAGCGTCTGTTTGCTGTCAAACATGAGCTCCCTGATCAGGTGTGTGCCCAAGGTAGCCCCCCTTATATTTGGAAGTCAAACATGGGCTCCCTGATTGGGTTTGTACACACAGTATCCCCCCCCTTTTTCTTGGGGGATATATTCCAAGACCCCCAGTGGAAGCCTGAAACTAGATAGCTACTGGTGACCACCTATCGGGGAGCATCTACAGCATGGAGACGCTGGACAACGGGATGATTCACGTCGGTGGTGGGATACAGCAGACATCGCAAGATTTCATCACATTACTCAGAACTACGTGTAATTTAAAATGTATGATTGTTTAGTTCTGGAATTTTCCATTTAATATTTTCAAACCACAGTTAACTATAGGTAGCTGAAACCTCAGATAAGTGAGGATTATAGGACACATGAAGAGAGCTGAGGACATTTTCAGCATATTAAAGGCTCTGGACCATTTTCTTCAGGAAATGCAGGAAATAGGGTAAAATCAACTCCACTACACAGACCAGGCGTAAATCTAACTATTCCTTAAACACACTCAGTGATTGCCCACCTTCTCCTGTCTGTGTCTGAAATGCCCTCTGCCCGTTCGTCTGCACCTCTAAGTCCAGATCATACACGGGCTGGACGGCGATTCCACTTCCAGTCTCTGTTCTCCCAGCTCCTTTCCACCCCACACAGCACCCATTATCTTTTATAATTACCACAAATGGCTAGTTTGTGAACTCCATTAAGACATACATACGTATAACTTATCCCACAGTCCTGAAGTTAGGGACCTATTGCTCTTTTGCACAATATGTAAGTAGATAATCAATATATCCACTGAAGGATTAGGTAGATTAACTGAATAACTTTTATTTCTATGGGCAAGAACACTACTACTATATGAGGAATGTAATACGGATTCAAAAGCACTTTTGAGAAAAAAAACAGGGACAGCCTAATTGATCATATAGTAGTATGAGACTAGGTTGTATCAAGAGAACAGTAGAGCAGTGAGGGAAGAAAAGAAGGTGCTGTTATAGAAAATATATGTTATAGAAAAATATAAAAAGAGAAAGAAAGATTTCACAATAAAATTTAGGATTATTGGATTCGTAGTAATATTTTTCTCTATTTTGAAATGTTCATAATGAGGCTTATATTACTTTAATAATGAAAAAAAAAGAGACACATGCTCTGAGTTTCTATGCTCAAAGGAATTTTGTTATAACATGAATTTGAGGTCTACATAATTACCATCTTTTAGAAGAAACCATTTTTGAGCAAACATTCCTTTTCAGTGGGAACAGACTACAAGTGGAGAGCCTCTCCTGGGGGCTCCATCATGGGCCTTCCTTTTAATAGATTCCATTCCCTGGAGAACACTGTTGCAGCGACATGCCTGTGTCTTGCTACCAAAGAAAATTTCATAAGCAAATTGAACCAATTCGTTTCCTAGTATATACTTATCCCATTAAGAGCCCAGAAAGTGAAAAAACATGGTAATTATCCTAGAGGTCTCTAAATATTTTCATGTTTTAAGCCATGGGCTGAATTGGGTCTCAAAAGATCCAATTCTGAAAAAGCAACAATGTCAACTACTAACCTGATGAAAACCCAGAACATTTTGTCCTCCAGCAAGTGACTCACCTGGAGCTGGATGACAAGACACTAGACAGTATTTCTAGGGATGGAGGAGCAGGTCTGCTCCCAGCCCAGCTTTAAAGCTGTGTGTGTGTGTGTGTGTGTGTGTGTGTGTGTGTGTGTGTGTGTGTGTGTGTGTTAAGAGCAGACACTATTCCAAAGACAGAAAAAAAAAAGGTGGGATATTTTATGTTTTTGTTTCCATAAGGACCTGGATACTTCAAAAGACTTGCCTAAAGGAATGTGTATAAAATAACATAATCCACCTCCATATGTCTGCTGTTTGAAATATTCACAAATCATTCCAAACTCCTTTTCTTACCTCAATTCTGTTACTGCCTAAGTAACTTAAAAAAAAAAAAAAAAAAAGCCTAATTAATCAATATGAAATTCCAACTGAATGTCTCCCACCACTCTTCAATGTGTGATATAGTCTCATACAATTAGATATTCTTACAACAGTGCTCTGGTATTCCCACAAACAATTTCATCCTCCTGATTAAAAGAATAGCCTTTTCCAAATCCTTCCCTTTTTTCTTACTTTTTCCTGGCTACGATGCTGATGTGAGAGGCAGAGCCAGAGCAGCCATATTGCAAATATGAGGGAATAGCCAAGAGAGATACAGAAATCTTTGAACTAACATTGTTAAGGTGCTGAAATATAACCCCAAACCACCTACCTTCAGATTCTTATTATTTAAGTCAATGTGGTTGGATCTGTCTGTAGGTAACAACATTTTAATCTCTTATAACCTGTTTATAGCCAACCTCTGCATGGTTTATTCCTTCATTTGTTTTTCTCTTTGTCCAATTCTCTCTCCATTATTCTTAGATCCATGTGTGAAAATATGTCTATTTTGCAGATATACCTATGGTATATATTCTATTAAAACAGTGTTTGCTAGTATATGTGTCTCAGAGCACATGTTTGATGACATACTCTGCCAGAAAGGAAAAAAAGAAAAAGAGGATGGGGGCAAAGAATAGGGAGATTTTGTGACCAAATATATTTGGAAAATATTGAATACTCTGTTTCTTTCTAGAACATCACAATACACATGAAACTATTACAGACTTTTAAAAGAATATAATAGATAAATTGGCATAACATTCAGATGCTTGCCAATCTTACTGACCACTGAACTGATTTTTCAAGCAGTCCTTTTGTTTACTGTCCACCTCTCAGAATTAGGCTTCTGAGGGCCATATGTGAGAAACACTATACTATATTTATCCACAATTATTTTAATAATTGTTTTTTATATTTTCTTATTTACAAATGACCATATGTTCTGACAAATTTTAGAGAAACTCTAAGGAGTTCAAATCAATAGATATGTTGACACATACCAAACAAAGATGAGTAGTAAGAAAAGTTATGATTACTTCTGGCTAGTTATAAATTCCCCATTTTCTTTGGCTAGTAGACACAACCCCTGATACCAGCAGCAATGGTAACTTGTATTTGTATTTCTGGATAGAAAAATCCTTTCCAGATAAAATGCTTGTAATATGATACCTTGATTCATTTTTCTGCTACTGTCTGTAAGGACAATTGCTGTGATTCTATGAAACAAACAATTCTTGCTAATCTATGATATATTTGGATTGTCACGTCTTCTTAAGATCCTTCTTTACCTTTAATGTCAAACTTGCTTTCCCTCTGGGGTTTGTTCTCTCAGCAGAGGCATTTGATGTACCTCCAAGGAATCGTGGGTTGTAATCACCACCCCTGGCATCCTTTTCCAAACTACTTATTCTGTGCCATGAACTCAGCTGTAGCTATCAGGGTGTGTGCATTTTTTCCCTTTGCTCTCTTCATATTGTCTCAACTTTTGAGCCAGAGTAATTTAAGCTCTGGGGTCTTGTCGGGTTTTGCAACTATGAGCAGCCTTACAAAGTCTAGGCGTTTTGCCAGAAATCTAAACTTTGCTGAACTATGTTAAAAGGTTAAGCATTTCACAGAGTTTGGGTTCCCCCGCCCCCACGGCACTCCCAGATTCTGCCTTGTTCTTAAATGTCGGTTTTATCAAGAAATGGAATAACTAATAATGTGCTGGATAGAACATTTGCAACCATCACCCTGTAACCATAGTAGAGCTGAAAAACCCCAAACAAATGTTAATCACACTTCTCTCAATCAAAAGAGCTGAGGACGTAAAGTCAATTTAGACTGTTTTAAGATGAAATGCTAGAAGCTTTCCATAAAATAAAACTTTTAAAATAAAGTTCTTATCCATTGCTTGTAATAATAAAATTTCTATTTTAACAAAAAAATGCTCTCCTAAAATGAACATGAGTGAATAAGAACAAGTCACAACCTCCCCAGTCTGGAGGGAAATATTAAATACTAATTTCTAGGTCCTTAGTTTTGAAAGCTTCTTTGTGGATACTTCCTGGGACACAGGATGCCTGTTTACTCTTGGCCAGGATGCTTTCGGCCATGCCCATAGTCAACAGGAACATTCAAAGGAAAGGAATTAAAAATTTAGGAATCATCCTTGTTTCACCCCAGTTTCCCACCTGAGAGTAAGTGCTGTCAGCATCTCTGTTAAAAATGTTTCCCAACTTTGCTATTTTCTCCATCTCCACTCCCACCACCCAGTCCCAGTGACCACCCTCTTTCCTGGTCTCTCACAGTGGTCTCCTAATTGGCCTCCTTTCTTCTTCTCTGCCTCCATTCGCCCCAGCAGTCAGGCCACTGGGTCTCCGGAGCCTTAGAATAGAAACACAGCTTCTTATCCTGCTTTAGAAACACAGCTTCTTACCCTTCTTTAACCTCTTCTCGATTTAAACCACCTCACCCTTTCCCACCACATTCCTGCCACCTGGGGTTTTCTTCCTTTCCTACAAACACACCAGGTTTATACCTGGGCCCATGTGGGCCTACTCTCCCTCATCTGTGTAAGGCTGAATACTCCCTGTCATCAGTTTTAAGCTTAAGTGTTGTCTGGCTAGGATAGACTTCCACAGCCACACAGTCAAAATACCCTCCTCCCCAAACCGTTAGCTATT
>NW_006431918.1:10310111-10317379 GCF_000325575.1 Pteropus alecto | reverse complement strand
TACCTGGTATTTATTTTCTCTATTAATTATCTTTCTGTGTTCTGATTTCCAGTACTGGAAACCTACTACTTTCCTGCTATACATCCAGCACCTATAATAGTGCTTGGAACATAGGAAGAGCCAACTGAGCATGTACTGAATGAGTACATTAACAGGACAAGAACTGAAAACTGGTGTTTATCTCAGCTCCTGTGGCCCAGCCATGGAAAAGTAAAACAAGATGAGTTAGCAGATACTTTTGGGTAAGAGTGTGTCAGGGGTTGAACATCTTGATAGATGTCTTGGGGTGTGCCATGAGCCTTTACGAACTAACCCAGAGAAAATACAGTTACTGACATAAATAGAAAATGCTGTTTGTCTTCGCTTGTGGGGACATGAACTTCTCCAGGTGGCTGTTAGTGTCTTTGACATGTTCAGTATAGTTGAAGCTACTACTTGTCAAGGCAATCTTCTGATAAGAACTTTCCCTAAGCAAAGAATGAATAATTTTTACTTGATATATTAAGGTAAATCACTGAGGATTTTCTGCTAGATAGTCACAACTTTATAAGGAGTTTACGAATACTGTTAAGTAACAATGTCTTCACTTTTCAGTAAACAGCTGAATTAGATGACTCATCCACAGGTTGAAAGTTATATCTATGACCAAAGATCAGAGCCAAAGTTGGTCACTGGAGAAGTGCTTAACCAATCTGGTTTCTGAGCTGGCTTTTATGTGGAGCCAGGATTAACAAGGGAAAGCATGACCAGAATGGAGTGTGAGGTTTGAGCACTGTGGAGAGGCTGTCCCTGGGACTTTGATCTGCGTTTGGTCAGCAGCCCTGGGGATTGGGCTTGTTTCAGTCTTAAGCAGTTTTGATGTTATGACCATTCAATGGGATAGAAAGAAAATGGTAGAGGAAGCTGGGTGAGGAAGCACACCAAAATGCGCCATGAAGATGAAATGTAAGGATCATGATAAGGTCAATTCTGAAAGACTTCAGATAATGGCAAATTTATTGATAGAGAAAAAAGCAAGGAAGTCAACTGGCCTTAATTTCATAAGTAATAGAGCTTATAGAATGCCAATTCTGGGTATCTACCCAAAGGAAATGGAAACAGGATATTGAAGAGATGTCTGCACACCTATGTTTACTGCAGCGTTATTCCCAATAGCCAAGATACAGAAATAACCTAAGTGCTCATCAAGGGATGAACGGATAAAGAAGATGGGTATGGTACATACATATACAATGAAATATCATTCAGCCATGAGAAAGAAAGAAACCCTGTCATTTGTGACAGCATGGATAGACCTTGAAGGCCTTATGCTAAGTGAGATAAGTAAGACACCACAGACAAATACTGTATGCTGTATGATCTCACTGGTATGTGGAATGTAAAAAAAGCCAAACTCGTAAAAACAAAGAGTAAAATGGTCACCAGGAGCTGGGGAGTGGGGAAGTAGGAGAAATGCTGTTTAAAGGCACAAATTTGAAGTAAATAAATAAGCCCTGGAGATCTAATGCACAGAATGGTGAATATAGTCAACAATATTGTGTTATAATCATCAAACTTGCTAAGAGACTACATTTTAATTATATAAGCAGACAGTGATCGAAGCAGTGGTGTCAAGTAAAGACAAGGAAAGAAACTTCTAGAGAGAACTTTAAAATAGTATCTAAGCAAAGTCTTCACCCAATTCCCCATCCTCATTGTCTCTATAACATTCCCTCCAAAATGAGATTGTTTCCCTTAATTACCAGTACTACTGTATTAAACAAGAGGTTCCTGCACACCAACTTTGATGCATTTTAGCTGCACTTGAATCACTCAGTGTCTTAAATATGTGCTAAATATTTTTACCTTTAAAATTTCTTTGCCAGCATTATATAATCATTTTTTCTGATAGAGTTCCATTCGATCATTCATTCATTCAACAAATGTTTACTGAGCACATCCATTTTGTGCAGCTACTGAACCAGGCAATAGAAGAGAAAGAACAGCAAGGACAAGTGACCCTGCCCTGAGGAGCTGATGTCCTAGTGAGCACAAGTAAACAGGGAATCCCCAGGGTGTGCTAAGGGCTAACAGAGGACACGTCCTAGGAACTGCGAAGGTTCATTATCGGACAGAATCTTGGGGTGTCAGGAAAACTTTTTGAGGAAATCGATGTCAAGAATTTATCTAAGTAAAGAACAGAGGGAAGAATGCTGTGATCATAACTAGACATATTTTCAAAATCTCTGAGATGAGCGACACATTCCAGAAATTACAAGTTTGCGCGCCTGTGTATACTGGTGAAGGGGTCGTGGGGGAGAATGGGACTGGAGGGGTGATGAGGGCAGAGGATACGGCTGGTGCCCAGGTTCTCAAGGAGGAAAACAAAAGAGAAGTTGTAAAGGATCTCATGAGACACATTAAATATTTTGAATTTTATTCTGAGGGTAATGGGAACCTTTGCAAGGTTTTAAGCAGGGGAGCTGTGAAGATCTCTGTTTTAGAACACTAACCCTGACTACAGACTAAAAAACTAGGGAAACATGGATTATCGTAGCCCATAAACAAGTGGTGTTAGAGAAGTGGTGTCAAAAGCCAACGGAGGGAATGTTTGGCAAGAAGAGAGAAAATCGAGCATGCTAAATACTGATGTTAACGAATCTGTATAGAAGATTGAAGATACAGAGAGAGGAAACAGTCAGTGAAGTAGTACTCGAGGACGTAAGACAAAATGTGATCCAGATGCAGACTGAGGAGGCAGCCTTTGAGGAGTGACTCACCCTCCACTGGAACTGAGGAAAGGGGACATAGTAGTGCGGATGAAGATCAAGTTTTAAATTTAGTGGCAGGAATTGAGGAAATTCTCTTTTTGCTACTATTTTCTCTAAGATCTGCTGGCAAGATTTGTTGCTAAGAGTGACAGAGGAAGAGGTAGAGTAAGGAGTTGGAAAGGAATGGGGAATCTGAAATACTCTCATTAGAAAATGACGCAGAGATGACTGAGGACACACAGAAGTACCTCTCGGTACTGACGAGTGTTCGCTTGATAACAGAACCATGCATTTCCAGTGGCATAAGTCTGGCCAGCTGTGTGAATTAGATTCAGAATATGCATTTTTACAAGAATTTTTCAGAAGTGACAACATGTTCTTCTCACTTAATTCTATCAGATGGCAAGTGATGTCTATTAATGTTTATTTCTAATAATGTTTATTTTGAGCTCTTGAGTGAAGTGGTCTGCGAGCCTTCACCACAGTAAAGTTCCTCCTTTCCTCTTGGACATTAATTATTTTGTAGGGAGATGCTTTGCAACTATATAAATATCCTGATCATCTTCAAATTTCAACTTATTCATAAATCTATTTATACCTAAGTGGATTTCTAATTTTATCTAATGGGTTTTCATTTATTACTGTCATTATTTTTATGCTCAAAGTGTCCCAAATTTGGCTAGAAGGAGCTCATTCAAGCTTGTTTCTGTTTCCTTTTGACATGTCCCCAACATCCTTCTAGCACATCCTTGTTTTCTGACACAAGATGTCCTGTCTTATCTTTTCCTTGCCCTATCTCTAGTATCACCCACTTCTGCAAGGACCCCTGGTGCCTCTTCATGGAAGATAGTATTTTAAAGACAAGAATTGAGTGCCAAATGTTATTGGGGTGTCACTATTGCAAGCCCCTCTCAGTGCAAAGATCTAGGACATATATGTATGTAGATACATATCAAATTTTCCCACATATATACATTCGTACCTTTAATTACTTCTATATCTATCTACCTACCTACCTACCTACCTACCTACCTACCTACCTACCTACCTGTCTATCTTAGACCATGAGTTCTCATGAAGTCTTCCAAGTCCAATCCAGCACAACAGGGTTTATTTTAGTCTGCTCCTTTTTTTTTTTTTTAAATGTGTAACTCTCTTCTCCAAAAGGAAGAAAGCTGTCTTCAGTATATTTACTTAGCTGATCAATTCCCCTGGATGTAACCTGCCATCAGTATTCCCCAGTATGGCTGCCTCCTCTTCTGCCACAGCTCTGATCCCACACTCCAAGCTGTGCCTCCATGTGGACAGCTCACCACAGTTGGGCTTGGACACCTCATATCACCCTTCTGCAGGGGTGCCCTCCTCATCCCACTTGAGCTCTGATACCTGCGATACTTGTCACCAAGTCCCTCTTCTCCACCCTAGTTGGTCTCCAACACCCCACCCCACACCAGGCCACCCCTCAGCATGGACACTGTCCTCTCCCTGCGTGAGCTCTGCCACCCTGAGCCAGGCGAGCACTCCTTGGAGATGGTCTTCCTCTCCCACTCGAGCTCCAATCCCCTCAACTGGGCTGCACCTCTTGGTGGAATCACTTCTTACCCACTTGACTCTCGACACTCCATACCTACTTCCCATGCCCTCTGTATAGACACCCTCCTCAACCGGCAAGGGCTCTGACACCCGATACCCTAGTGTGAACCATCTCCACCCTGCTTGGGTTCTCGGTCATTGCCGCCCTCCCTGACACACACATACCTAGGATGCCTGCTTTGCTCCACTGCATCCAATGAATTTAGGACTGAATTTTTCAGGGAAGGAAGAGAAGGGCTATGAAATGCTTTTTAACATACACAATGAAGGGCTTCAAGGTGTCTACAGTTGTGATTAATCATTTTTTAATCTTAATGCTTATAACTGTCTAGTTTTTATCACTTATGAATTACTAATTTACACGAGATGAATAAAATTCTGTGAGTTCATTGGTATCACATAAAATATAAAGCTTTTCAATCTCAAAAATTTCAAAAATAGACTTTCAATTCTGAGGAAAGATTTATTTTATCTCATGTCTATCTCCCATGAGCAGACGGAGTGGGCCACCCACAACGTCTTCGCCATTTTCAAGAAGACTGTGTGATCTGAACAGATTTTGAGAATTGCGGGTTCATAGCAACTGCTTCGCAATTAATAATAAACAATGAGAAGTTCCAGCTTCCCACTGTGCAACCACCATGGTTTCAAGGAAAGTCAGGCTTCAGTCATGACAGAACCAGCTCTTTGGACTACAGTTACTGCCTGGCGAATGTCTTTTTTTCAAGTCTTCATTTTTCATGTACATTGTCAGCTGTTGATGTAGACTGAGAATATGGATGGCATTTTTATTATTTTTAATGAAATCAGAAAATTGATTTACAAAGGTTAACTTTAAATAAGAACTCATTTTTCTCATTGTGTTCACTGTTAGATTTTGCTTAAAAATTTGGTGTGTGTGTGTCTATCATGATTTTGCAATCAAGTTTTCTCTACATAGTTTTCTTTTAGTACATTTTATGATAAACTTCTTATTAATGTTTCACATTTATAGAAATGTATTTATTCTTGTCATCTAAAAACATTCACTATTTAGAAACAAATGCACTACCAAGTTCTATACTTTTTATCGACAATATCATAAACATGTTTAAATAATAATCAGTTAAAAAAATGAAACCGATTATTTACTTTTGTGTAGCACAAAAAAATGTCAGATATTACTGAATTTCACACTTTTCTATTGAAGGTTTTTCTTTTTGTAATATATATATGTATGTACATATATAGTCATTTCTTAAAACTAGCACATTCTAGTCCTATTTCTGCATAAAGCTTGATTTCAAACATGCTATCTTGAAATTCAACAATGGCCAGACTAGGATGTCACTTTCCTCTAGAATTGGGACAAGATAATTTCTCTTTCCAAATATGAATAGGAAAAAAAATTCATTACTTTTTTCGATAATAACCTATATAAATTTTATAGGCTTTTCCTTTTTCCAAGAAAGCTAAAACTGCTGTTTTTTAACAGCATATTTTGCTTGGATCTATTTTTTCAGAAGTCCATTATTTTAAAAAAATATATGACAATACACCAAAGATTTTGCATTATAATGTACAACACAGATTTCAATAAAGAGTATAATACTGTAGGTGTTATATAATTTATTGGTTTTACTAATGAGTTCACCTTTAAACAATGTAGTTGATTGTGTGAAAGGTGCTATATGTGTCAATCAATTTCCAATCTTGTTAGAAAGTCTCTAGATCCCTTTTTCTATTCTATCTTTTTTCCTTCATATCCTGAAACAATACACATTTTATTAATAAATATGTGGGATTCGGGAGTGATTTTTTACTTTCTGCTTGCAGTACAAAATAAAAATGAATGTGCGCTCCTCCAATTGTGGCTTATGACTTAATAATGTGACAGCTCCTGGTCTTGTCAGTTTTCTTACCTCGGCAAGCATAACTTAAGACCACCAGTCTCAGGCACACCTCATATCATGTGGGCATCAGGGATAAACAGCAGCTCTTCTAAGTGGTTCCCCTTTAAGCACCACGTTAGGTGCAAGGAGAAATGAAAAATATCTGCCATCTAGTTTTTCATTCCACTGAAGCTTTTCCTTTAGCTAACTCGTAAAAATTTATATTTTCACTAAGAATGTTTTAACACTTTTACCAATCTAATCACTGAATATATACTTGTTTTTAATGAATTGACTTGAAATTTTGCTTTTCATTTACAGTCCAAAATGTCTAAACATCATCGCATCCTAAAATAGGATTAAATTATGCGTGTAGTTTTTATAATAAAAGGCTTATGTAGCCTGTAATAGTCTATGAAAAGAAATAATTTAAAACAAGTGCTATCCTATTTATAAGTCTAGAAAATGTTTTGTAATATTTGGTATAAAGCAGATGAAATATAGTATTGTTACCAAAATAATATCTATTGTATACTCTCCTACTTCTTATGAAACTTTATTCCCTTACTCAAATGAATAAATTTCGCATGGGAAAAAATGCCCATCATTTACAATTAAATTCTTGATTGATCAACACTTGGAGTTTGCTGGAATGAAGTAGACATCCCTACTCCCCAATGTTACTATAAGTTGCTTAAAGTTTTCAGAAGACATATGCTATCTAGGAGCTGAAACTAATTTTTAAAATTTGCAGAATACACATGTCCAGTTGGTTGAACTGCTGACTTAATTCCATCTTTTAAAGATAGAGCAAGGCTCTGCTCAAATGCAGAAAGGCCAAGCTATGCTAATGAGAACCATTTAGTCAGCCACTGACACTTATTGGACATGATGATCAAATTGCAGTATAGGCAGTAAACTCTACTGTATGGTATGGCTTTTAAATTCACAAGGTATGCAAGAATTTTTCTCTGACAACTGCATTCAGCTCTGCGATATATTAAACCAAAGATGTGTGACTGTGGCAGCCTGGGGAGGACCGAGGGAAAGGGAC
>NW_006431918.1:10305167-10310031 GCF_000325575.1 Pteropus alecto | reverse complement strand
GGTGAGAAGAAAGAAAGAAAGGGGTTGGGGGGGGGGATAAGTTATGAAAAGGCAGGAAGGGATTAAGTTTCAACAGTGAAAACAGATATCAGAGGAGAAAAAGTATTTACCAGTTGTCAAAAAAGCTACGTACAAACATGGGGATAGGTGGAGGCGGGTGGGAAATGGGGTCTGGGGGATTTTTTATTCACACTAAGAATAATCCAGTATTGCACCACTAAATTAGAAAACTGACTTCATTGGTCTTTGGTATTATTTTATAGTCTAAATAAAATCTAAAAAACAACAAATAAGTAAACTCATAAGTCTGGCCAAAACTTCATATTGATTTAATAAATCCCTAGGAGTCCTATAATCATGGCCCCACAGCTAGAGGATCTGAAAACTCACAGCCTTATCATAAGGCAATAAACCATGCCTATTTAGAATGAAGTAACCAAGTTGGGCCTGAAGAGAAGGTTAACTTTATTTATATATAATTTTTTTTTTTTTATATATATGTATTATGTATGTAATTATATATTTATATATATAAATATCTCTTATGGACTTCCAGTGCTATTTATACGTATTACATTAGGTAATCATCAAAAATAATAAGATCTAAATAGTAAATGCTGCCATGTAGTCTCTCCCAGTATGATCAAATAACAGCATAAAGGAGAAGGTGGGTATTCTTATAACAGCATTAACCGAGAGCTATAGAAAGGTTGTCATTTTGGACTAAGGAAAATATGTAGACGTTAGCAAGGGCCACTCAGTAAAGAGATAAACTTACTGAATGTATTGTGAGGACAGGAGGCTTTATATAATTTAGCAAATATTTTCTATTTCTTAATTATTTTTGCCAGCTTTTTGCAAAGGGTGTTTGAAGAAATAATGGTTCCAATGATGTTCTAGTTAAAAAAATGTTTCATGTTTACATGAGTGTGAGAATGTAGCATATTAAATCCTCTTCTTGGAGATTCACAATATATGAAAGCAAAATAAAGTTTATGTAATACTATACAGCTTTTACAAATTTGTTTAAAAGTTTCATTTTTTGACCCTAGTAACGTCCTATAACAATGCTACTGTTCTGAAATATACAAGTTTTTAAAACTGATGTATTTTTCCATTTATCTATTTACCCATTTTGGTAATGTAAAATCTTCCCAGTTATTACTTTTCTTCAAAATATTTTAGCTCTTTCTCACTTGTTTGGTTTTATAAATTAATGTTAGGATTTTTTTTTTCCAAATTGAAACAACACTTTGTTTTTAATTAGAATTCATTAATACTTTAAATTAACAGGGAAGAATTGATTTATTTGAATGAATCTACTCTTTAAGAACTCAGATCATGCGTTCACTTGTTCAAGTCACTATTTATGAAAGGGAAAATAACAGTAAATATTTAAAGTTTTCTTCATAAAGGATTTATTTTATTGTGCTGTAGTTAGTGAGATATTTAGTCTTAGCTATAGAGTAATTTAGGCATTTAGAGAAAATTTTATTGATTTTTTTACTCCTACATTTATTTTATACCAGCCAATTATCTGAACTATTCGAATTTTTTTTGGATGATTTCCTTTGATTTTTCTAGACTAACTTATATTATATTAAAAAAATAAATAATTTGTGCCTTTATTATTGATAGGCCTCCTGTTTCTGCTTTGTATCTTGTATTGATTTGAAATGTAAATGTTAGTGGTAATAACAGACAGCCTATTCACCATTAAGTAAAAGTTGGCAATTGATTTGATGTAGAGACTAATTATTTTGTTAAAAAGTTCTAACAAAGTTTTATATAGAAACGGGCATTTTATTTTATAATAGTTTTTCAAAATCTTTCTAAATGGTCATATGGTTTATCATTATTAGCTTTTTGAAATAATTATTTTAAACATATCCTAATAAATAAACTACCTTAATGTTCCTGGCGAAGAGTAGTTATTTATGTTGGATTGTTCTTAAATATACCAAGGAATATGATTAACTGTTATTAATTAAGATTTTATTCACATAGATTTCTAAAAACAATTGTTCAGATGTTTTCTTCACCTAGAGAGATGGGTGGGGGGTGGGGGAAGAAAGATCTTTTCTAGGTATTTGTAGCAAGGATATTGTTCATTATTGTATATGCTCCAAAATGGTTATTTTAATATATAGCGTAAGAAATATGAGCTCTTTAAAGATTTGGCAAATTAACCACTAAAACATCTAACCTAGGAATCTTTAATAAATTTTTGATAAGTTAAAATCTTTATTCCATAATTACTCATCTGTTAAGGCTTCATTTAAAAATTTATGTTTAAAATTTTTTTGTATGTCAATTTTGATAAAATTTAGCTCCCTATCAAAACAAATTTGTCTGTTTCTTGCAATTGTTCAAAAAGAAGAATGCAAAGCAGATATTATTATTGAAAAAGGAAGGGTTGAAAAAGTAAATTTGGAAAACATTGGACTAAATAAAGTTTAATAGATTTGCTTACTACAGAATTTCTCAGAATTCTCTAAGGCAGTCCTTTGAATCTCTCAATGAGAGAGACGTATAGGAAGTAAACAGTGATTGTCAAACTTATTTACCAGGGAACTCTTTGCCCAGAGCATCTTGCAGATGGAATATACTTTGAGAAATGTAGATTAACATCACACCCATCATAGAAAAACTAACGGATACCTAGGTAGGTAGATAAAGATGTAAAGGTAATCACAGAGCAATTTTTGAAATTTGCCTTTGTTTTCAGCAATCTTTTAAAATTAATTATAATTTGTCTGGATTTAAAAGCACTGTGCTTTCTTGACTGAATTTTCTTGTTCTCAATGGTTGTGAGTTATATAATGGTCACCTCTGGTCAGATCTTCTTGAGAGTTAAACATAAGCAGAATTATTTCCCCTTTCACCTTGTACCCTGGTCAATATTTTTCCCTTAGGCATTACTTGAATATTTTCTTTTTAAAAAGGGTTAGAAGTAGTGTTGATTGTCATCTAGGAAAGAAATTCTGAATGAAGACTAACCAAAAATAGCCACAACATTACCAGAGTCGAGGATTCTTAAAAAATAGACCAAAGTGAGGGAAAACATAGACACGTTTCTTATACAAAACTACACTGCCCACACATATGTTAAAATGCTTAATGAATGATATTCTGAAGGTAAAAGCTGAATTATTGTCATTTTTGGAAGAATAGGACTAAACCTATTGGCAGACACACACACAGATTCACACATATATTCACACGGATATGCACAGTGCACACTCTTAAAGCTTACTGGGCCAAGCAAGTGAAAGACACACAAAAGGGAAAAAGACAAATTTACCTCTTTCCTAATTTTGTCCAGACCCAACCTATATAAAACTGATTTTTTAAAATATCACACTCCCTGTAGTTCAGTAAGATCTACCTGAATCGTGCTGAATCGTGACTGCAGCTTATTTAATCTGCTCATGTACCAGTGTGTCATTAGCTAGGAAAGGTCATTTGCTCAACATGTTTGTGTGGCTTTCCAGCAGCACAGGCTCTTTAGACCCCATTAGGCCTAATCAGCTGGGTCACACAGGGCCCAAAATGAGGAGCCTTCTACTACTCAGAAGAGAGAATAACAATCAAAATTTAAATAGCCTCACTTAGTTTTGTTACTTGTCAAGAAAAATGGACCCGAACTTTCTATCATTCTTAGTGTGCTCATAGAGCCAACATTTCTGAAATAAAAATTACAGATTAAAGCATTAAGACCAAAACAGACAAGACGCTCAGTAGCCTGAGAGTTTTCTGTGATCCATATATTCAAAGCTGGAACTGCATTGGGCATCTGATAAAAGACCCATCCATGCCACAGGCCTAGCTCTTGGATGTAATTCTTTGGCCCTCGATTCTCCAGACATTTGAGAACTGGGCCATTCAGGCAGGAAGGACAGAGGCTCCAACAGCACATCGGAGGCTCGGAGGGAAAAGGCCCAGCATGCCAGGAGCTCTGCCCTTTTGCTTCAGCAGACATGGTCCTTGCTATCTCTGACCCCAATTTTAAACTTCCAGGAATAGCCTCTTGGTCTGGAGGAGTTCAGTCCCTATATTTCCCTTGGTGATAACAAAACAGAGCAAAAAATTCTATCCCAATTCTCATTTTCATGGTTTCAGCCAAGGCAATTTCCTATGACCTCTCCATACCATGAAATAAAATTGATGAATTATCTAAGTGACCCTGACGTGCACGATTGTGCTGGCAGGAGTAGTGAGTCCAGTCTGCCCAACTGGTTTGCTCTTGAAAGAGCAAGAAGTACAGGAAGCAGTTGCCATCCCCTTGTTAGGAAAAGGCCAGGGGCTGCGGCCAGCCAGAGATATCATTAGGTACAATGATCTACCTTGGAACTAGCTCTGCAACAAAAACACTTGCAAGTGTGATGCATTTTAAGGGACAGAGTGGTCTACATTTTAATGGACAAATAGCCAAGTGAAACAGTTTGTATGGAAATTAGAGCTGCCCAGCCCAGATCATTCACACATCTCCGCCAATAGATTCTGGAATCCTGTTCCTGTCCACATTCCCTGGTATGGAACTCAGCACAGCCATGAGACTACCACAAGAGGCCCTTCCTCATCCATCAGTGTCCTCAGCCACTTTCTATAATTGCTGCACTCACCTCTCTTCACCCAAGTACTTTCTGGGCATTTTAAATATAAATCCTTCTCACTTCACCAGAGACCTCTCTGGCTTTTCGGAGCTGGCTATAAGCAACCAGAGCACCCGTCAAGTTCTGAAGTCAGCTCCAAGCAGTTGAAAGGAGAGGCTTACCTAAAACACTTGAGTGAGAAGTCACTGGAAGGCTGAGGGGGCAGCTACGTGCAGGAAACGTCCATTTCAGCACTGCTAAACCTGGAA
>NW_006431918.1:10293523-10305112 GCF_000325575.1 Pteropus alecto | reverse complement strand
GTGACCTGATTCACCAGGTTGATCACTTGACCTCTGGTCAATACCCTCTTATCTTTTGTGGCTTCTCTCTGCTCTGGCACTTTTCACTGCTTTGATTTATTTCAATGAACATGACCACCTGTACCTGTAGTATGAACGAGGCCTCAGGCTGGCTGCGTATGGCACAGGGGGAATAAGATGGAAAAGACCTAGTCTGGATATCCTGGTACCTGAACGCTATCATGCCCATTGCAACTAGAACAGTTCTTGATCAGTATTATATCCCCAGCATCTACAACAGTATGTGTATACGGTAAGCATCAAATAAGTATTCACTGAATCAGTGAAATAACCATAATGACTTCCTTACCTCATGCTCACATGGAGCAACTTTATGTCGTGCCTGAGACTAGGAATTGCAGATTTTAGTTAGCAAACAGAAACAGGGCCCTGCTCTGCTCTGTTAACATCAAGGGAGAGATTTGTGTCATCAAAGATGAGAAGCTGCATTACTAGCATTCTATAAGCCATGATCCCTCTCCTTCCTTGCCCCACATCCCTTTCCTACTTTGGGGCTCTTGGAGCTGCGACCAGGAGGCTGGCTGTCTGGAAGCCGCTGCAGGACACTCCAGAGGCAGGCGAGCAGCAGGATCGGGGGGGAGTCGGGGCTCCCTGGGCCTGTCACTCAAGAAAACTGATCCAGGCTCAGTGACAGCCTCTTGACCCTAGGGGATATATGTGTCTGTGTCTCTCTGCCTCACACCAGATCAGAGAGAGTGGAGTCTGCTCCTTATGCTTCTCCTGGCCTCTCTAATCTTCCCTCCTTCCCTGGAATACCCAGCCTTCTTGCTGTGGCTCTTGCTTCCTCTTGCTTATTCACACAGGACTGGTTGGATAGGGATGAGAGTTTGGGTGTAGATTCAGCTAGGAATAAGGCAAGCAGAAAGTAAAAGACAAAGAATCTGCTTTTGAGAAGTCAGTGAATTAGAATGATTGGAACTAGAATAAGGTTTAAGTAAAAAAGAAATTCCTTCTCTAAATCAATTCCTGGTTGCTCAAAATATCCAGGACAGATTATAGTATGAAAGAAATGATGTCGACCATATGCTGTCAAAATATGTTTTAAATAAATGATATGCTAGTAAATTTCATTAATAGTATAAAATAACTTCCAATTATCTCAACTGATTTAAACTAAGTTGTTCTATATGTCTAGGTGGTGAGTATATTAAGGCATGGCCCAAAGGCAGATTACTAGTCCATATGTAGATCTGATAACTTTAAATTTGTATTTTGTGTAAAGGGCTGGCTTTGCAGTCAGGAAACCTGAACTCAAAGTTTCACTCAGCCACTTAACTGTGTCATCTTAGGCAGTCTTCCTGCAGTATTTTCATCTGTAAAATTGGGGATGATAACAGTACCTACCTCGCAGGATTGTTGTGAGCATGATATGAGGTAATACGTGCAAAGATTAAAAACAGTGCCTGGCACAGAATCTCATGCAGTAAATATTAGCTATTTATTTTTGCTAATTAATTCTGATCAAATGATAATAAAACCAAGGACCATTTCAAATCAACTATAATGTCAAAATACTTTTACAACAGGATATTTTTATTCTCTTTATATATTTAGGTATTTTCTAAACATTTTTTGTAATGAGCATACAAATATAAAAATGACTATAACTATAAATTATAATTAAAATAAATATGCATTCAAGTAACAGAAATCATCAATGTTTTTAGAAAATTAATCAGACTTTAAAAATGTTGTATTGAAGAGATTGAGAGACACATTTAAATTTAGAGACTATTTAGCAGGAAGGCACTAATCCCGTTCATTTGAAGTCAAGGTCAATCATACAAATGCTGGGGAGGGCCGATGAACCAATTTGCTAAGAACATGTCATTACTAATAGTCCCTTTCCTGATTGCAGACAGTAACTAGACTCTAGCGCCTACCTTAAAGCTGGGGCCTAAGGAGAATATGTCTAGAAGTTGTAGAAGAACCTATCATTTTCTGTGTCGACTGCCTCAAATTCTATATTGTTACGTGAACCAAACAAGTACCTAGGATCCTTCATTTTTAACTTGTTTTTTGCAAGAATACATATCAATTATTAACTATTAGTTGTGCCCTGTCAATTCATTCAATTACCTTAAAAACTGAGATTTTTATAAAAGCAAAATAACTAAAATTTAACATAAACATTTATTCTCAAGTGTAAGTTTTAAACAATAATTAAAAACATAAAAATATCCCACGTATATTCTCACAAACTCTTTGTGACTTCCTAGGTCTAATTTTATTTTCTCCATTCATATTATACTCTTTTAATTACGTGATTAATTATATCTGAAAATCATTTTTGAGACTTTTAGTTTACTTTTTTATAAAACTAAATCCTAGGAGGTAAAAAGTTTAAAAACATTTGATTAAGAGATAAGATATATCTTCATTTAAAGATGTTCTCAAGACAAAAAAAAAAAAATAGAATTTTATCCGTCTGATTTTCTCTTTTGCTAAGATTTAGCAATTCATTTTCTCCCCTAAAATTTCTACATATATATCATCAAGTGGTGGTAGTGGTGATGTTGGTGGTTGGTCGTTTAAGAAAATAATTTTTGTAGATGACAATCCTTGGAACACTTATTTAAAGCCCTGTATTCTGAGGAACTGAGTTATAAGATAATTCCTATGTAAGGAAGAGAGCAAGGTATCTCCACTGACATAAGGAGCAACCTTCACAATGAATCCAAAAGAGCTTTAAAGGCCAATCAGCCCTGTACCAGCTTAGCTACCGCTGGGGAATATCTTTTTCTGGGATCCCATTTCAGACTTGGCACATCGGATCTACAGCTGTGGCTCACAGCCACCAGATGTCAGACTTTTACATCTGTCCCATTATAATAGATGGCTAAACGAGTCTGAGACAATGGAGTACTTTTCAGTACCCCATTTTCTTCTTCAATTTAGCTTTCTCACCAAAAAATGTAAGATTATGTATAAATATAAGAAACACGTATTTTACTTTCACAGGTGAAAATGGCTTCATGAAAAGAAGAGAAGAGAAAGGTGAAAATTAAGAAGATAGTCTTTTAAGGACAGAGCTCTGGTACCAAGGGGGAGGGGCCAAAATCACATAGGCTACAAATTATTTTGAATAACGGAGAACGTGCGGCCCCCAGTTCCACTGGGGAGCGAACTACAAATTGTTTTGAAAAGACAAGGAGAAAGCAAAAACCCTATGTGAGCAATCCGATGATCAAAATTATGTTAAAATATCTGATTTCATTCAGGAAAATAAAGCTGAACTTCACCAAAATAATAATAGTAGTCGTAACAATAGTGGTGGTGATAATGGTGGTGGTGGTGGTGGTGGTGGTGGTGGTGGAGGTAGCAGAGGGAGCCAACATCTCCTGAATGAACTATTCTAAGCACTGTACATATTATTATAATCTCATCTTTGGGAAAAGGAAACCAGGCACAGCGGATTTTCTAATAGTTATAGGAAGCCTGTAAAATGTTCCTATCTTTGGCAACTATAATCTCACACTTGAAAGTTTGAACAAAGAAAAAAATTCAAATAGGGAAGAAGTCAGCAGCTTCCCACTGTTGACATGAAGATATCATATTAATTCCATGGTTATTTTTAACAGTGGAATTTGGAAACAACCCAACTAATAATAATAGAATAACTAAATAAAATAGTAAATATTATCTAGTCATTACAATTCTAATTATGAAGATTAGGAGCAGCAAAAAAAAAATGACCAGTGAAAAGAAAAAGCAATTAAGGAAATTGTGTCTGTATCACAAATAAAAATATGTAAAATATGTGCATATATGAATAAGGATAAAGAAATCTAATAGAAAAATAATGTATTTGATAAGACATAGTTTTATAGGGATTATGCACACATTTTAAAAGTAAAAGTCCTGGAAAACATTTTTTAAAACATTGCCAAAGGATATAATGTGAAAAATTTTCCTCATGAGACTTCAGAGCCTAAGCAAACTCAATTTACTCCACATAGCTGGCACCCGCCCACGGCTCACCCAACAGCCACATTCCAGCCTTTCTCCTACCACGTCCAGGTTGCCCAACTATGTCCCTCAAAGCACCCGCAAGGTTCAGCAATGATAGTTACGTTTTTTGTTAGCAGTAATAATACACCAAATGTGTACAGAACTTAACAGATTTAAAAACCATTTTTGCTTAGCTTATTTCAAATCTAACTCCTTATGAACAAACATTGCCAGTTAGAATCCCATGATGTTCCCAGCAGAATGACACCCCAGAAGTGAGTAATGAGAGAAATTCAGATGGTTATCGATGCACTTTGGACAACAGAGAAGCAACTTGTACAGTAAACAGGGCAGGCACAGCCTCACTTACCCTTCCAACAAATCCCACTGCACCCCTAAGTCACAAAGATATAACACACTGGAAATATAAACCACCTCATAGGAACATTCTTACAAAGGAGCAGACTTTCACGAGATACAATGAGTACCCCCTTCCCTCTTCAAAACGCTGTTTGTGGTTTCTAAACCTCCCTGTCATCATAATCTTCCAGACCAACTGAATGAGTGCAGTGTTGAAAAACTATATTTTCTAAAAAGCTCCCCAGCTTCTAAAAGTCAAGGCAATATCTTTTTTAGAGAGCAAAGCCAAAGGGGTAGAAAACTACTCAACTTTTAAAGTTTTACCCTGTTTCCCATGCCTAGATAGGCCCTCCCCTGGATATAAGCATTCCTTTTAAGGAATCACCTACTATTTAGGAAATAAGACATCTGCTTAGTTCACACAACCTCCAGCTGTTAATCAAAACCCACTGCTGCTCTTTTTCATACCTCCCCACACACTGTCCACATTTAACACATGTAAGTTAAAGACAGAATAAAATGCCTCTTTCTTTAGAGCATTACGGCAGAGAATAATAAATCCAGAAATGCAGCTACAACACTATGATCAGAGACAGGCAGAAAATGCGGCCATAGACATTCCCATGTGGTCACTAAAGCACGCAGCTGGTTTTGTTTAGAGCAGATTAGTGGAAGCAGATAACTCTAGCAAAACAGTGATAAAGACTCTGAGCCTAAAAAGAATTACAGGCCAACATCCATGATGAATATAGGTGCGAAAATCCTCAACAACATACTGGCAAACTGAATTCAACAGCACATTGAAAGGAGCATACAGCATGATAAGTGGGATTTATCTCTGGGGTGCTAGGATAGTTCAACATACGCAAATCAATAAATGTGATATACCACCCTAATAGAATGAAAGACCACAATCATATGATCATCTCGATAGATGCAGAAAAAGCATTTGACAAAATTCAACATCCTTTTATGACAAAAACTCTCAACAAAGTGGATATAGAAGGAACATACCTCAGCTAATAAAGGCCATATGTGACAAACCCTCAGCTAACACCATACTCAATGGTGAAGGTTGATAGCTTTTTCCCTGGATGGATCAGAAACAAGACAAGGGTGCTTACTTTTGCCACTTTTATTCAACACAGAACTGAGAGTCTCAGCCAGAGCCATTTAGGTAAGAAAAAGAAATAAAAGGAATCCAAATCAGAATGGAAGAAGTAAAATTGTCCCTTTGCAGATGACGTGATCTTATATACAGAAAATCCTAAAGACTCGATCAAAAAACTGCTAGAACTGATTAATTCAGTAAAGTTGTAGGATACAAAATCATTATATAAATTCAGTTGTGTTTCTACAAACTAAAAATGAACTATTTGAAAAAGAAATAAGGAAAACAATCACATTTACAATAGCAGCAAAAAAATCAAATGCTTAGGAATATATTTAACCAAGGTGGTGAAGATCTGTACATTGAAAACTATAAGACTTTGATGAAAGAAACAGAAGACGCAAATAAATGGAAAGATAGCCTGTGTCCATGAATCCCAAGAATTCATAGTGTGAAAATGTCCATACCGAAAGCAATCTATAGATTCAGTATAATCCCTGTGAAAATTCCAATGGCATTTTTTCACAGAAATTGAAAAATAATCATAAAATTTGTATGAAACCACAATAGACCCAGAATAGTCAAAGTAATTATAAGAAAGAATAAAGTTGAAGACTTCACAGTTCCTGATTTCAATCTATATTACAAGCTAGAATAATCAAAGCACTAAAACAGACACATAGACCAATGGAAAAGAATCAAAGGCCTAGAAATAAATATACACATATATGGCCAACTAATATTTGACAATGGTGTGAAGAATACTCAATGGGGAAAGGATAGTCTTCAATAAATGGTGCTGGTAAAATTGAATAACTACATGGAAAAGTCTTTCAGCCTTTCAGACTTAGAAACTCAGGAGTTTACACTGTCTCAGTATAGACTCAAAACATAGAGACTGAGAAGCTAGAATGTCAATTTATTCACCAACAGTGAACAAAATATTTGTCAATCAAGTAGAAATGCCTGAATCAACAATTAGTCCTCTCTCTCTCTCTCTTTAGGGAAGAATCTGGGATGTCAGGTTATAACAAGGAAGTTAGTAAGTAATGAATCTAAGAGAGTGAATTAGAGATTAGTCAGCAGTGCATGTGTGTGTGCGTGCGTGCGTGCGTGCGTGTGTGTGTACCAACCATCGAGACCTGAGTGTCTATGTTCAAAAGCTGGGGAAGCCTCCTTTCCATCTCTGCATCCTGACTGTGAATCTATGACTCTACAGGTTAACATTCTATGTTCTAAGTTAATATATCCTTCCAGCTCACCCAGTCTATCTCAAAATAATACAAAAGATCAGACTTTCGCTTATAAAATAACAATTGTGATTTAGACTCCCTATAATTTTTCCCAGAACACCCAAATTAGAATTCAGGGAAACATGGTCAAAATGAGTAAAAATAACTTTGTGCTAGTTGAAGCTCTGTTTATTTATTCATTCTAGAAATATTTATCAACAGGCATTTAATGAACACTTACTTGTTACTTGGCACCATATACCAACATTGAGCTTGATGTTGGAGGAGTTACCGCAAAATAGAAGATATAATAAAATAAAGATCAAGGAAATTCTTAACTATACACTAACAAACAGAGTTCGTAGAAAGGAGAGAACACTGTGGGGAATCTGTGGCTGGAAAGCTTTCCTGTAAGGGGTGGGATATGAGCAAGACCTACAATGATGCATACTATTTCAAAAGAGAAAGAAATAAGCAGCATGAGAAAGTCTATCTAGAACAAAATGAACACATTCAAATTAGCTTTAGTCAACACAGGCAAGAAATGATCTGATCCTATGAGAAGAAGGAAAATTCTATTTTCACAGAAAAAGATATAACTATTTCCATCAACTACCTGTAGGCTATCCTTCATTACCTATTGTATTTTATTTGTGAGCCAGTTTTAACTTAAGACAAATACATGTTTTTAACTTTCACATTTGAAAGGAAATTAATACTCCTGAGTATGTAAAGGAGCACAATACGCCTCACCCAATGGCTAGATAACAGTGACTTGAGGTTTAGAGATGTATTATTGTGGCATTTTTTGCAGTCTGGTACTTTGTTACTGCAACTCTAGATCTAGTAGGGTCCTCTGAAAAAAGTGTGGCCTTTTTACAACCCACATTATATTAATTAGAAAACTACTGATTATTTGATAAGAGCAGATGTATTCCTGTGTACTGCAAATTTAACTCTCTAAAAAATGCTGTTGAGTCTTTGTAAAATAATGGCCTTACATTTTATAAGTGCTTGAACCTCCTGAAATCTAAGAGAGCACACAAACATTTCAATAGGGAAAAAGGAATAATTATCTTCCTATAGTCACAAGGAAACTCATGAGGCTAAGGACACATGGGAATGTGGTCAGTTAGTCTCACTGTGGTGGCATAGATCTTCACAGGCTTTCCAGACCTCAGAATGACTAGTCACTGAGGCTAGAAGCAAACCATTACATTTTACACTATTTAAAACACTTGTAAAAGCTAAAGTAAATGAATGGGACCACATCAAACTAAAAAGCTTCTGCTCAGCAAAAGAAACCGTCAACAAGGTAAAGAGACAACCATCGAATGGGAAAATATATCTGCAAGCAATGCCTCCAATAAGGGCCTAATATCCAAAATATACAAAGAACTCATACGACTCAATAGCAACAACAAAAAAACAAATGATCCAATCAAAAAATGGGCAGAGGACCTGAACAAACACTTCTCCCTAGAAGGCATACAAATGGCCAACAAATTTTTGAAAAGATGCTCATCACTGATAGCTATTAGGAAAATGTAAATCAAAACCACAATGAGATACCAGCTCACACCTGTTAGAATAGCTATAATCAACAGGACAAGTAATAACAAATGCTGGAGAGGATGTGGAGAAAAAGGAACCCTCATATACTGCTGGTGGGACTGCAAATTGGTACAGCCACTATGCAAAACAGTCTGAAGTTCCCTCAAAAAACTAAGAATCGACCTACCATATGATCAAGCAATCTGTCTACTGGGTGTTTACCCCAAAGACTTGAAAACCCATATCTAAAAAGATATTTGCACACCGATGCTCATAACAGCATTATTCACGGTGGCCAGGACATGGAAGCAACCAAAGTGTCCTATGACAGATTATTGGCTAAAGAAGCAATGGAATATTACCCAGCCTTAAGAAGAGATGAAATACCGCCATTTGCAACAATGTGGATGGACCTCGAGATAATCGTGCAAAGTGAAATAAGCTAGACAGAAAAAGTTAAGAATCAAATGATATCACTTATATGTGTGATATAAACCTAAAAGCAACAAATTAACAGGATAAACAAACAGAGACTCATGGACCTGGACTATAGACTAGTGGTTACCAGAGGGTAGGGAGTTGGGGGGAGGGGGGAGGTAGACAGGGTAAAGGGAGTCAAATATGTGGTGACAGAAAGAAATCTAACTATGGGAGGTAAACATACAGTGTAAAAAATATATATGCCTTACTTTTAAAGTGTACAGTTGAAAATTATTGGCTTTCGTTAACCAATGTCACCATAAAAAATAAATAAATAAATAAATAAATTAATTAATTAATTAATTAATTAAAAGGAAACAAACCCACTCAGGTAGAGCCTTTTATGTAAACATGTCCACATTTTCTTTCTTCCTCACCTAAGATCAGAGAGAATAATCCTTTGGAGAATATTATAGGTAGTTTGACTATAAGTAAGAAAAAGTGGTCTTAAAACTTTCTGAGCTCATTCAATAGAAGGCCAAGCGAAGCTGTTCCCCAAATGGCCATCTATCCTTTAAATACACACAGAGAAGTGACGTCGCCCTCACAGAGCATCTGAGAGGACTTTTTAGTTGTGTCCTAAGAGAACCCCAGTAGATATTGACAAGTGATATGTGTTAACTCCACTTTGTTGATGGGGGAGGCAAAATATACAAAATTCTATTATACTGTCCCCTTCCTATAGCCAGTGAGTGATGAGAAGAGAAGGCATATTTTCTGGTTCTCTATCACATCCCATTTTCAGCCACCAGATCCCATTCAATTATAGGGATACTCAACACTCATAACTTGATGACTGATTTCATCCCAACCCTGAAGTAATCACCTATGGTAATAACACGGGACTGCAAAACCACACCTCCAGAACAAAGCATATCGCAAAAACTAATTGCAATCCTGTAGAGTAGGTAAGCTCTTAAAAATAATTCCCAAACATTAGTATATCTGTTAAAATAAAGTTTGGAATAGCCCTACCCATTTTAACAAGGGGTTCCATGCCTCCCTCATCTATATGAGTCCTCATCAGTATTTTGCTTTGGAAGTTATCAAAAAACTAAATAGAGTGCAAAAACAGATAGAGTGATAGAATGGCTCAGAGGCACCCCTACCTTCTCCCTTCACTGGACCTTCCACTGCCATTACCAGACTCTGTAGCTCCCTGGGGTCTGCAACCTGACAACCATTAATTTTAGACCAATCCTTTGAGTTTACACAGGAAAAAACTGAGGCCCACAGAGTGACCACAGACATTAATTAATTACAAAGCAGAAGAGAAAGACAAATCATTTGATTCCTAATCCAGTGTTTTATAACACTGCCCCATCTTGCCTTTACTAGGTTAAGAGATTATTGTTATTCAATTATAATATAGTCCCAACTTTTCCTTCTCCTGTCTTCTGTATCATAACACAAAAGAAAATAAATAAACAAAAAAATAAGAGTTGAATTTCAGAAATCTTAATCCTGACTTTTTGTATGTCCTGGAAACAACACTAAAAGATATCTCCATGGCTATCACAGAGCTTAGCATGACTTCAAGCACATACTCACAGCTCAAAATCCCACACTGGTGAGTTCAGCTTTCTGTTTATTTGTTAGTTTTAGTCAAAGGCAAATGAACAATGAGTTTAGTCACTGGCAATAGTGGTGCTACAGTGTGAATTGGTTGAAAACAGAAATTAAAAAATAACCTGTTGAGCACTTAACAGGTGTTGAGTATGTGAAAGAACCAAATTTCCATAATCACCTTTATATTTTTCAGCTAAAAAATATAAAATAAAACCTTTTTATGTAGTTTCAGATTTTGAAAATTATTATTAGTTTCATGTTCACTTTAACTTGGCCCTTTGAAATGATAAAATGAGAATTAAGTTCTACTAAAAATATATTCAACTAACACTTTACCTGTCCAATATAGTCCAAATTTTAAGATTAAATCTTCTCCATATGACTCTAAACCTTACTCAACAGAATTTAGAACTGGTAGAGTCAGACCTGAAATATTTACTTTAAACCTTTTTCTTTCTTTGTTAAAAACAGTATTTTTCTATAATAATAAGAGTAAGTAATTGTAGAATATTCAGGAAATATAAGAAAGCAGAAAAAGAAACATTTTAAATTTACTATAATACTGACATCTAAAATATTTTAGTACCACATTTTAATAACTTTCTTGTGTCTTATTGCCTCTCCTCCTTCAGTATGAATGTTTTACCATGTTGTTAGATATTCTTAGAAAATGTGATGTTGAACGGCTGCCTCTTAATCTATTTAATTACAAGCCATTTAATTTCATCAATTCCTAATGTTAGGTACTTAAGGGACCTTCTTTTTCAGAGAGCTCTAATGACCACTAGTAGAAATAAGGCCACTGTCACATATGACATGCCCAACACACTGTGTCAATCAGTGACAGAGTCGCAGCCCTGAATCCTCTCTCATCCCCAGCAGGTTTAGGAACAAGGTGAGGTCGGTTACCCCAAGTTAGATTTTGATGGAGGCAATCCCTCTAGTTCATTAGTCTGATATTCCATCTAGAATGCCATAGTTTACGTGTTTTTTTTTTGGTTTTTTTTTGTTTTTGCATATTAAAGCAGACACTTGCCGAGTCTATTTTCAAATCCTTTACTGCACGGCTGCCATTCCTTCCAACATTTGGTTCCTTTGAAACTCTAAACCTAAGGGTTTATTAAGGCTTTAAGTATGCATAACTGTCTTGGCCACTATTCATTATTAATTTCTCTTGAGCAATACGTCTCGATGAAAGCAATTAGTATATGAGCAATCCAACCACCACTAGATATAACGACTGCCCTACTGTGGTGCAGCAGACACCTTTCA
>NW_006431918.1:10280197-10293476 GCF_000325575.1 Pteropus alecto | reverse complement strand
GTCCTGTGAAGGGAGGTGATGAATGGTATGTCTGAACAGCCTGGTCTCTGGCTTGGTGTCACTGAAATGCCACACTCCTCACTGAAGTCCGTTGATAAGCCTGACAGTGCTGAGCAACTTTTATCAGCAGACTTTATATTGAGGGACCCAAGCTGAAAGTTAGCACATGGGTTGTCCTGTCAGCACAGAAGGCTTATACCATTAGCAGATCTAAATAGAGTTTAGATTGTGGAGCCAAACAAAAATCTAGGTCATTAAGTACATAAAAGAAAAGGTTACAATGACTCCAATCTAAATAAGATGCTGTTTTGAGGGAACCAAAGAAATTACTCTTGCAGTCCATTGGTAATAAACAGTGGTTCGTATATTTGGGGCATCTTATTCTTCAGCCTATTTGAACTAAAGCATGTTGGGAGGGACCTGGGGTATCACCATGAGCCAGCTAGGATTATATATATATATATAATCCTAGCTGGCTCATGGAGAAATCAGAGAAGTTTTATATATATATATAAAACTTCTCTGATTTCTCCAGAGAGCTCATCCCTGGAGAATAACTAAACATTACGATGCCATATGACCATAAAAATGTAAAACTGTGATAGAAAATGAGATGCCCATGGGAATCTTAATTCATGAGACAAAATTCAAGGTTGTTCATAGAAATGTATACTCTTGATATTTATAATACACAATGAAAGTAGAATAAAACATAGTTTTCACACAATAAAATGGCTGCAAAATGAACTGGAGAAAATTCAATAGTTTTCTTTAGGGACTATCAAAAGCCACGATATCTTCCAAATATTCACCAGAGTTCAAGACTAATGGAAAACATGTGTGAAAAGCATTTGATAAATGGATTTTGATGCTCAATAAAGGAGAAATGTAACAAATTAGCCTTGAGTACGCTTGATTATGAGCAGAGAAGCTTTGGACCTATTCCCCAATCCACTTTTTTTTTTTTTTTTAATGAGAATCAAAGCTGACTAAATTTAGTCCCTTAACTTGTTGTTGTCGTCCATCACGTGCTGGAAATGCTCATGAGAAAGGAAGTTCTTGGAAAATTAAGTTTCAGGAGATATTCCTGAAACAACAAGAGAAAGCCATGAAGCAAGAGAAATAGAGACAATATCACTTGAAAAACTACAAATGTAATCACCAAGATGTAAATGCAATCATGGGAAAATCTCTCTAAGAAAGTCACATTAGAAATATTTTCTGCACTTGCGGAAAAATGGTGACATGACATCATGTAGGCAACTCTCTCACTGAACATAAAATAGAGGGAAAAAATGGCATCCGTGATAGAATGTAGAAAAGAATATCAAGACCATGCCAGAAATATTAAGGAAATGTTACTAGATGTCATGTAAATATAACACAGTGAAGAAGATATGGAGGCTGAGGGAGACAGAGTTATGCACCCCGCCTCCCAAGATGTCCATGTCCTAATTCCTGGAACCTGTGACTATGCTACATCACATGAAAAGAGAAATTGAATTTGCAGGTAGAATTAAGGTGATAATCAGTCGATCTTTAAATAATGAGATTATCCAGGTGGTCCCAGCATAATTACAGGTCCTTCAAAGTGGCAGAGGAAGACAAAAGAGGTGAGAGTGATGGCTTGACTTGTCCTACTGGCTTTGAAGATGAAGGAAAGGGGTCCACAAGTCAAGGAATGCGGGAGGTCTGTAGTAGTTGGAAAAGGCAAGGAGATGTCCCCTACGCAGAGCCTACAGAAAGGAATGCAGCCCTGCTGACACCTAATTTTAGCCCCGTGAGGTATAATATGTTAGACTTCCAACCTCCAGAGTGGCAAGATAATACATTTGTACTGTTTAAACCACGAAGTTTGTGGAAATTTGTTTCTGGCAGTCATAGAAAATTAAAGCAAAGTCCTCTTAAGAAAGTAGTGTAGAAATGGATAGAGGAGAGACCAAAAACAAGAGGAGAGATCCTTTCAAAAGCCCCAACTTTAGAGGACAAAAGTGTGATAACAAGAAAGCATCTTGGAAAAGAAGCACATCACTAGAAAAGTCACTTTGCCTCTGGAATCAGCAGTGTGCAAAGCAATTGTGACGGAGTGCCCAAAGGCTTATAAAATAAGTACATCAAAGAAAGTCAAGAGTGAGGTGAAGACTCTCCAAGATGTGGGGGGTGGGCATTTATACCTGGATATGGATGGTCACATCATAAACAAGGACACTAGACACAGACTACATAGCTGGTATAGAATGACCCAACAGAAAGATGTATACAGGAAACCGCTCCTCCAAAACAGAAAAAAAAAAAAGTTCCCCTGCTGCCACTTCCCACACCCCTCTCTGGCCTAACACTGAACAAGTAATGCAAGCTATATCAACCAGACACTGGGTATATGAAAGGAGATAGCGAGAGATTGCAAGGCAGAGCTCCCGTACTGTTTATGGGCTTGGATCGCCTGTTCTTTATTCAAGGATAGAGAGAAAAAGATTCTTCTACATTAAAGGAGAAGATACAAAAGAAGAGAATAATATTGATAAAGACATCATAGCTAAAGAGAAATAATGGTCAGAAAGATACCCTATGTTTTCAAAATGCAGAATGTGAAATAAAAGATGAGATGAAGAAACAACAGAGTAAATGAAAACTGAACTGTTAAATGGCAGTAGATAAAATATTCCTCCAAGAGAATAAAATCTAGTGGAAACATTAATATGCTCATTGGAAGAAAATAAATAAAACAGAAAATTAGACCAAATGAATGATACAGAGGACAGAAAACAGAGATTCGACATATGAATGATTATTATTTTTTCAAGAAGAGTCCAAAATAGGCAGAAAAGAAATAATTAAGATATAATCATCAGATATGCTCCTGACCTGAAAGGATATGAATGTGCAAAACAAATGGATTTACTATAGATGAGGTAATGTTACTGAAGAAATATGAGCCTTTAGATATAATCTAGAGGAATAAAATTAAATTCCAAGAATAAAGAGAGAACATAACCAGAATACAGGCAAAGAGAGTTAATCTCAGATTTCTTTTCCTCAACCTTGAAAACCAAATGACAATGGAGCAATTCTACATTTAGAAAAAAATTGAGTCTCATGATTTTATAATCAGCCAATTTGTATGATCAGGCATCCACGTACGCATGCAACTAGATCAGCCCTACTCACAGAGGTGCTCTGACCTCGTGTATTCCCCCTCTAGTTCACTCCAGCCATCCTGGCGTCTTTGATGTTCTTGAAAACAGCAATCTCTCCACCCCCCACCCACCTCTGCTCTCACTGCACACAAACAGCTTTAGCTGGTGCAAGGGAACAAACCTGCCGATTCCCTAATCTGATGTCTAGCCTCCAGAATTGTGAAAAAATGAGTGTTACTGGTTAAGCCACCCAGACTCTGTTTTAGTATATTTTCATTTGCTGTTTGTTCATTTAATATATATTTTATTATAGCAGCCCTAGCAAGTTAATACAAAAGACAACCTATGGTAATACCATTGAGCCTAAGTGCGCTGCTGGTGGGAGGAGTATAAATGGATACTTCTGCCCTAAAGGGCAATCTGCAACACCGAGCAGAAGCTTCCTAGTGCAGACATTCTTCCCCCAGAAATGCCACTGAGGACATGTACCCTAAGAAAAGCATTGGGATAGACAGAAAATGTATGTGCAAGAAGTTCACAGTAGCAAAAAGTATACACTTTTTATATATACTAAACACTTTTAATATATATTACTATATATAATATATGTATATACATATACATATATATATATATATGATATACAGTTGATCCTTGAACAACACTGGTTTGAACTACGTGGGTCCACTTGCATGTGATTTTTTTCAATAAATACTCTAAGTGTATTTTTTCTTCCTTATAATCTTCTAAATAATATTTGCTTTTCTTTAGCATAATTAATTGTCAGGATACAGTATATAACATAAAACATAAAAAAATCTTTTTTAATCAATTGTTTATGTTATTGGTAAGCCTTCTGGTTAACAGCAGGTTATTAGTAGTCAAGTTTTGGGGGAATCAAAAGTTACACGTGGGTTTTCGACTATATATGGGGTTGATTATGATAGTCTTCTGGTTTGATGGATTTAATTGAGGAATGCATATACCTCAGGTGGAATTTTTTGTCTGCTAAGGATAATGAAGGAAAATAGTGTGGCCGTCTTGTGGTAAACACACACGCACGCTCCTCAAATTTCCCTTGCCCCTTACTCCACTTTTTCACTAGCAACTACCTTATGTGGTCGCTTTCAAACTGACAAGTCATCTCTTCTGCTGTTTCCGATTCCTCTCCTTACAGTCTCCTCCAAGGCACGCCTAGCAGGCACCACCTCTTACCAAGCCCACAAATGCTTTCCCCGAGAACACCTAGGACCTATGTGGTGCCTGATCCAATGGCGACTCCTCAGTCCTCCTCATGCCAAGTGACTGATGAGCAGCATGTGACACAAATGTTCCCCTTTCCCTTGGGACAACACACTCTCTGGCTTTTCCTTCTGCCTCACTGGATCTCCCTTCTCTGTCTCCTAATTTGTTCTCCTTTCTTTAATTTCTTAATGGTAGATTGATCCATAACACGTTTCTCCTTTATTTACCTTACTCTGGTGACTCAATACAATCTCATGGTTTTAAACACATGTTAGAATCCCTAAATCTGTATCTCCAGCTAAGATTTCTCCAATTCCAGACACATACACAAACCTGCCTACTTCATATCTCCACCTGGATTTCTAATAGACATATCAAATCCAACATGTACAGAACTCAACCCCTGATCTTTCCTTTCAAACATATTTCATCTGTAGCTGCCTTCATTTCAATGAAGGGCAACCCCACTTACAGTTATTCAAGCCAATAACATGGATTTTTTTCTTCATTATCTTAATCACACACACACATCCTTTCTATCTTCAAATCGTGTTGGTTCTCCCTACAACATATACCCAGAATCTGACACTTACATCATCTCCACAGCTCACCATCCTTGTCTAAACCACCATCATCTTACATTCAAATCACTGCAACAAAATCCTACCTGGTCTCCCTTTCTCTGTCTTTGCCTTTCTACAGTCTCTCTCAACACAACATCCAGAGCGATCATCTATCTCCCAGGACCCTTTGCGGCTTCTCTTTCTCAGAGTAAAATCCAGGGCCTTGAAGCAGCCTCAAGGCCCCATACGCCCATTACTCCTCTGACCTCATGGCCTGCTACTCTGCCCTTTGCTCACTCCTCACTCCGGAAATGTGTCACTTGGCCACCACTCACTTTAAGGGAGCCTGGGAAATCAAGCTTTTTAGCAGGACATATTGCGGGCCCAATAAAATAGGAAGGAGAAGAATGAATATTAGAGAGGCAACCAGCAATGTCATACAAAATTAATTATTTTATTTTTCAAATAATGAAATGAAGTCTCAAGGAAGCTAGACGACTTTCCCAGAAAGTAATTTAGCTAGAAAATGGTAAACTGGAATTCAAATTCAGGTCTGATTCCATATTCCCTTATCTTTCTATTATATCAGGCAACCTCCATCATTTAATAGAATATTATAAACCTTTAAGTGCTTTTGAGGTAAAAATTTGTTCTCGAATTGCCTATCCCAAAATAGTCATCTCATAAATATTCTTGATGATGATTAAAATTACATTTCCAGATAATGCCAATCATAGTTTTACCTGTGCTAGAATGGGATTTTTAAAAATTCATTTTAAGTATTAGTTTCTTCTCTCAACTGCCACCAGAGTAAAGTCTATTAAACGTTTGTCTGCATTTTAACAACTTTAGTCCAGTTATTGTCTATGTAGGTGGCACATTTTACCCCTCTATGATACTTATAAAATTAGATTCCCTCATCTTCTGATTCTGATCTAAGTGGATTGAGGGGCCTGGGACTGAGCATTAAGAAAAAGCTTTCCATATCATTTTAATGTAAAGCCAGATTTTAAAATCACACATTTAATTAAATAATACCTCCAAGCGTGTATTCAGAGATTGCAAAGTCTCCTCATGAGATGATGACTACAAAACTTTCCTGACTCATCTCCTGTTACTCCTGTTCTTTTTCTACACACCCCAGACTTGACACAGCAGGCATTTCCCTGCTACTACTGTGAAGTCTCCTATTTCCATCTTTAGAGTCACGTAGCTGCTCTGAATGCTTTATTCTCTCCTACACCCCCCTCATCTGACAGCTGAACTACTTTTCTATCAAGATTAATCATACACAACACTGTTTCTGTGTAGAGATCTCTCTTTTGTCCCACACTGCACTGTTGCAGAGACAGCTAGAGGTTATCACAGATCGGCTGCTCCATTTCCTTGTGGTGATTTTTCAGCTGCCTGGCATCAAGGTGGCGCCGCGTAACTGGTTCTAGCCAATGGAATGTGGACATAAATGGTGTATCACTTCCAGGTAAAAAAAATCTGAGTATTAGGGGTAGTATCCTCCAGGAATTCTTCCTTCCATCTACCAGCTGGGTGACCTTAAAAGTATAAGATGGTGGAGACACAAGGTAGAAACAGTCCCAGTTTCTGAGTCTCTGCTTAGAGAAAATATAGCCAGGAGAGCTGCTCATTCAGGAACATCAGCACTGGCTTTTGCCTAAGCAAGAAATAAATTTTCTTTATATTAAGCCACTGGGATATGGAATTCTTTTTGACAGTAGTTACCCTATACTAAAATATAAGCCTTGCCCTTTTCTCCATTTGATATCTTTTTTACAGAATGCTTATTTCTATATGTTTACCTCCTTATTTGTGGATTACTTGTATTCTGAGTTGCAAGTCCAGCATAGATTAGGCACTTTTAATTAAAGTTTGTTGAATTAAATTCAATAAAAATTGCTAACGGATGTTAGTAGAGCCAGAGCTGCAATACAACTCCAAAAGACTTTAGGTCTATGGTGCCTGAGTTGTCTTTCCTTTATTTGATACAACTGTCCTAACTCCACGCTCAGGACACTCTGACCTGAAACACTTCTCCCTACCAAAGAATCAAGTTGTTTCTTTCCCACCTCTACCCTGCGTGTCATACCTGTAGTGATCTAAGTTTGCGTGGATACCGTACTAGATCAATAAATCCAAGTAGTTAAATGTTACTCATTCTGTACCGAATTCCCAGAAAAATGAGTCCCCAGGGCCCATGAACATGGCATGAACAAAGTATTTTATTAATATTATAAGAAGAGAACTTTTAGCTCTTAATGTGTCCATTTTCCTTGTTAGATTCTGTGCCGATTAAGGGAAGAGCCTTCTGTGTCTTTGTATCCTTAGCAGCTAGTCCATGCTTTGCTTGGGACAGGTTTAATAAACGTGTTTTGTAATCGAACAGAATGGAGCAAGTTAAGAAGTAGAATTTAAATATATGATTTTCTAATTGCTCTCTAATAAATAGGCTCTTCTATGGCAAATACTTATAACCCTCTCTAACCAGGTTGAATAGCCATTAAAACATAATTATTTACTTATATACATAATTGCTTCCTTCCAGAAAAGTGCTAGAGATTGTTTTTGATCGGTAAGGGACCTTTGATTTCCTGGCCTATAAAGTGTGTGGGTATGTGTGTGACTAGGTATTTAAGAGAAGGTGCTGTTTGTAGCTTTCTTTATCATTAAAGAGACCTGAGCTACCTACTATGGCTTTCCCAAGGCCTCAGTATCAATTGACTTAGCGGCCCATTCCCAAAGCAATGCTCATCTTCTTTGAAAATTACCCACTGAATGAGAAAGAGAGAATAACAGAAAAGTGGAAAAAATGTTCTCAGAAACATTAATGGTTTAATACCCTTTATTTCCATTATGTGCTTGGCAAACTTGTAGATGTAGGTTTTGGAAGCTATTAACGATAGAGTAGGTTTTAACAGAATTGCTTATCTTATTTTTTAACCTATATGTGAAAACCATATGACAATTTTAGAACCAACAGGTTGTTTTCAAAACTGTACATCTTCAATGTTTACTCTTACTGAAAATACTTAGCTTAGGAATATTTACTGTATTGCTCCAAAATTCTTTGCATTCTAGAAAAGCTGGGAGATCCCAACAACTGTTTCCCTCTGTTTCCATCACAAGATACAAGGTAATTGCCCACTCAATGTAATCATGTTGCCTTTTCATTATTAAAAATTATTAAAGAAGTGGATCTGACATCCTCATCTGCATCAATGCATTCCTCCCTAGTTTTCAAACCTCATAGTCATTGCTCATTTTTATAGCCAAATTCAGAGCATGTGTGTCAGACTTAGCTGTCAGAAATTGGACCTGTTCTTAACTTCAATCTGTACAACTCCCTGGATTTTTAAAAGCCATTCATTAAAACTATACCTAGCTTTCTTTATTCCTTGATATCCACATCTCAAATAGAGAACCTGAGTGTTCAGAGCCCACATTTAGGATTATTAAAAGAAAAAAATAAGCACCACATGTATTTGCCAAGTTGTCCTGACTTTGGTTTAGTTGGATCACCAACCCTCCATCAGCAAATCAAGCTTATGAATAGTCTGGACCATATTTCTGGGGGAGATCTGGCTTGAGTTTAGTCTGTCAAAATGATTGGGAGATTTCCAGCAGTTCTAAAGAAAATTTTGTTGAAAGATAGTGTTCCTTTAATTTATGGTCTCCCAAAGTCAGAGTTATGGGAAAACTTCCTTATTAGGAACAAAATCAAAATCCCAAAATTCACATAGAAGCATCCCACAAAGAGGCATACTGCCTCTGCAGATAATTAAGAAAACGTGTAGGAAACAAAAGATATTATTTAAGTGTGACATAGAATTCCACACATAATCAAAAGAGGGGCAGAATCAAAACTAGATTTAGGATCTTGTCCTGGCTTTGGCCCTCAGGTTCTGACGGACAAATGTGAGGGCTGCCAGGCCTTGCCTCATTTCCTGCCTCTGCAGCTGGCACCCTTGGATCCTCAAGAGCATCAACTCTCAAATGGCTAAACCCTTGCAGAATATATGATAGGCTGGGGGCATGTAAACAACGCATATTCTTGGTACCAACTGCATATCTCCTGGACCAGAATCTTTAGGAATAGTGCCTGATTCTTATAAATACTCCAGGTAATTCCTATTCGCCATAAAGAACAAGAACTATCACTTTGGTGCCAAACCTAATGTTAGGCAAGAATTAAGATTCAAAGTACAAATTCTAAGATTCTGTGACTCAGCATCATCACTCTTTTTGATATTCTTGCCCTGACTTAGTGCCCCAAGCCCAATCAGTGGACGTTGGCTTATCATTAATATGCAGTCTCTATCTTGTGTCCCAGTTCAAATAATGGGAATTTTTGTCTTATTCCTTCATGACATACTGCCTGCAACCTGCCTAAAACTCTGGTCCCCTTAGGAAGGTCAGTTTTATGGCCGCTGTGTGAAAGTCTGTCCCTGAATGTTTCTGTGGCTGCAGTCTGGCCCCATAACAACTGGCTTGCCTGCCTTGCCTGAAACTGAGACTCACTGCCCTGCATTTCCTTCTCCATCTGCCACTCACCTTTCAGAATCACCGGTGCCTGTGTTTCTGTCTCTCCCTCCAGCCCCCCATCAAGACTACTGCCTGTTGCCTATCACAGAGGCTTCAGATACCATAATCTGGATGAACATTTTTGGGGGTCCTGATTTTATGCACCCAGGACCTGCATAACTCTAATGCATGGGTAAGTTTATTTCTCCTTATCCAATTGCAGTTACCTGGGCCATGTCTACTCATGTCTCAAAATATGGTAAGAGACTTTTTAAGGGAACTTTCAGTTACAAAGTTCCATAATACTCTGACTTAATGTCCTCAAAAATACATGGAGATGTGTAACAGGAAAGAGATGTTTGAGTGAATGAGTTTTCCAAGTTTTCCCCCATTCCTCCATGATGGCAGAGACAAGGCTACTGTAAATGTAATGATGAACAGAGACAGATGAGCCACACAAGCTAGAGAATTAAAAGTAGGATGAACTGTTCCAGTGTTCCCAGGACTGGGTCATAGGGCTTTCAGAGATCAAATTGGACATCCCTGACAAAATGGGATGAGTTGGCCACCCTAGCATTTGAAATTGTTTGGTCTTTGGCTGGATCTAAGATTCAGGATATAAAAAAGTTGTACCAAAAGGAAAGGAAATTTGATTTATTTAATGTATTTTGAGAGAATATGTAAATATTAAGATTCCTTTGAATTACTCTGGTCTGTTAAACTATACTTCTTTGAATGCAACTTTATTCAGAGACTAGCTCACATGGTCCCCAGCTTTTGTGTTACTTAACAATTAATGAAAAAAATGTAATCATTATTAATAATATTGCCAGACACTTTTTGAGGACTTAATATGACAGCCACAAATATTATCTTGAATTACAGTCATAATGACCTTAGTAGGTGAGTACTACTTTAGCCAAATTTCATCAATAAGAAAATAAGTTTAGGCAAGTTTTCTAAGAAATCTTGACCCTGACTTGCCATATGATAGACAATTAAAGGAGCCTCAGCTCTACGCCAATAACATACAACTTGTCAGAGTACAGAGGATTAGTTGGACGTAGTCTCACTGAAATATACACACATATGCATGTCCCTGGATGTACATATTCTGATATATCTTAGAGTCAAAGTCATCAAGGCCACTGCAGAAGAATTATTTAAAATATTGAGGCACATGCATGTTTTGTTTTTTTTTTTCAGCTAAATATTACAGGTCAGTGGAAATGCTAAGGAATTTGGGGTTGTAGGAAATTACTGCAGACATTCCAGGCTCTGTCTCGTAGGTTGACACTAAGGGTTGACACTAAGGGTTGACAGAGAGGGGAGGGTCCCCTTGTCAGTAAGGGATGACGCTGTGAAACTTTTGCTCTCAATTTGACCCCCGTTTACACCGTTAACGTTTAATGAGCACTTCTTCTGTGTCTAGCACTGTATGTATATTATCTCTTTCAGTCTTCACAACAATCTTCTGAAGCAGTTATTGCGGGCTTTATTTTACAGAATCACAGAGAGATTAAGATCAGAAGACTAACAAGTTGTAAAGCCAAGACATAAACCCAGGCGATCTGGTTTTATCCATTTAATTACTTCAATTTTCTACTGTAATGCATTGCAAGACTGTTAAAGTTACAGGAAACCGTAGTGATTATTCAGTTAGCCTAACCTCCTCATTTTATTAATAGTAAACCAAAGATCCAGAGAATATAAGAGATTTAGGAAGATAAGTGTGTAAATCACAAAGAACACAGGGTTTAGAGACAACCTGGGTTTGATCCCTACCTCTGCTGCCTATTAAGTGTGCCATGCGACAATTACTTAATCTCTTTAAACCTCAATTCCCTCATATAAAATGAGAATAATGATATCTACTTATCAGGAAGATTTCAAGATTAAATAAAACAATGCATGTAAAGTATTTAGTAGAGCTCCTTGCATATAGTAAGGGATCCGTAGATGAAAGGTCTATTAGATTATTGTTGTTGTTATTTTTGTTATATTATAAGGACCTAGTAGGTACTACTACGACCACCTACTATTACTACTGCTACTACTAAGGCTACTGCTATTATACCATCATCATCATGCCACATCATACAGTAGTCAATTGCAGAAGCGGGTTTAAAATCTGGTTGTCTAACTTATCATGATGACATACTTCTTCCTGATTATAGGAACGACAATAACACTCCACATGAAAAAGCATTTAATGAAGACCTTTGGAATCTGATAGGTTATTTGTAATGTGGCCACAAAGTTGCCAATAAGAATATGTAAAAATTTAAATGGCACAGTGCATGAAGAAGCAAATTCAATGCCATGGAATCTTGGACACTAATGTTTTTTTAGAATATCTTCCAAGTTAAATATAGATCCAGTACATATATTGATTGGGCTTTGGTTTATTTTTTATTTCTTTTGGCTTTTGTATGCACCATGAACAAACGGAAGACAGCCAATCTTGGATCTGTAGCACAGATTTGAAAGTATGATAACAGGGTCCACAAGCTAACCCAACAGAGATTTAATTTTATGGAGCTATATTTCTGTAAAAGTTGACAAATTAACAGCCCAAATGCAACTTCAGCTGTGATTACTGACAGCCATTCCAAAAAGCCATATTGCTTCTCTCTTCTCCTCCATTTGATATATGAAATATTATTAACATATATTCACATGCATAAACTTTTCTAAACAGGAGTATAATGAAGACTAGTTTGTAACACTCTCTGTCTCATATACAAACCATTTCACGTGGTCACTTTTTATTACACGAGTAAGATACTCTATTAGTGAGAAAAAATTTAAAAAATAAGTTAAAATTAAAAACTTAAAATCACCAATATCCCACAACATGAGATAACCGTTGTTAATACTTTGTTGTTTATATTTTCTGACTTTTTATAAGTGAATTAAAATTCATACATAGGTAAATACGGACAAACTTTTGAAATATATAAAACTATAATACTTTTTCCTATGGCATAATAGAATAATTGTTTTCCCATATATAATATAAGTGAATTATATGATGCTTTTAAATAGTTGCCTGCCATTCCATTATGTCAATTCACCATGAGTTACTAGTCAATCACTGTTACAGATGGTTGGATTATTTACAATTTTCTTGCTGTTGTCAACAACTTGTTTTTATAAACATCTTCATTTGTACACCTTGGCACATGTGCCTAAGTAGACATCAAAAATTCTAGAAATGGAATTTCCTAATAAAGACTGCATATTTTTAAGGCTTAATACATACTTTGTAATAAGTACCATGCATGTGTTTGTAATATGTGTATATATCTATTGCCATATTTATCTACAGAACCAATGCACTTATTTGCACTTCCAGCAGCAAATATAGGGAGCCTTCCCCACTGCCTTTCACAGCTGAGTGAGCCAGTGCCTTGCCTGGGTGGTCATGGCTTCCAACAGGAAAAAATCAATGAAAACTCTCTCATCAGTGCTACCTTTGTGACACAAGGAAAGAACAAGAGACAATACTCAGCTGCCGTGAGGACTTCCTGCCCTACCAGCTGGCTAATCGCTGCTGACAATGCCCAGTGTACTGTGATGTCATAAGTTATCAAAGAAAAACATCATTCAAAAATAACAAGGCAATTGAGAATTGCTAGACACTATTGGAGAAAAAAGTTCTGATTGTAAAATACGTAACTGTTTTGCTTTATCAAATGGAACAGGAAAAAAAGGGCTGGTCACATTTGGCAAAGAACAATAGTTTTTCCTTTGAAAAATCTGAAGAGAGAGAGAGAGGGAGGAAGAGAGGGAGGAGGA
>NW_006431918.1:10272353-10280136 GCF_000325575.1 Pteropus alecto | reverse complement strand
AGAGAGAGAGGAGGGAATCATTACAAATCTGCAAAATCCGCTACAAATTTCCTGGCCAGTTGGAGTAGAATATTAGAATGCCCAAACAGCGGGTGGAGAGATCTTTCTCCTCTCCCTGGGCAGTATTTTCAATCGTTTCCTACTGGAAGATTTAAAAGCTAAAAGTGGACTGTCTCACTGGATTGTAAACAAGGGCAAAGCAACAGAATGAGACTGACACCTCTTCCTCAGGTCGCTGGCTTTGCAATGAAGGGAGCTACTTAACCAGGCTGCTTTGCTCTCTCCTGGAATCAACAAAGCAGAAAGGGAAGATTCCAAGTCAGAGCTGGGGGACACCAGTTACGTGTGCACAGTGGATGAGGCTGCCTGTTAGGAGTGGGCAATGAAGTGCGATTTACACTTGGGGCAAACTAGTAAGGAAAGCCTAAAGCTTCCTACAGGCTTTCCCAGTAGCAACTAATTTCATCCTATGACAAATTATCCACATTTTCTAATGAGGAAATTGAGGCATACCAAGATTAAATATTTGCCCAAGGTAGTACAACTAATAAATGGAAGAGCTAGGCTCTAAAAACTACATTCTTGGCCACATCAGTATGCCATCTCTTAGGGCACAGTTTCAGAGACAGGGTAGGACTGAAGGCTTATAGACTAAGGTTTAAGCCCCACAGCCACATCCTATTAGCAGTTCTAAGAGACCAAAGGGTGTTTAATTTCTCTAAGTCTCAGGCTGCTAAAACAGGTAAAATCCAGATCTCAGTTCTGTCCTTATTCTCCCTCTCCAACCTGCGACCCGCCCCTACCTGGATGCAGAGCTCAGCACCCCTTCGAGTTCCCCATCCCGCCCTGTTTGTGCTGAACTTGAATCTGCATTTTTACTCACTATGCAACTGATTTTTATTCACACTAAAGTATGATCATTATTCCCTTAGAAAATCCTTTCATATAAAAAACATTGAAACAATAAATCTTCATATAAAAACAACTAATTTCATCCTATGACAAATTATCCCCATTACAAATAAACAGCATTTATTTGTAAATAATTTATTTGTAAAATCATTATTCCCTTAGAAAATCCTTTCATATAAAAACATTGAAACAATAAATCTTGTGTTTCTGAAAATATTGTAGGGGACTCAAAGGAAGGAGGTGAACTACACTGCAGACTTCAGAGAAACTTCTTAAACATTCCCCATAAATGTCCCCATTGGTCCCATTCCACTATCAAGCAGGGGAAGGCACTTTCAATGTCATTTCCTTCTTTCAGTTCCCAGAATTGCCAACTGTCTCTTCTGAATTTTCACCTGGGCATCTTTAAGATTTCACTTCTTTCTTCTAAGTTGTAAACAGCATTTATTTGTAAATAATTTCATAACTATGATGCTCCAATATCTTCCTGGGCCCCTTGCTGTTTCTGAAAATATTGTAGGGGACTCAAAGGAGGGAGGTGAACTACACTGCAGACTTCAGAGAAACTTCTTAAACATTCCCCATAAATGTCCCCATTGGTCCCATTCCACTATCAAGCAGGGGAAGGCACTTTCAATGTCATTTCCTTCTTTCAGTTCCCAGAATTGCCAACTGTCTCTTCTGAATTTTCACCTGGGCATCTTTAAGATTTCACTTCTTTCTTGTAAGTTGTAAACAGCATTTATTTGTAAATAATTTCATAACTATGATGCTCCAATGAGATGATGGATATGAAAGTGATACATTAATTGAAGATATCATTAATATTCCCCTAAAAGAGTAACTTGAAACATTGACTTAACTAAACTTACGATTGCAAGTGCACAATAAGTAATTAGAGAGAACATTTCTACACATCGGCGATTGATGCCAGGTGCACACTTTCCCACAAACCACGCCTTGGCAGTTACATACTAGACGATGTAGAGCTGGTTAGACAAATTCCCAATACTGACTTCAAGCAACTCTCTCTTAAAAATGCAAGCAGCCCCCTCCCTTCCCAGTTCGTTCTTCAACCTTACTGGTCTTCTTCTTACCATCTTACTTTCTGTACCTTACAAGTCTCAGATGTATATCTTATATACACAGTTTCCATTTTTATCTTAATACCTAGTTCTTCCTTCTCACCTTGGAATCTGGACTCTCTCTCTCTCTCCAGTGCTATAACGAAATGGATGCTTGTAAATCCACAGAGACCTCTCTGTTGGAAAATACAATGGCCGTGTCACCTTCCTCATTCTCCTGGCCTACCCGACTGCATTGACTTTGCCAAGTTAACCTAGGGAAGAGTTTCAAGCAAAAAGACTCTTCCTCAAAGGCAGATAATATTAATCAACTTGTCTAATGGTCTGTTCTTTTTTAAGTTATTAAAGATATATTTTAACTACCTGCTTTACCAACACATGCAACATCGTACCATGAAAGTACGGCTAGTGTTTAAAGAATTCTTCCAAATCATACAGCTTATATATGAAAGAAAACTCAATAAAGGTCTTCCCAAATTTGATGGCAATCCCAACAATTTATATGACATTACCAGGAAGAAGGTATGAAGCTGAAACAAATTTTTCAATGTTATTAATAATAAAAAAATAAATTTCAATCAACTAGAGAAATGACTGAAATACCTTTGCATTCTCTCTATGAAAAATATTACAACATTATTATTTTATGCAGAGGTGGTAAAAAAGTATAGTCAAAAAAACAAGAGAAAACACCAATATGAAAGTGTGCATGGCAGTGTATTAAGAAAAACGTTATGCTATTTTTCTGGATTTATGTTATGTGTGTAATTTCTCAGATATTATTAATTTATAACTTCTTGTGATTTCTTATTTGTAATACTTACTTTTTAATATAATTTTATATTTGTACTTTGTGTTATTTTTTAAGGAGGGTGTCCCAAAATTATATAAGTTTCAGGTCCACCCAAACTAATACTTACTAATTATATATTAGCTCTTCTACATAGGAATATACACCATTAATTCAAGAGCTTTTCTGGATAATAAAAATGAGGTATCGTTATTAATATCTCATTAAATGACAGAAATCCCTCTCATTCCTCCCATCTTCCTGGGCCCCTTGCTGTTTCTCTGTCTGTGATTGTACTCACAACCGTGCTACATACTGAGAATGTAAGATAATTAGATAACACCCCTGCTTCGAGTAGATTCAAGCCTAATGAGAGGGAGAAGACAAACACTAATAATTATGCAGTAACTTGATAACTGCTCTAAAGGAGTTAAGAGCAAAAGGTTCTCAGAGCACAGAGTGGGGAGAGACTGAACCCACATTGGGGATTCAGGAAAAGCATCACAATAAAGGTAATAATAGCTGAGTGGGCATGAAAGATGAGAGGAAGGAAGCCTGACAGAGAAGGGAGACAGCAACCCCACGGGGAAAATTGCAGGTTAATTTATGTGAGCAGAGCATCAAAATCATTCTAAAGAACATAGTCAGATATGCCGTGCTGGCATACAGGGATCAAAGAAACAAACAAAAACAAGCCAAAAAGAGAAGCATCGCTAGCTTTTCAGAAGAATTAATAAATGATAGGCATATATGTGGCATACTCCAATATACCAAAGGTTTATAAACCTTAAAAATTTGTAGTTTCAAGCTCTAGTATCACAGAGCTACATGTTGAGAATGTACTCAGGCCTGGGCACTGAATCCTCCAATGCTTAATATTTGTGTCACCTGGGACAGCTGTGTAATTTCTCAAAGTCTCAGTTTTCTCACCTGCAAAATGATCATGTACTTACAGGAGGAATTTGTCAGGAAGATTAGACCAACTATATGTGGCATATAGTATGTGGCATATGTGCTCAGTAGTGCTGAGCAAGTATTATCTGTTATCAGTAAGTGAGGCTAACATATCTAGATTTTTCTAACTTTAAAGATATATGTGAATCGCACATCTCTTTGTTACACTGATAATTAACTTGGTGAAAGACAGCAACTGTCAGCCAAACCAATCAAGCTGGAAATAGGAAAGTTCTTGCAAATAGAGCAGTACAAAGAATTCCAGAAATGCTCTCATATTGTCTATCACAATCCTTTAAGAATAGACTAACTTAAACAAACAGCCAAAGCACTCCACATCAGAAATGTACATATAGGAAACAAAGCCAAAAAAACAAATCTCAATGAAAACTAACCCTCTTGTGAGGAAATGAGCCCTTGCCTCTATATAAGTCATGGTTCAGAGTATATTCCTGCAAAAGTAAAGGACTTACCACGTTTAGGCTTGGGAGGAATGTCTCCAGGCTGACCTACTTGGAGAGAGCTTTTTTTTTTTTCTTTTTTTGAGACAATTGCACCTGAATCAATAGCTTGATTCTTTCCAGCCTTAACAGATTTGACTGCTCATTTAATGGTAAAATGTGTATATTTTTAAGGAGGGACATCAAAGATTAAATCCTGGATTTAATCTAAGAAAATTATGGAGTAGTGAACTGTGTTATATTTTAGCCCAGTAGGCCATGAAATCTATCCCTTTAGAATTAGAAGGTAAACATGCAGTCCTAAAGACACTGAGGAGTGGCAGCCGATACATCTGTCTTCTCACAGTAAACTAACCTCTTCGTGTTTGTTACTGGGGATTCTGAAACTAACTGTCAATATTTGCAAATTGATCCTCCGAAGAAATGTGGCTCAGGTCGGTTTTGTTTAGGGTTTTTTTTTTTTTTTAGTATTATGGCACTACAATAGGTTCATAATCTAGAAACTAAAATATATAAAAATTTCTTAGACATTCAACGATTTCCCATGAACATAAAAATACAGGAATATGTGTTATTAACCAGACCTGACTCACTGCTGGTCATCACATGAGAATGTATAAATGTGGAAAGCCTCTGAACTTACTCATTTCTTGTTTTTTTCCCGAGCATTAATTTCACTGACCATGTTGTGCCAGAAGATCATAACCTTGACTGATAAGTTCTTAAAACACATAGAATGGGTCATAAAAGGGGAGGAACAAAGCTCTTCCTAAAGGAAGATTTGCATAAAGTGATAGTTGCATCATTTAAGTGGAATAGGCAACTTTACAGATCTCATTATGTAAGACTTTATTTTTTTTTTCACATTTTAATGTTGTATTTTATTCTTCAATGCTCCATCAATGATGTGAGACTTTAATAACAACCAACAGTCATGTGGTAACAGGGTTGGGCATTGGGCAGTTCTGTAGCCATACTTATATACACCGTACAGCTTCTGAAGACAGTACCCACTGATGGACTTGATGGCTTATTATCAAACTGAATGATTTAACCTGGCCATCTAGAGTGATCATAGAACATCTTTGGGAAAAATATTACAAAAGTGGTCATTTTTGTGGTCCATCAAGGGATCATTATATGGTGACATTAGATTAAAATGTTACTTACGGTAGCAAGAGTTTTAGATTGAAAATTATACTTAAAAGAATTACCTTTAAGAGGAATTCAGAGAAAAGGTAGTAGATAATAGTTGCCATTAGATACCAACCAGCCACACTCCTTTATCTCTACGTTCCCTCCCCACCTCAACGTTAAGAAAGAAGTTTCAGATAAATGTTTTATCGATGGAACTGTGAAGGGTGCTGTTATTTCCATGTCTACCTTGCTCAGGGCTACACTTAACCAGTCATGCTTGAATGAAGTGCAGGATTTGCCTTAAATTACAGTTGGCGAAGAATGTGGCCTTCATCCTCCTAGACTGTCCCAGCGTCTCCGTCATGTTTGGGATAGGCCAACAAGTCTGTTGAATTTCTTATTTATCTTACTAGAGAAAGTTAAGTCTGATGGTATTAATATTTAAGGCAGTGTGTTCTAACTTTTCCCAAGTCATGGCACTTAGAGGAAATAATAGTATTATACTACACTGCAATAAACTGAGAAAGCAGTGTGTGTCCAGAAGTAACCACCTTGGGGAGGAGAAGAAAGTGGGGATGAAGAGAGCCAGCAGCCTGGGTCATGCCCCACAAGACCTGACTGCATGATCAGTGTCATGGCACACCAGGAACCCAGCACAGCATCCGCCAGGGAGAGGCTCCTCTGGGAACATAAGTAAAATTTTGAGGTCTTCATGATAGGGAACTATGAGTCAATATTATTTGTTACAAGGTAATACTATTATATTACTAATTATATTTTATCCATTATTTAAATAATTTTGGATGCTATGAAAACATCTTATAAACAAACTATTTACATATAGCTTTCTTTTCATTCCTTAATTCTCTAAGGTCTTGGCATGAATGTAGTGGAAAGCACATAGGCTATAGAGTAAAACAGACCTCCTAGCAAATATTGGTTGTGTGCCATATGGCCTCAGACACCACACACTTTCTGAGACTTAGTTCTCCCACATTAAATGGGAATAATACCTACTTCAAAAGACAGTTGTGATTTTTAAAAAGCTGGTAGCACAGAGAAATAGATGCTCATTAAATATTATCTCAATTCCTCTCCACAGGTGAGAATTATTATTATCAGAAGTTAAATTCCCCATATCTGTTATATTACTTTACTTCCTTTTCCTGCTTTCTGCTATCCTCTATCACCTCTTTGTCACCAACCTCTCCTTCCTTGCCTTGTTTTCAATATCTAGAATCCCTCTTTATGTTCTTACTTTCTTCTCTCTTAAAACTGAGGAAAGGAGGGAGAAAAAAGAATTTGGATAGGAATCAATGGGTTATATGGTCATTTAATTCAATTCAGCACCCAGATCTTGTAATATATCGCCCAAATCATTTCAACTAATAATAAAAAAGAAAAGAAATCATTTTTTTATCAGGCAATTACTGTAGTCAAGTCCTGTGCTGTTGAATCTCTCAGTCTCCACGATAGCCACCCTTTGGGTCAGTGGCTCTCAACCTTTATACTCATTGCCATGCCAGAAAAAGCCGACCCAGATACATCAAGAGGAACAGTTCATAGAAGTAGCAAGTCTCATTAAGAGGACCAGATGCTGGGTGCTCAAGTGATACTTGCTCATTGCATTAGTGTTTTAAATACCCACTAATACAAGTGTCTGAAGAGGCAAAACTGAGCTACGCTGTGGATTCACAAATCGAATACAAACCTATTGCTCTAGAAGTTAAAAAAAAAATCAAGGCAAATCTAAAATGAACTTAAAAAGATAGACATTAGATATTTATATCTATCTTGCTTTTATATTTTTGTTTAATTTTCCTTCATTAGCATGTGTGATACAAGGAAAAATCAGAATGCATTTAGAGTAGGCAAATATTCTCTGAGTTCTCCTTTCCTAAAAACAGGAAAAAGTAAAAATTTGATTATGACACTGTGGTGGAGACAGCAAGAATTGGCATAACAATAAAACTTCCAAGATTGGATAATTTCTACAAAGAATGTGCAGGCTGGGATCCATCTCCTACCGCTTTCTGAAATGCTTCCTCTATTAGTCCAGATATTGTGCCCTTGGTGGAAAAGAGCAGGCAGCATACCATCTTAGCAAGCTTGTAAACAAAAATGTTTAAATGGTCTAAAAAGGCAATAACACTAACCATCGGAAACTGCTGCTGACATTATGCAAGCAGAGAAGTTAGAGAGCATGTGAGTCATTTTCATAGCCATCTCAATAATAACTTTGTCCAAAGGCACTACTTACTGTTATTCTCTGTGATACTATCACTCACAGGATGCAAGACATGGTGATCTATGTAGAGAAAAGGGTTTCCGAAGGGGTTGTAGGGGTCTCCAATCATATTGATGAATTTCCAGTAAATTTGCCTATGAGACATGAGGTGTTCAGTAACAAGACCTATAAGTCAAGATGTATAACGTTGTCAAAA
>NW_006431918.1:10230411-10272327 GCF_000325575.1 Pteropus alecto | reverse complement strand
GAAAATGACATCAGGTGGATTTATTGTTATTTTAGAAGCAAAAAGTAATCATATGTGTGTACCTCATAAAATCATATTAATATCCCTACAGTAGTATCTATATTAATAACTCTCCAGTATCTCTATATTAGAAATTTCTAACTTATTTATATTTTTATGGTAATAAGATCAAATATGATTCTGCAAAGTACTGTTTTAATAAGACTAAGTTTGAATGGGGGTGGGATGGCTTAGCTGCACAGTGACAAGGGCTACCATTTGTACAGAATTCAACGTGAAAACTGCCACCTAGAGTATGGCAGCAAGATGGCCCTGTATGGAAAGAAGAGGCAGAAAGGAAAGAGGAGAAAGAAAGGTAGTATAAGTTATTGAAGAATGATCCTTCTAGGCAAATTTTCACTTACAAAATGTTTGATTATTAGGGGGTGTTAGAAAACAAAGAAAATATGTTTACAATGAAAACTGTTGACCCTTAAATATTAAAAAACAAAAGTCCACAGAGAGAGAGAGAAAGAGAAAGAGAGAGAAAGAGAGAAAGGGAGGAAAGGAGGGGGGAACTAGAATGGGAACTAGAAGTAGAAACAGACATTGGAGCTGCCTAGTATCATTCTAGGTTCCTCAATCAATTAGAAGGGTAAAAGCTCCTTTTATCCCTAATGCTCTAGACCAGAGTCAGCAAAAGACAAAGCCCTAATTAAATAACACCAAAACTATCAACAAAATGGCCGGGAACTGAAGGGAGAAGAAGCAGAAGTATTGGCCAGAGGAAGAAAAAGAGATCAGGACAAAAATATATTGACTAGAGTTTTATGTTGAAAAAAGCAGAAAAGGTTAAGAGACTTGGAAAAAGGATGGAGGAAGACAAAAGTAGACAAGTTTTTTGAGGGAAGTAAAAGAAGGGAGCCCATTGTACACACAGCACATCATGCCTCTCTGCAGCCAAAGAAAAGCATGCACTTGACCTGCCTGACTTGGTGCTGCCATCAGTAGTCATCATTATCACCATGAGCAGCAGCAGGATACTTACCCATTCTGTGCTACTGTACTAAACACTGCATACAGATCATCTTGCTTCATCATTCAAGTGCCCTTATGAACGACATCCTATTTATATCTCCATTTTTACAGATGAAAAAAACCAAGTCTCAGAAAGCTGGGGTAATATTTACAACTTTTCATTGTTTACAGTTGATAAGACTCTGCACTCAAACACTTAAACTTTTAAAAATTAAAACCAGTCTATCTTGCCTGATTCAAATTGATGGAATTCTGCACTCCCCACCCGGCTCGTAATAGTAACTAACATACAGCACTCACAAGATGATACATTTTCTTATCTGTTTCATTAACCATCATTTGGTAATTATTATATTGCAACACCTCCCCTTGTCAATGATCCTGCTAACCAAAAATTTTAATTTTAATAAAAGTCCCAATAACAATAAAACGTCTAGGTGAATAATATGACTTTAGTAGGACAGCATTTGAATATATCCATTGAATGCTGTAGCCAAATTATTTATGCATGATTGATTTAAAGAAATTCCTCATTTTATGTAGAAGTTGACTAGAAAAGCAGATGTGTAGTTGGGATAGAGAAACATTATAACTAGGTAGTAGTCACATTGATATATTCAGGTACACTATACAAGTTGATTGTTGCTTGCTGGAACACAGATTTTGAGCAAGTTCACATACACATTAAAATACTTTTGTCTTCCTGTTTTGATGTGCCTGGCACAAACATATGATATTTGAGATTAATCCCTCTGAACACACAATTTTTCCTTAGGTCATCTTATGTGTGTGGTCAAATCATAATGTTGAAGTATAGAGCTCCAAAGTCTATATCAGAAGGTCAGAGGTACTTGTTTTTTTTTAAAAAATGAAAGAGCTACTCACAGTTTAAAGTGATGGTGTATTCATATCCACATTATGGCAAGATTGGGTAGATATTCACCAATTTTATTTTTTTCAGAGAGGGAAGGATAAAGCTCTCAGTGTTTCTTATAGTTAGGTTAGGTACAGGTGACTGGGTTTTGGCCAATGACATGTAGAAAAACAATATGCCACTTTTATGCCAATTGCATAAAATCCAATGCATAATCACCCATGAGGCAACCAGGGAGACCATGTGTGGAAGACAGCAGCATTACAAGATGAAAGAAAGTAACCTCAACTGCATTGGAAAGTGATTTGAGAAACAAACTTCTACTTACTAAGCCACTGAGATTCCAGAGCTTGTTAATAGTTAGTTGCACCATAGCTTAGCCCAATCTGACCAATAGAGAAAGTGGTACTGGCAGTGGGGTTTACAGTCATAAAACTTTTAAGATGTGGCAATGCATCAGGCAGCAAAGAAGCTGGAATATGGTGATCTAAGTTGTGCCATGGGAAAACAGTTTGTAAAATTGTTATCAATGATAACTTGATAGATACACTACGGCCTACTAAGTCAGAAACTCTAGAGGAAGGCAGAAAACAATCACACCATTAGTGCACACAGGGCTGGCTTATAGATTGCATTTGGCAAGGTATTACATGAAATAGATAAGTTCAGGAAAGAATTGGCTGGTTTGGAACGCTCTGAAATACCATTTATCTCAGGAGTCATAGTTCATTGAAATAACAGTACTTCCAAGTTTCCACAGGGCCAATATATCTTTAACATTAAGGATTAACACTGTCTACCATAAATCCAATAGCCAAAGGTCATCAGTTGCTCTGTTTTGAAGCCAGGCCTTTTCATATTGAGTGGCGGAGGGCTGAGGCGGGGGATGGGGGCCAGTGAAGAGAAAGAAAAGAACTAATGTAGCTGTTTTTTTAAATAGCATTGTGACCTCTCCTAAATTTCAAAGGAATACTTTTAAAACGCTAGTGAATTTTCATATCTAGAAGGAATTTAAGAAAGGCTATTATCTTACGACTTTCTTCTTAAGGCAAAAATAATACAAATTCGAATTCAATATTCAAATTCTCTTGAAAGACTAACTATAAATCTTGGGTGGAGGACCTGGGAGAGAATAATCTGGTATTCATTTCAGCGACCTCAACTTAATTTTCTGCTTTGGGATGCAGTGCATGAGAGTCGTTGTTTAACATCATTCCACTTAGGCCTCAAAAATCTCCATAAAAGAAACCTTATGGGGAATTTATATGCCTCACGTTATACCAAAGTTCTGAAAAGCGTGAGCTCGGACTTGGTGGCCAGAAGTTTTCCTTCTTGTTCAAGGAGGAATCACCTTTGTCAGCATCTGCATCACAAAAAGCAATGGGAATCTAGTCAGGAGCAGAGCCAAACAAACTGTGCAGGGATCATCTGGCAACGCGAGAAGTCGGGGAAGGTGTGGAAACGCCATGGGCCAGTCCTTAGGAGACCACTGAGCCAGAGAAAAACGAAATGAGTTAACAAGGTAGGAGGTCCCCTGAAACAAGAATCAGGAGACATAGGCTCTAAAATGGATCTTTCCACAGACCAGGCATGTGACTGGGACAGGTCATGCCTCCATTTCGGACTTCAGTCTCCTATAAAATGAAGGAGTTGGGCTTAATTATGGATTGTTAATTCAAAATACCTGCAAGGATCCAGCAGGTTGTCTAATGGAGAGATCCATGCAGAGTGGGGACCTGGCTAAATGACGAAAACATGCTCCTCCAAAGGGGCAGCTCCTATTCAACTCCAGCTGAATAATGGCATCCAAGATTACAGGCCTAGTGCTGCCAAATTTCCATTTTTTTCAAGAGAATCTAGAAATCATGGAATTTTACGGAAAATCTTTCCATTTATAAATATCCATACCTAATTCAATTTTTTAAATCACACTATTGCCCACACAAAAACTATCTATGGGTGTGGTGAGACCTGAGCACCACATTTGTCCCCTAGGCAGTCATCACATAACTGTTTCTGAACTAAATAATACCTAAGTCCCCTCCCATTTTTGAGGATTGCTTTAAGCTAATTCTCTTCCATCTTTGAGGATAACTTAAAACTAATTGGCTGATAAATGACATTTTATTTCCTCTATCTATAATGCAATTTCTTTCTATTCTTTCTTTTTTCAAAATGTTTGGGAATGAACACCAATACACTCTGCTGGGGCCGAGAAGATTTCCTCCACTTCACTGAAACTGTGTTCCTATTGTCCATGATCTCCTGACCACAAATTCAAAAGGCAATTGTTTTGCCTTCATTCTTTACAATCTGTAGCAACTCAAACTGTTACCACCTCTTCTTGAAAGCCGGCCTCTTCTGGTTTTCCACATGTTTCTAATAACCTTGTCCTAGATTTTTTTGGCTGTCTCCTTTTTTCCTTCCACTTCCTAAATGTGGGTGTTCTCAGAGACTCAGTCCCCAGCCCTCTATTATTCTCATTAGATTCTTATCCTATGATCTCATCTATAACTTTGGCTTCAAACATCACCAGATTCGTTCGCATACACAAACACTTCTCTGAGAAGCTCCAATTCTCCATTTCCAATGGCCTCTTGACCATTTCTACATGGATTATACTGCTCATTACTTACATTTCACATGTTCCAAGTTTATTATTTTCTCCAAAACTTCTCTCTTATATTCTTCTTGTGTACTAAAGATCTTACGTACTAACGATCTCCCACCATTTCTCCAGTTACTGAGTTAAAATCTTAGTTATCTTAGACTCGCCTCACTCACCTCCACATTCAATCATCCATTCACAATATTGGGAACATTCATCATCCCACACTTACCACTTCATGGAGAGACAACGCTCGCATCCTTCCTACTGCCTCACTCCCATCTGTATTAGGCACTGCCTCTACGTTATCACTTGCATCACATTATATCCTCACTTCCATTGCCCCATGTAAAAACCAACTGCCTGCGTCTGGCATTTGAAGTCCATTGTTTGGTCTTTAGCCATCCTCCCCATCTTCTCAAAATGGAAAACCTTCTGTTCTAGCCAAACCAGTCTAATCATAGTTCCCCAAAGACTACATGTTGTTTATGCTTAGAATGTCCTCACCTGTAATATCTACCCGTTTAAATCCTACTCATCCTTCGAGGCCCAGATCAACTTGCGTCTTCAAAAACTTTCTAACTTACCTGAGTCAAAGTGACCACTTCCTTAAAGTATCTTGCCTATTCTAGGCCCTTCCGTATAAATTTCGTATAGATTTGAGTGTCAGCCTTTCAAGTAGCTATCTCTCTTCCTTCCAAAAAAATAAAATAAAATAAAATAAAAATAACAATTCAGTTAGGATTTTGATTGTTACTTATTTGAATTTTAGATCAATTTACCTTATTCACTGTTCTGCATTTTTCACTTTTTTTTTTTTTTTTGTCTGACCGGGCTTCATTCTACATGCCTTAGGTTTAATTTCCTATTTTTTTTCCAGTTTCAAAGATGAAAATTTGAATATTGATGAAAAACTTGTTTTTAATATAAGAATTTAATGCTATAAATTTCCTTTTATTATTTTATGCACTCACATGCATCCTCAATTTTTAATGTTATATTTTCTTATTCATTCTATTTCAGATATTTTCCAATTTCTCTTGTGACTTTCCCTTTGATTCATGAGCTATTTAGAAGTACAAGTAAACCTTGTTTTATTGTGCTTCACTTTATTGCACTTCAAAGATACTGCATTTTTTATAAATTGAAGGTCTGTGGCAACTCTGTGTTGAACAAGTCCATCAGTGTCACTTTTCTAAGAGCATGTGCTCACTTCATGTATCTATGTCACATTTTGGTAATTCTCACAATATTTCAAATCTTTTCACTATTATTACATTTGCTATGGTGACCTATGATCAATGATCTTTGATGTTACTATGACAATTATTGTCTCATTTTAAGAAATTGCCACAGTCACCCCAACCTTCAGCAGCCACCTCCCTGATCTGTCAGTGGCCATCAACATCAAGGGAAAACTCTCCACCACAAAAAAAAATTACAACTCATTGGAGGCTGAGATGATAGTTAACACTTTTTAGTAATAAAGCATTTTTTAAATTAAGGTACATATAATTTTTTAGACACAATGTTTTGCACCTAATAGATGACAACATTGTGTAAACATAACTTTTATATGCACTGGGAAACCAAAAAAATCATGACTTGCTTTGAGATACTTTATTATGGTGGTCTGGAACTGAACCCATGATATCTCCGAGGTATGCCTGTGTGTTGTTCAATCACATATTTAGTAATTTTCCAATTTCTTTGTTATTGATTTCTAGTTTAATTCCTGAGTGGACAGAGAATGTACTTTCTATCAGATTTAAATTTTTGAAAACTTGTTGAGATTTGTTTTGCGGCCCAGAATATGGTCTATTTTGATGAGTGTTAAATGTCAATTAGAGCATACTGGTTAATAGTGTTGTTTACATCTTCTACATTCTCAGTTATTTTCTCTCTACTTGTATCACTGAGAGAAGAATGTTGACATCTCCAACTATGATTATTTATCGGTTTTGCTTTATATTTTGTAGTCCTGCAACGCTTAAAATTGTCATGTCTGCTTCATGAACTGACTTCTTTATCAATATGTAATACCTCTCCTTTCTCAAGAATATTTCTTGAGTAAAGTCTATTTTGTCTGATTTTAAAGTGAACCCTTCATTTTATTTTGATTTGTATTTGTACGGTATATCTTTTTCCATCCTCTTACTTTAACAGATCTACGTCTTTATATGAAAGTAGTTTCTTGTAGAGAATATATAGCTGGGTCTTATTATCTAACTTAACAATCTCTGCCTTTTAATCAACATATTTAATTTTTAAGGTAATTATTGATATGGTGGGTTTAAATCTATCAACTTTTTAGTTGTTTTCTATTTTCCAGATGTTCTTTTTTCTCTTTCTTAAAGTCACTTAAATTGTGTATTTTTTACTATTTAGTTTTTTTCTCCAAAACTGACTGACTGGTTATACTCCCATCTTAAAAAATTTAATGGTTGTCCTAAAGTTGACACTATACATTTTTAACATCATAGTCTGTTTTAAAATAATATTGTTACTTCATCTTCTGTAGAGGAGCCTTCTAACAATATATTTCCGGTTCCTATCTCCAATAATTTGTAGTTTTGTTTTCTTACATTTTATTTATAGATATACTGTATTATAATTTACCCTATAACACATTTTCACTATTTTTGCTTTAAACTGTCAATTGTCTTTTAGAGTGATTAAAAATAAGTAAAAAATATTATATTTATCTTTATTTTTAACATTGGCACTTTTCATTTCTTGTTAAATCTAAATTTCCAGCTAGTATTATACTCTTTCTGCATGAAGAAATTTTTTTTAATATTTCTTATATGGAAGCTCTACTGGCAATAAACGCTCTCATTTTTGTTTGAAACTTTTGTTTGAAACATTTTTATTTTCACTGGGCATCAAATTCTGATTTGATGTATTTTTTCCTTAAATACTTCAAAAATATCACTCTATTGTCTTTTGGCTGTCATTATTTCTAACAAGAAGCCTACTACAATGTGTTTTTGTTTGTATGAATATCTTTTTCTCTGGCTGTCGTCATGATTGTCTCTTTATCTTTGATTACAATGATGTTTCGAATTTTCTGCTTATTTGGTTGTTTTTGTTTTAGGTATTTATCCTGCTTGCAGTTACATGAGCTTCTTGGATTTGTGGTTTTATATCTTTTATTGCTTTTGGAGAGTTCTCAACCTTTATCTCTTCAAATAGTTTTTGGATTCATTCTCTCTTTATTCTGTTCTAGGACTCTACTTATGTATATATTAGACCATTTAATATTGTCTTGCAACTCTTGGATGTTATCTTTTGGTTTTCATTTATTTTAAACTTTTTTGTTTTCACTTTATGTTTCAGTTTAAATAATTTCTATTATTCGGTTTGCATAATTTCTATAATTTTTCTTGACTTATCTTCAAGTTCACTCATTCTTTCCTCAGCTGTATCAAGCCTACTGATGAATCTGTCAAAGGAATTTTTCAATTCTAATATTCACTTAGAAATTTTTTTATAAATGGCTTCTTCTTATAATTTCATCTTTCTTCTTAAATTTCCCATTTGCACATGCATGTTGTCCAACTTTCTCAGATCCTTTAAAATAATTGTTATAATTATTTAAAGTCCTTGACTGATTGTCCTAGTATCTCGGTCATCTCTGTATCTGGATCTTTTGATTCCCTTTTCTCTTGACAATGGGTTGTATTTTTTTGCTGTTTTGATTGCCTTATAATTTTTAAAAATAAATGTCAGTCATTAAGTGTGGAACAACAGAGGCTGAGATAACTAATATTTGTGCCCCTCTTCTGTCAGGCAATTTGAATGAGAGAATGAGTTAATCTAGTCCAACAATGAGCTGTTCTTGGTTTCACTTCAGGGAACCACAGGCTTTGAATTCTTCTAGTGATGGGCTGCAATTACTTTGTGCTTCATTTGGGACTAACGAGCCAGGAAGTTTTTCTCAGTGTTTATGTTCCACCCTCAGCTTTCAGCCATTTCTACATGCCCACTCCACAGAAAAAGGCTCTCTCCATGCTCTTGTCATACTGCCCTAGTTGTAGACAGCTGTTGCTTGATATTTAATACCAGGCTTCATAAAGAGAGTTCCCTCTTTTCCTGAGTTAGCCTCAGGCTTAGGCAGGCCCTGTGTTCCTGGAATGTGAGGTGGAGCTTTTTCAGCATGTCTGCCTCCCTTCCATGGCAGCTAAACTCCGCATTGCATCTGTAGTTTATTTTGGAAGCGGGAGGCTTCTGCCCTCCACTTGTGGTAGTGAATCAGGGCTTAGGATGCTTTCTTATTCTTCTACAGGAATAGAAGTTTTTTCTTCTACTCTTTTCCTAGCCACAATGGTTCTTTTTGCCCCATGTGTGACAGAGTCTCCTTCCTGTCCTCAGGCGCTTAAGGCTTTTTATTCATACGAGAGAAGAGACCAGGAAAAGATTGAATTTTTCCTCAGAAGTCCCAGATCTTCTTCTGCATGCCTGTGCCCCAAGGAAGGGTTGTCACAGCAATCTCCTGCCTGCCCTCATGAGCACCCAGAAAAAGTCTTGCTAGTGAGTGAGAACCCATTTATCTTGGTCTGGCATGCTAACCCACATTTGGCTTGAACAATTGGTTAAAATTTCAGCTGATTTATTCTGACTTACTTGTTATGACATTTGTCTCTTTCTCTAGAAGTTGAGATAGTTCATATTTTATGGACTTGTCCTTTTTTGAATTTAGGTTATCTTATGACCTCAGCTCTCTAATGAGATCAAAGTTATAATTTTGGAGTGTTTCTGACTACTTTTCCTTGTTAGGGTGGGTGGGAATGGCATTCTTTTCAGCTTTCTACAACCTAGGTAAAGTCGAAACTGCTGATTTACTTCACCTTTTAATACCTGGATCTTTTTTAGTTCTTTAGGCCCTGAGAAAACATAGGTAACTTTTTAAATACATTTTAAAAAGTATTTTTGATGTCCTACATCATAGAAAAATTAATTCTTGTCACAACATTTAAGTCAAGATCCTCATAATCCAGAAATTAACTTTCCTAATGAGGCTTTAATAATAAATAATAATAATAATAAAATAACAATAACAGCAACAACAACAATAATAATGTTTCCTAACAATCAGAATGTTTATCAAGAAAAAAACATAAAATGTATTTTCCCTGAATGGGACCTTGTTATAATACTAGCTAATATGTAAGAGATACAATATTTAGTAAGATGTGGCTTAGCTTTGAAGTTAAACAGAGTATATTTAATATAATTTAACATAATATAATGGGTTTAAATTATTCTAATTGATAATCCCATAATATGGAAACTGAGGGTTCACAATAGCATGATTTCAAATCAGGTTTGTTAAGTATGTTCTTCTTGAAAGCAGGACAGACTGGTTTGCTTTCAGTGTTCCACTAAAAGTATAAGTTTTGTACTTGAATACCTCTCATATTTAAAAATATAATCATATATATATATAATATTCTTCTTCATACTTCTCTGTAGATTCTATGGCTTAAACAACAAATACCCTCATGCCACATTTTCATTTTATTTGTTTATTCAACAAAATTATATACTGAGTGCCTACTGTAAGCCATATGCTAGAGATACAAATTTGAAAAGGCATGCTCCATATCTTCAAGAAATTTACAATCTCTGTTTCTGAGACATATACCAAGATAACACAGAGTGATCATTGCTAATATAGAGGCATAGCCAACAGAGCAATGGAAACATGGAGTAAAAAGAGAATGGAAAGAATAAGGATTAAATGTCAAAACTAGCAACCTTAATGGCTCTGGTCAGAGCAAACTAAAATTAGTGATTAACACGAATAAACTATGTAAGGAGAAGGAAATAGATGCCAAGGCATAGAACACAATACGAATATGTCCAATTAATAGTGTTATTCCACTGAGCCACAAATGAAAACTTGACTTTAAAACAGGCACAGTAATTGGTAAATGTGTAACAGTAGAACTAACCATAAGGGATTATAAGAAGTCAAATGAAATAAATCCAGGATTTATTTAGAACACAAAATAAATCCAAAAATCCTTAGACTTTAAAGGCAGTGCAAATCTCAAGAGTGACTAGAATTTGGAAACCTTTGAAAAAGCTGGAATTAAAAAATATCATCTAACTAAACTATATTCTGCTGAAATGCACCACAAAGGAAATAGAAGATTTGTACTTTTATGAGCAAGCCAATTAGCTTTGCTCTCCTCTCAAGATTCAACAAGTTAATTCCTGAGAGACTACAAGAAAGTATACACTATATGAACCAGAACAGTGTTTTCATCTTTAATTGCAAAACGAATCTATCCTGAAATGACTTTTTGTTTCTCTTCATTTGCCATAATTAAAAAGATTAAAGAATAGCCCAGATTTGCCTTGGAATAAATCTCAGATCTCAGATATGTGAAATCCTTTAATATTTTGTCATTACACCTAAGTTTTAACAATCTATTATAAAATTGATAAATTTATAAAAATTAATTAATATATGTGCTCTCTTTTGTTTACAATTTCCCCCCTAAGACAATATCCACAATGCAAAGTTCTCAGAAGCAAAGAGCTTTATAAAATGTAGTCTATAGAAGCCAAATGTAAGGCTTTACTAAAATTCCTGTCAGGTATAGAATTTTCATGCTTTCTCTGCACAAAAAGCAAGCTTTGGGGAACTTTTCTGACCATGAGTTTCAGTCAAATAAATGAGTACCTCTGTCATCATGGCTCCTCTGATCACGTAAAAGAGAGTCAACAGCATTTTCCTGGAGTAGGTTTGATCACATCATAGTATTTGCAAACCTAGTGGTATCAAGTTGAGGTCAAAGACTGAGTGGTAGGCCAACAGCCTGACTGAAACAGTCTAATACTCTTCCATTTAACACATTACTGAGCATCTACTCTCTGCCAGGCCCCCTGCTAGATATTTGGGCTAGCTCAGCAAACAAAACCAAGATACTTACCTACATTTGATGTCACTTACATTGTATGATAAGGAAAGTGCCCAAAAGGGCCATGATAAACTACAAAATTAAAGAGGTTCAATAATAATAAATAACATGCATAAGGTACTATTATGCACTGAATATTTTTCTTTTTAAGCTTTATATGTATCAGTGACAGGGTAAATTCAATTACTATCCTTGAGGCACTTTGCAGAATGTTTAAACATAGAGTTTAGCCCTGTAGCAATATTAGACTGGGCCTACAATTCATTCACAATAATCAGCAATTGAGCACCAAAGAGGTGAGAGCCTTCAGTTTTAAAAAATAAAATAAAATATTCAAGTTTTGCCTTTGGCTCACTCAACATGTGGATTTTTCTCAGATTCCATTCTAATAGGGAAAATATCTCAATTATAGTAACTAGAAATGCAAATCAAGAAATTCTTAGGACATCTGAAGCATCTTGTGCCATCAAGAGAGAAAAATATTGTACATGCAAAAGAGAACTTCAGCTCATGAACTTAAGGCGTGATGCTCTGCAATAACAAGATCATATGATATTATAACTATGAGAAAACAAAATTATACAAGAGAAACCTCCCGGGTAAATATTTTGCATGTCAACCAAAATCAAACAAAAAAGAATGTCATTTCAATTCAGAAGGTTTCTGTGGGGTTCTTGAGTCTTCATTGAGAGGTTCCTACCTATGACTTTGCAACCATCAGGAGTGCCTGGCTGAGTACCTGGCACATACAGTACAAAAGAACAGTTTCTTGACATATCTGTTGAACTCATCTGAACCTTCAACTTAAGAAATACTCTGTGGGTCTCACACGTCCAGAGAGGGCAATAGACTAAGTGAGAAAACTTCTACTGTCTCATTCCTGATTCTAGGAAGATAAGTTCAGGCAACTTTGAGGAAACTTCATATTATTTGTGAGTTTCATATTTTGTAACATCATCAACTAGGTAAAGGAGAAAGTGTGTCTTGCATGAAGTCCACTCTAAGCCAGGGAACTTAGAGATTTAACTTGCCCACTCTGAAATGTTTATACACTACAGATATGTAAACTAATTTGGATTAATGAGATCTGTCTCAAAACTCGAACTAAAGACTTCCTTTCCCTAGAATAGGCCTGAATCAAAAGAAAGTTTTAAATTCTATGAAATTTCTTTGAAAATCGGACACTAATCTTTTCATCCAATAGAATACATACCCCTAAATCAATGACTGTATAGTCTCTTTACTACAAAATTTAGGACATTAGCCTGCTGAAACTCTGCCCTCAATAATAGCCATTCCATTTCCTGATCCCTGCTTAAGTTTCAGTTCAAAGTAAACTAATTGTTTTTTTCTTTCTTTCAGCCAAATGACACATACTTTGAAGACAGTCCAAGAATAGGTTTGGTTGTTTCCACTGAAATAAAATCTATTCTTTTGTACTAGTTTACCTCATAAGTGGCTTTCAAAAATTATTAGATATACATAAATGTTAATTAATATACTTGATTAATAAAATAATACTATCTCATTTCACATCATCATTGCCACTGCCTCTGCCTATTACTTCACATATAATGAAGAAAATGCAAGTCTTAGCTAGCAGTAGACATAATCCAAACAATCACCCCTAGAACACAGATTCCAAAAAAGAAAATAAATATTGATACTAAAATATGGGAAAGGGTGTATTACATTTTTTCATAAGACCCACTGTATGATTTGTTTTTGGATAGATACTGCTTAATTTCATGGTTGAAACTAGTACTGACATATTTTTCATTTTAAAATAAAAAAGTTTGACCTGAGTTATGTTAGATAACTGTCTTGAAGTAGTTGAATTATTGAAAATAGCCTTAAGATAGTCTTAGTATGCATGCTTTTATACATTTGAATACATTTATAAGTTAACACTGTAAAAGTTTGTGTGCACAAAATGCACCTATCTCTAAATATTTATGAGTGTACTTCCCCATTAAGTCAGGAGACAGTCAGAAATGGAAAACTGTAAGAAACATTCTCAATACAGTAGACATGTTCAAGTATCAAAAAAGGAAGAATGAACCCAATATCCTAATTCTTGTGTCTTTTTTTTTTTAGCCATTGTTTGAGGTATAGCTGACTTATGAAAAGCTGTACATATTTTATACAACTTGATGAGTTTGGAGATAAGTATACACCCATGAACCATCACAACAATCTATGCCATAAATATCTCCATCACCCTCCCAAATTTTTCTCCTACCTTCTTTGTTTACTTGATGTTATTTTATGTGATGAGACCACAACGTAAGATCTACCCTCTCAGCAAATTTTTAGGTATACGATACAGTATTGTTGACTGTATGCATACAGTAGATTTCTAATTCTTGACGAAACTTCAAGAGCCTTTTGGTTTCAGATCATTTCTTCCAATTAAAGGAAACTTCTAACACTAAGTACCTTATGAACCATACCGTGGTTTATAGCCAGTTACGAAATCAGCCAATATACAGAAGAAAATAGAGTGAAAGAAGTGAAGGGGTCTTATGATCCTTTGCAAGTCTTGATTTAGGCAAATTCTCAAGTCTTAGGTCTAGTTATTTAGGCTTCTTGCAACAATACTTTCAACAGGATTAGAGGAAAAGTTTCCTGGTCCACTCTCTTCACAAAAAGAAAAAAAAAATGCTCTCACACTTATTCGATTGGAAAAGTATCAGAGAAGGAGCAGTTTGAAAAAAGGATTTTTCTGTGTATATTTTCTAAGTAAAAAGTGAATATGATAAATCTGGTCTGATACTGTGTTAATGTTTAATGTTCCCTTCCACATCTATGGTTGTTGGTGGCATCAGGTATTATTCTCCAGATTTTCTGTTTAATTATGTTACCTTTTGTCTTAGAAAATATACTTTCCTTAAGAGCTGGTAAATATTCCTAAGAAACACAATCTTTTGACATTTTTATTCCACTGTTTTCTGTTTTAATAAATTAGGGGAATAGTGAAGCAACGCCAAGGTAGATTATGTTTTTGGAAACACAGAATAGGGCAGATATGCAAATTTTCCAAAGAAACATTGCATGAAGCAAATTTTCCAAAGAAACATTGCATGAAGATATTGGAAATACTGTGTATTTCCAATATCTACAATTTGTGTTTATACTGTGACGACAATACAACTGGTTGGTGTTATGGTGAGAACTTTGACTTTTATGTGTCTTGAAATTTTTTCTCTACTTTTAATGTTAAACTCATGGGAATATATCTAGTTTCCCATTTAGTTATAATTCACTTGCAAATAAATTCCATACTTGAAAACTTGAGCTGAAGAGTTGATAATGTTCATAGTAAAATATTGAATTCTCTTCCCTTTTTCATTTCTCAAAAGACACAATAATATTAAAAAGTTTATCTTTAAAAATTCCACAAAAATAAGTTTTTCATTTTATTTTTAAATTAACATAAAAATAATATACCATAAGCATACCACCCAATACACATATTATAATTTTGTACATTCCCTTGTTTTAAGCATGTTTTTCATATTGTTGAAATTATCATATACAAAAATATTGTAACTTTTTCCCCACATGCATTACATAATATTGGTGGGTATATTTCACATGTATAGTTTTTATTAGAAGCATATATTCTACTAATATATTGAAGCATTTTCTCATTTGGAGTATGTACATTACTTCAAAATGTTAAAATTTGAACTTCTTTATGTATTTTTGGATACTTTCCACATCTAGTAGTGGACAGCTGTAGTAAAAGTGTGTAAACACCTTCTGGATCTATTGTTCTGATACCTCTACCTATGTAATTTTTTAAATAACACTTGTCACTCACTATTCCTTTTCAGACTTGCCATTACCTGTTCATTATCACATTGTTCAAGTGAAATTCCAATAGTATAAGTAATGAATTAAACTCTAGTTAATTAAATTCAACTATAACTTTTTTTATTTTTTTTTACAAACCACAAATCTGAATAGTACTTGTTCTTTCAAAAGCAGCCAGTGAATTAAGTTATCCTTGATACTATTCTAGGACTATGATGTATTTTCCCCCTCAATGAAGAAGTGATTAATCTATTTGCTTAGTTAATTTGAAATTTTTATAAAATCCATAAGTTAAAAGTTTTAAACCAAATTCCAATCTTTTCAACTCACAAAACATTATTTGGGTAAAATGTGATTCCTTCGGATCAAAATAGAGAGAGAATTGTATGCTAAAGTCTTTTTCATATGTGATCTCATGTTTTTCAGGATATCAAATAACTCACAAATAATGTTTCAACGATATCAGCTAAAATAAATTAATCACTCATTTGCCACATGGTATAAATAGCTCCATGACTACACTCTCCTAGGCACACCTAGTTACATAACATTGGTTTGTTTAGCTTTAAGGAGCAGGAGGCCACAGTGGCTGCAGTTCTAATTAGTAAAGAATTGGAACAGGCAAAAATTAAAATTCCTCATGAAGATAAAAACTGGAACAGACTCTGATAATCAAATGCATATACTGGCTTGTAAAACCCATACTCATCCATACAAATGCATATGTATAAAAAGTTTTAACCTTACTGTAAAAACATACAGAGACTCTATGAAAATGTTAAGAAATCATTTAATTAATTTAACTAGATTCATAATAGTTATATTAAGATGAATGGTCTTTTCTCATATCATATCTTTGAAATATTACATTGCTTTTGAAATTTTTCTATTTTTTTTTTAATCTTAGTTAACTGTCAAGATTCTTCTCAAAGATCATTAGCTTCTTGCATGTGCTTTTGTTTTTCCAATCCTTCAATGTTCCCCGCTTCACATTCCAAAAGAAATAATTTCTCCTTTCTCTGAACTCCCAAAGCTTGTCAATATAACTTTTTAAATAATAATTTAGTACATTCTACCTAACATCAGAGTTATTTATATACATATCTCACCTGCTGTGCTACATGGGCGACTGTCCTGAGCCTAGTACCCATGCCCTCTGGGAGTCCACATAATTAAAATGTATGGTTAAAATAAGGTAGGTTACTAATTTGAAAATTCAAGATTTTTCAAAATTATAGTTTTTACTCAATTGCAGAGGCTGGGGCCAAATATATCCTAATGCTTTCCAGACTTACATTTCCATTTGACTTTTTTCCCTATACATAAATTTTAAACTGTTATGATTAAATCAACTCTTTTCCCCTTGCTGGTTAAAAACTTTGCATCAAAAGCAATAATAGGAGCAGAGAAATGAACACCAATTCTACTCCTTTTATACATTTGATTTGCTATAATAAGACTAAAATTAGATTTTCCAGAGGAGAGACAGAGTGAGAGAGGAGCGGGGAGAGTGATTCTTGCTACCCAAAGTTATTTCCCTGAGGAACAGGCTCCTTTCCATTAGGTGATCAAATGCCAGAAGAAGAGGACAAGGGATTCTGTACACCAGAGGTTTAATTGAAACAGCAAGGCATGACCTAGGGCGAAAGAGCAATTAAAGGCCCAACGTACAGGCCTACCACTGCCCAGCAGTGAGCTGCTGTTGAGCTTCAGTTCCCTTGATGGAAGCCTGACTTTTGATGCCATCGTCTAGGGAGGTATTGTTACTGTCCCACAAGAGACAACTCCCTAAATTTGCCTTAGTTCTGTTTAATTGCCTAAAATTCAAGAACTGTCTATAATCTAAAAAAGTACAGTGGCATCATTTGAAATCTCATTCTTTAAAATGTCTTTCAGAAAAAAAATAAATCAAACTACTGCTATCATTTTTTTTTGTATCAAAAAAGCTTCAGGAAAAAATCATTACCTTCTTTAATAACAAAAACATTATCAACAAAAAAGGCTTTTTAAAAAATTCATAACTTTGTAATGTGGACAAAATATACCCAGGGCTAATTCTGTTAGTAGAATACTCTATGTAAAGCTTATTTCCACTTCCAATGCCAAAATATACATATTCATTCTGTTTTCTCATTCCTTGTAGCTTTTTCAAGTGTCAAATTGTATAGAAAGAATTCAAAGAAAGCAAGGCATTTTACTAGACGTTTTTACCCTTCCTTCTAGCTAGATTAGACTGCAAACATATAATAAATCATTAGTTTTTTAAGCATTTAGCAATAACATAATTTTGTTTGACTACCTTCCTGTCCAGAGAAAAACAGATGGAAGTCACTTAATAGCATATGGTTTAAACCTTATCATTCTTAATTCAACATAAGGAAACATCTATGTATTTTTTTATTATCAGGCGTTTTTTCCTCTTAAGTAAATTAAAATTTAATTAATTGTTACTTCAATTAATATACGTATTCTTTAATTAAAACAGGTGGCAAAGAATAGATCCATGACTATCTAGATTTATGAGAAAGAGGAGGACGACGAAAAGAGGGGAAGACTGGAAGAAAGGAAGGAAATAAAAGGAAGAAAAAAACTAAATAATATTTATTAAATTTTTAGCATTATGCTAGAAATTGGCACCTAGACTCTTCAAGTCTCTATTGTTATGAATTCTGTGAAGGAGAATTATGACTCTCTTCATTTTGCAAATAAGAATGAAGAACAGAGATTAAGTACTTGTCGAGAGCTACACAACCAGTAACGGAAAGAGCTGGGTGTGGAACCAGGTCTGTGCTGCCAAGTGCACCTTCTTTCCTGTATGCGGTGCTGGCTTGAACATCACCTTGTGAGGCAGCACCAGTGAGGTGTTTTTAAGTCTAATTTTATGTATTGTTAAATAGAACTTTTGCCAATTTAAAGCTCTCTGCTTTTAATTATTAATAACTAATAATAATTGAGTGACATTTGCCTCTGGTCTCTGTGTTTTTATAGTGAATGACAAAAGTAAATGTTGTCTGGACTTCTATATAAAATATGATTCAAAATATTCCTGTGATTCAGAATAAAGTTTAATCAATACTGAATGGATACCAAGAGAAAGCCTGAATCACATTTTGTCACATAAGAAAAAAGTAGATAGAAGTTGAAAAAGATGACATCGTGTTCTTCGCTGTTGAAAAATACCTAAATATGCTGAAAATAATTTAAAATTCCACTTGCTATTGTGTAAAATAGTAACAAAATGGCAATATTAGTAAATGTAAGTGTTAAGCAAAAAAATCAAGATGCCCATCTTAAATACCTTGGAGAAGCACAAAGTTTCACCACTATAAATTATTTAAAGAATGAAATAAAAGCATGGGTAAAGCCAAGTTTCTGGATTCTTGGACAGATCAATTTTAAATTAGTTCTAGAAAAGTCTTGAATGGTTTAACAAAAAAGTTGAAGTCATTTAACTACTAGTTTGTTTTTGTGTTTGTTTTTTTCCCCAAGTTTGTTGACAAATTATCTATTTGGCTAAAATTCTTCAATTGTCAAAAAACCCATTCAATCCTTTTGTTAACTTGTCATTTTGTTGTGTCTTTTCAGTGTGTCCGGGGCTCTTCTAATAACAGAATATTACTTTCTTTCGGACACCCCATTTCCAGTGACTTAGGTGGGGTCAACCTGCCTGTGGCCACATGGTGATCCTATAACTGATAGCTGACTAATCAGAGTACTCTATCCCTATCCACAAGGGTTCGATGAGTACATGGCCTAATGAAAGCCAGAGTATTTAATTAGATTTGATATAATCTTGTTATGAGAGTGTCTTTCTTTTAATCAAAATTCAAAAGAATATATTCTTGGGACTCCCTTTCATACTGAGAACCTGCCTCTCTAAGAAATAAACCAATAAGAAAATAGGGCAAAGGGATAGAAAAACAAACCCCTACGGACATCACTTGAAATCCTGAAGCTACCTGTACCTGAAGCTGATCCATCCTTTGGTAGATGACCAGAATTCAAAAAATTCTCCTTATTTTGCTCAAGGTAATTTCAGTTGGAGTTCTATCACTGGCAGCCAATATATTCCTAACTAATGAAAGTATGATGTTTTTTCTAAGTTATTATAAACTATTATGAAGTATCTCTTCTTACTTTTAGACAACTAACAGATAATAGAAAGCAAGACCAAATAAAGTGGTCAGAATCATTAAGGATATCTCAATTTTTTTTAAAGAATAATTTTGAGAGCTTTGAAAAGAAAATCAATGTTCAATTTAATTCAATCATACTGTAAAGGTAACTATGGTTTTCTACATAGATACTCATGCAAATTCTTCCTATATCATGACATTTTAGAATTAAAAGGGACTTTTAATTCCTCATTTTAGAGATGAGGAATCTGAAGTCTGACTAAATCGTGAATTGTCTAAAATCATAAAGCTAGTTAGTGACAACACTGGAATGAAACCAAAATCTGTATCCATAATTTATCAGAAATTATAAAAAAATACCTATTATAATATTCACATTATTCTGAGATGAAGCAACTAGAGACCTAACTATAATACTATAATTAAAAAATTGATAATTAGCTTAGTAAATGACACAAATGATTCTGCTTATTTATCCATTAGTGTATCCATTAATTTTTTCTGAAATGAGGATGTACTAAGTGAGCCAAAATTCCATTAAATACACACAATGATAAATGACCTGAAATGGTCTCTTTGTAAGGCTTTTGTGTTTTCTTTATAAATAACTACCAGATAGAAAAGGGTAAAAATAATGATATTCTAATGGGAACTCATAATTTTGTTAGATATGAAAGCTGAATTATAATGAGTGAAAAAAATGCAGATTTAAAAAAATAGTTTTCTTTTGGATAAGAATGGCTCATCATTCTTCCTCTGAGTTGATAGGCCAGATCTAATAATAACTAAGTTCCAGAAGCCAGAAAATACACTTAAAGAATTTTAACAATCAAATAGCCTTTTGATCAAGTTATTAGATGTCCACTGGTTAGATCAGCATATTTTTTATCCATATCCTTATTTTATACTTTTTAAAAGTAGAGGACTCCTGTTACTGCTCCAATAGGCATAATTATTATAAAATGTTCAGTATGCATTTGTGAATTTTTTAACCAAGTCTTTAATCTTCAGCCAGGAAATCCGATTAAACCCAAAGTGAACTAAGTATTTTCTTTTGAAATTGTTACATAATTATATACAGCAAATTTGTAGCCCTAGAGAGTGAAATGACAAAGAAACTACGTCTACTCAAACTGCTCACAAGAAAAGAAAGTCAATGGTATATGGAGAATTTTAAAAGCTAAATTAATATTCTTTTAAAAGGCTCTCTTCCAGCAGTTTTTAATTTTTAAACTATTTTAGCTATTTTATAAAAAACATTTAATATTATTACTACTTTGTCATAATTTATCTCCAGTAGGGTAAACTGACTCAAAATGAGTTACTGTTTTTGCTTTATATTTACAAAAAAATAAATGCAATTTCACAATAAAATGTTATAATAAATTTTTAACACATCTCCATTAGCCAAACTTTGAAAGAATAAAAAAAAAATGAACATATTGTCCATAGAACTAAAATGACTAACGGTCTAAATGATGATTTTTTTTTCAACCACAATCACACCACTTTTCTATATCAGCAAGATGTTTACAGCTAAGATGAATAATCAGCATTTATAAATGGCTAGAACAGGCTCTTTCCAATAACTATTGGCTTAAAATCGGGCTAGAACACTCCTTAGCACACAGGCAGACATGAATGCTAGCCCCAGAAATCTCTACCTGTTTTCCACTTTCTCTGCTTTGCCCACTCCCTCTCTACTGCCACACTAATGAATCATCTCCTCACTTTAGTTCTATCTGTTCCTCTTTGCCTCAAATTCTCAGTAAGTTTTACAAATACTATTCATACCCTCAAAATACACACACAGACTTTCTACACTTTTAAACCATCAACTTTCTCCTTGCAGAATGATGAAATCATTTAATCTACTGACTGTTCTACTCGCCAGATTGGTCGAGGAAAGTTGGTAAGTTTCTATTTCAATGTGCTCTGTGCACAGGTTCTTCTTACTAGTTTTCACCATTTATCTTCATAGACAAAACATGCAGTATGTAACCCTGCTGCTTTTCACAAGCTGCCTCCCAAGTCCCTGCATCTAGGAAAACAGTCCTGCCTCACCCCCACTAAGAATGTGCTGCTGTGGCCTTCCATGGTTCGGTAGATGTTGGGAGTTTAGAGTCAATCAGGCTTCAGGAAAACTGCTTATTGTTACACAAGGCCCTAAACTGCAAGAAACAAAGTCCAAAGCGGGGAGATTTTTTATAAAAAGTTTTAAAGAGACCACATGTTTTTCTGTCATTGGTAAAAATACTGCTACAAATTAGAGGACTAAAATGTGAAGGCTTGCTGGGTCCAGTGATTCCATTTTAATGTCAACATACTCACGCTATTGTTTTTCTGTTGCCCCTCTCTTTTCTTTTAGGAGTGAGTTTTCCCACACACTGTAGTTTTAGCGTGCAAGTAAATACCAGACCCAGTTGCTGTCTGGATTCCATGTTTCCACTTGAAACCAGTTCCTTACAGATTATGACACACAGCACACAGAAAATGGGATTAGAAAAGGAGCTGTGGCCATAGGGTTGTCCTCGGGCTGTAGAAGGCAGGGAAAACCCTTCATTATTCTTCCCCTCAGACAGAGGAAGCTCATGATAGCTATGTGTCACCTCTAATGTCATCGTTTCCCTCTCAGGTTTTGTCTCCCTGTCTCCTTCTTCCCTTCACTGTCTTTCCCCCACGCCCCTCCTCCTCTCTCTCCTTGGCTTCCAGGACTGAAGAAAACAGAAGAGCCTAAGAGTGGATCCACCATTCATTCCCTAATGAATTAATAACTATGCCCAGCCCCAACACAAGTCAGAAAGAACTTTTCAATTCCAAAGAGAGTGTTCAGAATCTTTAAAAGATGTACATTAAAAGTTAAAGAATTTGTTTCTATTATTCTTATTGCTGTGAAAGCTATTAAAATATTTAGGTTTTAAAGAGAGAGATTCAATAATTGTTACATAAATCAGCGTTAATGTCAGCTAATATTTTAAAATACACTAAGAAAAGTTACAATGGAAATAGAAAAAGAAATCACCGTTTCTATCCAATATGTAAAGTTAGAGTGGAAGCTGTTAATACAAGGGTGGTATAGCAGAATGCCTATGAGTTCTTTCTTTCCTTTTTCTTCTATTTAAAAAAAGACTTTGTTTGCAGTTCTTGATATATAAAACACAGATATACTAGGAAAGATGGGAAAAATGAAACATGAAATAAAACAGCACTTAAAGTAATTTCATAAATTTATACAATTCCCCATAAGAAACTGATCTGAGATTCTCAGTGTAGCTTTCAAGTCACTGCTTATCGTCCATAAACAGATCCCTCTACCTGGATAAAAAGGTAACTTGGTACAAGGTCTATATTTCCAGTAAACAAAAGATGCTCTGCAACACAGCCTAGGACTCACTGCAACGGGGGCTCCTCGGGCCACAAGGTTTGACAAAAGTATCCAGCAAATAATATTATTCACCAACTATCACTTTCACTCCCTTTCTGAAGCTGTTATTTTGGACTGTTTATTGAATTTGGATGACAGAATATATATGTAAAGTAAGGAAGAAATTTGGACCAAGACAAGCTAATCAGAAAATGAAGAGCTCAGGCAGGTACTCATACTCACACTCACACACACACACACACACACACATGCACAGCACAGCTGTGCACGCTGGACACTCTTGCTCATTGTTTCTACATAAGCGGGCAATATAGTAAAGAAATGTATTCGAACGGTCAATATACAATTAAAATTATTTATTAGTCATCGAAGCAATATAGAATCATCGAAAAATAAACATTCTGCTTGTATAGTAACTTATTGATTATAATGCTAGGATAAATATCTTATAATTTATCATAAAGCACCATCAATTTTATTCCTAAGTTTTAAAAAGTGATAATACATTGAAGCATATTGTACTGCTAGCTGATTAGCTAATGTAAAAGGGGGGAAATAAGGGCAATTTTTCTTTCCAAGACATTTGTTTACCTGATTTTGAAGCCCAAGCAAGTTGGGGGAAATATTCTAGGTGATTCCAAATGTAAGCTAGCATTCATTCATTCAGTCGTTTATTTATCAGTCAAAATCTAGTTGAAAAATGCTTTGTTTAAAAGAAATGGACATGCGCTCTTTCTTCTGAAAATATATCCTCACAGGTCCACAAAGGAATATGCATAGGAATGTTCAGAGAAACACTGTTTATAGCTACAAATAGAGGAAGAAACCCAATATCCATCTCTAGAAAATGGTAAAATATCAAATGTGCACACAACGGAATCCAAAATCAGAAGCTGACCTCATGAGGCAGACTTATATTTAGCAACAAAGAAATAGCTCAAAACATAATACTTAATTTTTTTAAAGAAACTGAATTTCTTTTAAATTGAGATTTATAACATAATACCATTTATATGACGTTTAAAACATACTCAAAACAATATTATATATTTGCAAGAGTATACTTAAATGTCTCTATATAATTATATATTATATATAATTTTATGTATGAACCTATAAAAACACATACATATAACAAGAATTGCAAGAAAATACATTAAGTACATTAGAGCAGATGCCTGTGGGTGGGGAGATTGGGACCCATGTGGGAAAACTAAATGAAATAAAAAAGAGGCCTGTGCCAGCCAGTCTCTGACACAGTGGGCCATGAATGAAAACCGTGATTGACTCAATTCTGCATACTTGACCAGAATAAAACAAAATAAAAACACATAAAAGACTTTGGATGCGTACTTATTGACATTAGGGTAAATCAACATATCTAAACAATCAGTCCTTTCTGAAAATAAAATTAATCTAGAGGGAAAGAAAATATTGTAGAAGAAATGGATTGGTGATATTCTTCCACTATAATATTTACAGTCAAGTACAGTTTGGAAATCTTATACCAAAACTTTTTATTTGTAAAATTTATTCATGGGTCTCATTATATTTAAACATGTGAAGAAAAATCACAGTAAGACCATTCGAACAATTTGCTGCAGAAGCAGTGCTCACAGGCACATTTGCACTTAGCTTAAGGAATCGGGATTATCACTGAGATGGCCACCGTCACCTGGGACAAGGAGTTATATCAGGCAGCAGTTTCATTGCTTTTCTACATGTAGTGTGAGTTCAACATCTGAGTAGAAAAGCAAATATGTTATATATATATATATAAAATTCGGTCTCAATGATCTAGCTGTTTCAGATAAAATAGTGGAGTGTGATCTGCATGAAGACTATGTCAGGTCCCCAATTCACTTTATGTGGATCAGGCATAGTTACATTGCTCATTGTCTGATAATAGTTTGCAAAATTCTGTGAAAGATAAACTATCTTGTTAAAGACAACTAATAAAAGCCATTCTGAATGATCCATAACAGTTATCCAACCAGATACTATTATGGAAACCAGGGAGAAAGTCTCTATGTCTTTTATCACTGCAGGATCTTTGAAAATATTTTATTATTTCAATTGCCAATGAAAATATGTACTTACTGACTACATAATTTTAGTTACAAAACTGATACACTATATTACTTAGATAATAGAAGTAATATTTAAGATGCCTTGATCTACGTCTTCACTGTTAAGAAAGTTGAATTAAATTATATATCAAAATGGTAGTACTAATTTGTTTTTTCAGCAAATATATCTTGGGAACATTACTCTGTTTTAAATACATTATTTCTACTCATCTTACTATTACTTATAACACTGATATTATAAAAATGTCTTAGGAAGTTACTAAAACCATAAAATGACAATAATTATAAAGTTAATTCTTATTACATAAAAATAATAAATTGAGGAATAATCCAAGTGCACCAACTAAATTATCAACTTAACATTATAGAAAATTTACTGAATTGTGAATTTTATCCCCAAAAAGTTATACATAAGTTATAGAAATCGACCACTATAAAAGATGATCAACAAATTATACCATTAAAATTCTCACTCTAGGCTAGTTATGGGAAGCTACACAATAAAAAGAATATTCAGCAAAATGCACCAACTAAAAAGTCTCAAAGACACATAAATTTCAAAATGTATATTTTTTAGGAAATGAAAGCTAAGTTTAGGTAACCATTCACTGACCATACAAACACAAAAGAGTGGTGACACTCCAAGCTATTCATCTCATCATCTAAAACAGTTTGACAAGAATTAAAAATCAAATCACCATATTCATGAGTGGCCATAAAGCCACATTTTACATCTTAGTACTGTGTAGATGAAACCACAGCAAGGTGAATTAAGAAATTTGCTTCCTATTGTCTAATATCTCCTGTTAGGAAATTGTCAATAAATGATGAAGAAAAAAAATGCAGACAATGTATTACATATTCTTTTTTAGGGCTATAAAATTATGCACAGACCAAGCAAGTCCTCAGATAGTTAAATGGTCACACCAGAGAGCTTATCTGAAATTTCTACAATAAATGGTCACTTTAAAAGTTTTTTAAAATGCTGTGAACTCCTGAAATTTTTTTGTTGGGTTTTTTTTTCCTTTCCTTTCTCCTTTTGCAACAGAATGAGGGAATGAAGCGTTTTCTTGGACACTGAGTATAATTATAACTAATCATCTCCTTCTCCTTGGAGCAACATTCGTTGACGTTCCTTCATTTTAGGGTGGCTGGCTGACACAATTCAAATATAATTACTCTTCTTGCATGATAAACTCCAGCACTGTGAGCAAATACAGTATGTCTCATTGTCAAGTATGGCTAGACAGCAGCAGTGCAATATAGACCTTTCAAGCCCTGGTGTAGCCCCCTGCCTTTGAAATCTGTGCAAGATGACAAAACCGACTTTCATTTCCCTTGGACTTTCTCAAGGTATCCTTATTAAGAAAAAAAAAAAGCCTAAAACTCATAAATTTAATCTACCGCCTGCCAATCACAATGGTTTCTGCTGTCAGACACTCAAGATACATAACCACAAAATTTAAGTGTTATTGTTTCATACAAGAGAGAATGTTTCTCATGACTACCCCCAACAGTCACATGGCAATTCAGTGCGTATCTTTTGTTTGCCTCTTCCACCACCAAACAATAGCAAGAGCAGAAACCTGTAACCAATGGACCAAGTGTGGAAGGAGCTACATGATAATAAATGCTAAAGTAGATCAGTTTTCCTAGTTATCTTGTAAGAGACAATTACATGACAAGAGAAAATTTGTTTCCTAATGTGTTTCATTCATATTAATAGTGTTGTTTTCTTATTTCATTCTCAAATGACTTCTAATTAAAAAAAAATTAAACTCATGATTGGATGATCACTGGAATACAACTCTCCCTAACTTTGAGAGAAAATAGTGAAAAAAGAAATAATAACATCACATAGTCATGAATGTTGAGTTTTAGGATGAAATAACAGCTTGAAACTTAAAATGGAAATTTTTCACATGGCCTACTGGCCCCAAAGAGCTATGTTTTTGTTAATATGGTAAACTACATGGATTTCTCTCATGTGTTTTGATTAGTAGTTTTAAGAAAAACATATTTCATGGATGACCACAAATATCAACTTGACATTTTGTCCCTTCTTGAATTATAGTGAAAAACCAAATGTAATTTTTACCTACTATTTCCTAGGACAGTGTTTCACAATCGGCCTTCCAATTCTAGATGTGTTTTTTCCTGAGTGTACGAAAACTCTTCTTTCTCTGAGTGTGTAGCACTGTAAATGGAATTATGTCACATCATTGTGTTTTTCTTGAGCTGCTGTAAAGACAATTACAGACACTTGGCTCTTTATTTCTTGACCTTCTAAAAACCATATTAAAGTAACCACCAAGTGTTTTCGTTAGCAGTAGAGAGATTCAGCAGATAAAAAATGAGATTTTGACAATAGGGCTCTTATGATTTTTAGGGGGTGGAAACAACTTTGTCTGGTATATCCCCTGGCCTCTTTCCTCCATGTTAGGGAACAGTGAAATCTAAATCAAGTTAGAAACAATATCTTTGTTTGCTCTACATAGATGAGCAAACCCTCATAGTTTTTGTTTCCAAAATAGGCAGAATTTTACTAAATCCAGTTGGAGAAAGAATCCACTCAGAAATGATCAAAGATATGTGGCTAGCAGCAATTGAAGGAAACTTATATATGAAATAAAATGGAACCTTTGGCCACTCCATTTTCAACATCTGATGGCTTGTTATAAGAGAATGACAGCTGTAATAAATGAATATATGTTCGAAACAAACAGAAAAGGCACAATATAGGTACTTGGACTTAACGTGTTTACCAATAACCTGAAAACTCAAATTAAACTCTGCTGCAGATCAGTTCCTTCGAGGTACACAAAGAGAGACCACCCACTTCCTTATAAAACAAGGACATTTTATTAGGGAGAGTCTGATGGTCTACAAAGGGGCTTTTTTGTTTTCTATGGGACACTATTCTAGCAATAAACAATGTAGTCACACAAAACTACCTTGAAGGCTTTTGTTGTGGACAATGCGTGCACTTAGTTCATCAGCAGCCCCATTTTCACCTTAACTTTTTCCTTTCCCTAGGAAACAAAATTCTACCACTCTGAAAGCTATAGGATCCTCTGTTCTAATTCAGGACATTCACTTGATCCATATACTTATCTCTTGGATGTATTTGCACCTAGACTACTTTGGGTATGCTGCCCAAATGCAGAAGTCATTTAGAAATCAAAACCTAATAAAAATATAAATCCACCATGGGTATTACAAAACACACTTGCTTTAACATCTTCTTTAAAGTTTAGTGAAAAGAACAGAAAAGAGACATGAATCTGTGATCTAACTCCTTTATCTGTTCCTCATTATCACAGGGCACCCAGTCATCCCTCTGCTGCCCACGTAGCTTAGTCCTAAACCATAAAATAAAATAAACATTTCATTTGACTGACCTACTATCCATAAAAAGTCTAAAATTCAGTGGTTTGAATTAAAGCAAACTGATTATATAAGTGCAGCCCAACTCAAAAATAAAATAAAACAAACCACAAGAACAGGTGACTGAGAGATTTGCATTTGGTTTGCCATGTTGCTTTTACTCAAAGGCTGAAAATTCTTCGCCTTGCGTATTTAAATATGCATCAGCTCAGAAGAAGTTACACAGTGTTTCCATCAGCAGAAGATGTGGCACTCAGAGAAAGCATCAAGAAAATAAAAACTACAGACGAAATAGGATGTATTTGCATATTTCACTTGAAATTAGGCTATGTTGCAGCATATTGGGAACTCATATGCATTGGATGTCAGCTGAGTTACTTTTCTTTCCCCCCAAGGTGACATTGGTGCTTGTCTTACCAAATATGATGCAACTGACAAGTGTTTTCATGTAAGGAAGATATATGCCTCCCATCACCTTGTCAAGCTGAGTGAAGGCAAACTCCAGCACATCCTTTCACAAGTGATTAGGTGGTCGGAGTCATTAAAAGTCATAAAGTTAGACTGCAGCAGTGTGCTATGCATATATATGAACTCATCCAAAGCTGTCCTCCTTGAAGCAGGTGATAGCTCTCAACTTTGCCTCTGACCGAGTCATAAATTCTTGGCTAAGCTTTCTTTCTCTTAGCATACCTTTGAAATTATACTAAACAGTAATTTTGCATTGGCCAGTCTCATTGTCTCCTGCTTCTCAGCCAAACCTCTAACAATTGGAGGTCTAAACATCTGATTTTGATTCACTAACACAAAGTAAACAACCAGATTGTCATTATTTATTCTTTCTCAGCATCTTTTAAATTTTCGAGTACTTTAAAAACTCTTGTAAATCAGCCTACTTTAAAATTTGCTAAAAAGACAACAAGAAAAGGGTGGTATTATTCAACTATTACACAAAACGAAGATATTAAAGCCCAAAGAATTGAAGTCACATTGCCAAGAGTTTGAACAATTATGGCTAATTAGGAGATCAGATCAAAGTCTAAATTCTTATGTTATAAGCCTCTGCACTTTTCCTACTTTCATTCCTATCATTTCCTAGCAAATAACTTTAACTTTTGATAAATCTGATTTTTAAAGTACCTTAGACAATATGAATTTAAAACTTTTTAAATGTACCATTTGACTCAGAAATTCCACTTTTAAGAATCTGTCCTAAAGTATTAGTTATGTGTATGGGCACAAATGTATGCACAAGATGTTCAATATATCATTATTTATAATAATGAACTGCAAACAACCTAAATTTCCAAAAACAGAAGATTCTTGAGATTCTTTGGTTAAATATTATAAATCCAAGATATATTTCTGAAAAATGTATTAATGCTAAGAGAAGTAATCATGTTTGCGAAAAAAGTAAAATACAATACTTAAGGATCTCAACTATGCAATATATAAATATGCAAAGGAAAAACAAGTAGCAAAAATACAACAAAATGCTAACAACATTTACCTCTTTGGTTAGGAATTGCAGGTAATTCTAATTTTCTTTTCTAAAACCTGTATGGATTTTGCAATTTTTCTACAATGAGCATTATTTACTTTGATAGTTTGAAAAAGAAAATAAAACATTAAAGTTCCTTAGTGGATGTATAAGAAAGTACCAACATTCCATAGGTCTCTTGCAAATCATCTCAACATAGATTACTCAGAATTAAGCAATCTAAATACTTTCTAAAATGTATCACAGCAACGTAGTCACAATGCCTGTCCTGAATGTAGAAGCTCTGTCGATTTATAGATCTGATATGGTACCTTAACGGTTCTTGATGGACCAGAGGGCTTTTCCTAGAACAATTTCATTTTCCTGCGAATGTCTAAAAGTTTGTTCATCTAGCAGAGAGTGGATGTAATCATAACTAGAGTAATGATTTCAATCTCTCCAAATTTATTAAAACAATTACAGGCTTTGAGATTGCGGCAATTTAAGAACAACTTTTCAGGCTAATCAACTAGACACAAATTAAATCACTTCAGTGTTCATAAAGGTCATTAAAAGAAAGATTTTTAATCATCAGATATTTAAAAAGATAAAAAGGCAAGACTGAAATGCATGTGTCTTTGTGTAATCTCTTATACAGTATTTTTCATTGTTCTGGCCTAACAAGAAACATAAAAAGGCCCAAGCTATCGACTATGTTAATAAAAACAGAAATGTCTATGTGCCTACCAAGTAGAATATACATGTATAAGTGCATGATTCTTTCTACTAAATATATGGATTTAATTTTCAAACCCATCATCATAATTATTATATGGAACAGACAGCTGAAGTAATTTCTTGCTCAGTACTCTAGAGTTGAACGTTTTAAATATTCAAGAATATCATGTATGTGGCTGAGAAACTTTCAGAAGAAGAAGAGGTCAGAGTAAAAGGAGGCTAAGGGAAAAAATACAATCTGAGCCTTTTGCGTCAGGTCAACAGCTCTTCTGAGAGCTGTCCCACGGAAGAAATCTGGTAGCTACGCTTACCCAAGAAGAAGCAGTTTTCATATTCTGACCACACACCTTCTGCTCCTATTTTCTTTGAGAAATGACAAAGAACCAGAGTCATTCAGAAATTTTGCTGTGTGTTCTCATGTAATCTTAACACTTATGCAATCTCTACAAAAGATTATTAACAAGCAATTCTTTATTAACGTAAAGCATTTATTAATAAGATCTACATTCAAATCTAGCCCATAAGAAAGTCTTACAAGTCTGCTTTCTTTTTTCCCTATTTATTCGCTTTGAATCACAGGGCTAATAAATAGTGAAATCAACAGAAGCTGAGCTTTAGGAATGAAAAAAAAGAAAAGAAATAAAATTCCTAGATAATCAAAAAAGATGATCAATCCCTGAAAAATTCAACTTAATATAGTTGATGGTTCTGGTTAAGAATAATAAGAACAAAGATGTTTTCTCATTTTAATTTTACACTATTTTCTCATTTAAAACTCAATAAATATTCAAGGCAGAAAAAATTGTAAAATAAAGAAAAATATAATGAAGAAAATAACATTTTTCCACATGCTACCAAGAAAAAACTATTATTAGGAGATGGTTGTTCCATTTACGCTTTTATATATAAATAAGACTTTCAATGCATAAATTATTTCATCATATATACATGCAATAATTTATTTAAACATTCTCAATTGCTGGACATATAGAGGGTATTTGACATTTCACTATTATTTACTCTAACATGAAAAATCCGGGAAGATAAATCTTTCCATATATCTACGATATTTTTTCTCTTTAGAGTAAATTTGAAACAGTGAAATTACTGAGTTCAAAGAGTCTAAGCTTTTTAAGGGTTTTTAAATACACTGCTGAATGGCCATCCATACATTTTGCACAATTTACACTCTCAAGAGAAATATTTGTGAAAATGGCTTTCAAAATAGTCCTGCTAGTCTTCTCTTTGTCCTAAAACAATAGGTTAGTTATGGAAAAAGGTATACAATAAAAGCTAAAACAGCATTCTATCTCTCTAGAAATTATTTATGCCTTCTTACACTCAAAGACAGTGCATATGTTTATTGCGAGGTCTATATCCACCCCAACTGTGTGTATAGCACATGGTCGATAAATATCACTGGTCACATATATCCACTTATTTCCATCTGAATGAAACAGAAGGAAATGCACTTTGGATTTACTGCATCACTGGCCTTCAGAGTTTTAAAACCCTACGAATTGCACTATTCTGAATGACTTAAGAGATCTAACAAGGTAGAGGCATTAACAAATTCTGTGTTTGTTGCATCACACACATATAATATACTTAACCAACCTAGAAAAGGTAAGACAGACAGGGGTGAAAGAATAGGCTCATTGGTCAGGGTGATATCAGACACTAACGTCCCTCAGAGCGAGGCTCGTGTGTGTCAAAAAGCATCAGAGAATTAGTAAGTTCCAAGCTGGAACAGGAAATCTGGAGATAGTAACAAAGGAGAAAGCAGTGAAAAGAAGGGAAGGGCAGAGAGTCAGGGTCACATCATGTGCAACTTCCCAACTTTGACAAGCCTGGAAGAGTAGATGAGATTTCCATGGGTCAGGTTCTCAATCTAAAATAGCCCCCAAGTCATTCTCTTGTTCCCAGGAAAGGGTTAAGGTAGAGTTGAGCTATGTGGTTACTGAGAGAGGGTGACAACTGCTGCTGTTCTCCCTACTCAGTCTCCCCAGGAAGTTAAACATAGACTTCATACACAGAGCATCTATTTCGCTCACTATCTAGGTGGTCAGTGCTGTCCCCTAGGTGACATCTCAAGCATTCTCTAAGTTACAAAGCTAAATGGATGCCTCAGAGATGTATGACTGCAATGAACAAGGACCCAACACAAGAACTTTTCTAAAACTTCTAGGAGTTGATTAAAACCATTTAATTGGTTCTGAGAGAGTACAAAGAATGACTACATATGTCTTTAATTTATAAAGACCATCTCAGTCTAAAACAGAAAACAATAGGCTAATTGTGGGATTTAGGCGGTGAGTAATGAGAAGAAGCAAGTGCCTCTCTGTACAGTATCTGTCTGTCTGAATCTCTCTTTTTTTCCTCCCTCCTTCCAGTCTGCCTGATCCTCTAACTTGAGGCTAATGTTCTCGTTATGGATGGAAATCCACCCATGCTCCTCACCCATGAGAGGAAGCTATTACCCAATTCAACCCCAAACCCCAAACTTACACGAGACTGAAATTGGGCTTAAAATTGAAGCAAATGTTGGAAGTAGTCTGTGGGTGTAGGATTGGTCTTACCTGTAGTCTCTTCAAAGAACCTACAGGGGTTTTCCTAACACAAAATTCAGCTACCCTCCAACCATATTCTTGGAGGGGACTATCATTTAAACATATTTTATAGAGAACAGTCACTCTTCAGTCCAGCAGTGGATTTTTTATTTTTAGTTTACAAATCCTATCACTGTCTTTAAAATATCATCTATATGTCACTTTTAAAGTGACTCCTGTATCAGAATATTTTATAAAAGCAAATCTTCTTCCAGCTTTTTTTTTATTAAATGCTAAAAGAGTGATCTTAGCAAACTAGAGTTTGTTCTAAACAATAGCAAATCTCAATTGAAATCAGATATTTAAATCTCACAGAATAAACAATAACTCACACCACAATGACTGTTAATCCTTGATCCATCAATCAAATACTTCTGCTGCCTTAAGAATTTCATTCCATTTTAAGAGTACATTGTATTGACTCTGATATTTACACTTAATCATTGTCATTTTGGCCCAGATTCATTTAGACAGACCATGCTATTTCCATTCTAAAAGCCACTTTTCACCAAATTAAGGGGGAATATATTCAGTTTCCTGCAGCTTTCATGCTAAAGATTCTAAATTTTCTAGTGAAAGATATCTTTAAATAAACCAAGTAGTTCATATTTTTAAAAATTACTTATATTTATTTCTACACTCATAAAAATGGTATTAACTTACTATTCTATGAAATAAAACTAGAAAATGTCAAACTTTACTATGGTTTATATTGACAATAAAGTCCTCTTTAACTAAACATATATTTAACACCCTCAGATAAATCATTAAGTTACAGCAAATAAATCATACAGAAGCTATTTTCATAAGCTAAAATTGATTTTTACTGAGTTCTTCAACTATGCCTGAAAACAAAGTGTACTATTTAAATAGAGCTTGTGAAATTTCAAGAATGTTTTCTATTGGTAAACATTTCAGAACTACATGTGTAAAGAGGCAATTAATTTGTTGAGTAAACAAAAAATAGATTCCCCAATAACTGTTTTTCTCTACAAGCTAACTCTGGGGTGATCTTTTCTGAATTTAGAAAAGCACTAGTGGTTTTGTCCCAAAGGTACAGATGAATACGCAGGCTAACCTAGTGGATTTAATCCTGAAACTTCCATGATTATCCACGTAAAGATCAAAGTATGATATGCTATGTGCTTTTTAGTTGTTAGTGCTATGAAAGCAAAAATACTTCCTATGTTGCTTTCCTATTTGACTGGGTACCAATGAATGTATGTTTATGCTAGAAGTAGACTGAAAGGTATCTTTTGCTTATAGCATGTCAAATGTTTGTGCAGATTTGCTTAAAATCTTGTAAATGATATTGTGCTACTTTTAGTCTGAAGATTTCCACTTTAAGATTTTTATCCCTAATGTATTTTAGAAGTATTTTCAAAAATTAGAAAGAGTACACAGTATTTATTCTGAGGAAGACTGACATGAAAGGAAGTTCATTTTATTGGGATGTAATGGAATGTTTAAAGCCATCATGTTTTACAACCTAGGTGAATTGAATTATGTTAAATGGGAAAAGAAGAGGTTACAAATGTTGTTTTTTTCACCTTTTTAAATATCTCTCAGCCATCCACTTTACATCTTCACTACCACCACCTACCACTGTATCTCCCTTGGAATACTGCCATAGACCTCCGAGTGGGAAGCACCACATACAGTGTAGTCTGCTTTGTTTACTTTTTAAAGTATAATTTCAACCATATACATGTTGAGTATAATATAATTTAATGAAGTACATGTACCCTACAACATTTTCATCCTTTCTGCTGACATTAATTTATTTTAGATCTCTAAGTTGAAGGTTCTAATTGTTTTTGAACATCAAAGTAGAAATATAAGAATTTATTCAGTTTTTTCTTTTAAAAATGCATGCATGCATTCATCCGTGCATATATATAAGACACAATGATAGAAAACACAGGAAATCGACTGGCCAAAGTTATATAAAAAGCTAAAATTCATTTTCAACCACTAAAATCAATTTAAATCTTTTAGGGTCAGATATAGCAAACTGCAATTTCTCATGATTCATCATGAAAGTCAAATTTTGGCAGGGGCCCGAGAATCATTGCTAAAGTATTGAACTTAGTATTTGCTATTTCCTTTCAATTAGTAATAAAGTAATTTCTAATTTTTATTGACTCTATAGCCTACAAGAATTATGATTCTTGTCTGCTAATAGAAAAATACGTCTTTAAACAGATATTTGCTCATACTCTTGGTCAAATCATGGTATCTATGAATGGAACAATGTATCAAAGTATAACCTCTGAATCTGTTATAGCATTAGGGACAAGGGTTTACACTGGACCAAATCTTGCTAAACCTAAATTTTGTCATATTATACATTCAAGTAAGGGTCATTTTCTACATTTTAATTTATTTCTACTTCTTAGTCCAGTTTTCTTAAAAATTAAGAACAAAAGGCAGCAACATTTAAGTACAATTTTTCACTTTTATTTGTTTTAGTCTCTATTAGCCCATGAGAAAAAAATTTTATAAAGTCATTAATCAAAGATAAATTTTCTGCAAACTATCTTTTAAAACTTAAAACCTCTAATTTTATATTTTATGCATATCTCTACTCCCATTATTATTTCTGGACATATAGAAACAGAACTTAAAAAATAAAACTTCACGAAATATTCCAGACATTCATTCATTTTTGAAAGCTGAATAAAAGTGTTCAATTTTTTCTCAGTGGCCTTCTATATCTTATTGGCCATTATAGATATAACATACACTTTCCAAAAACTAAATTTTTCTGATTCCTTAACTTAAATAATCGGCTGTAAAGAAAATGTAATCTCAGGGAATGTAACATGTATCTACATGTTTTCAAATGAACACCGTTATCTAGGTTATATGATAAGATCTTTGGAGAGGTGATGTCAACAAAAAATGGCAGAGTTAGATCTTCAGAAACTTTTCTGCCCAATAAAAGAATTATAAAAATAGCAAAAATAAAATTTCAGTATCAACTTTTTCAGAACTCTAGAAATTAAGGAAAGGTTTGCAGCAATCCAGGGAGCATTTATTTAAAACAAACAAAAAAAAAGGTGAATTTTGGTAAGAAGAGCAGCTTTGTGGCATTTTTTTACTTGTCCTGTTATAATCCTTCACTCTATAGTTCTGAGATAGCTTTAAAAACCAAAGCCTGCAATCATGGTGAAAACCAACAATTTGCAATCAGGATGTAAAGCAACAGCCTGAAAGCCATCACAGGGCTAAGAATTAGAATGGAACTCCTTCAAAGCCTTGCTCCCAGAGCTGTCATTATTTCACCTGTCTTACGGTTCCATGGAAAACCCCACACTCAATGCTGTGTTTTATACCTAACTCAGAGCTCACTTAGTGCAAAAGCTATTTCCCCAGGAGTATATGTTAAAAACATTTGGAGGCAATTGATTAACTTATTGGCTGTATGAGGCAGTGGATAGCAGTTAAAGTAAACAATAAGCTAACCAAAATGCTTTAAAAGGAAGGCTGAGGAATAAGATCCTGACAGGGACATCGAAAAGCTCCCACATATTCTGAGAATCTAGAATCCACATAATGCATAGAGCTATGTAAATTTGATCTAAAAATTAATCACACATATAAGAAGCTCAATGAAATCCAAGTAGAATAAATTCAAAGAGATACGCACCTGGATAGATCATAATCAAATTGCTGGGGGGAAAAAAAGAGAGAAAACCTTGAAAATAGAAAGAGAGAAGTGACTCATTACATACATGTGATCCCAGAAAGAGTAAGCAAATTTCTCATCAGAAACCATAGAGATCAGAATGCAGTAGGAATAACGTATTAAAAGTCCTCAAAGAAAGGCTCGATCAAGAATTCTATACCCAGCAAAACTATCCTTCAAAATTGAAGATGAAATTAAGACATTTCCAGATAAACAAAAGCTAAAAGAATGTTTCACTTGTAAACTTGTCCTACAAGAAACACTAAGAGAGTCCTTCAGGTTGAAATGAAAAGCCATAGAGAGTAACTCAAATCCAACGAAGAAAGAGCAAGAACTGGCAAAGGTAATTACATAGATAAATATAAAGGGCAGTATAAATATATGTTCTGTTTGTAATTCTTTTTGCTACTACATGATTTAAAAGAACATAAAGTCATAATTATAAATCTGTGTTGAGGGACACATAGTATATAAAGATATAATTTGTGTGACAATTACAGCACAAATGAGGGGGAATCAGAACTGTATAGGAACAAAGTTGTACTTTTATAATTTAGTTAGTATTAATCCAAACTAGATTGTTATAAGTGATGATATTAATTGTAATTCCCAGGGCAATAACTAAGGAACTAACTCAAAAAATAGTAAAATAAATGACAAGGGGATTAAAATAGTATACCAGAAAATATCTATTTAACACAAAAGAGAGTAATGGAGAAATAGAGGAACAAAAGAAATGCATAAAAGGTATACAAAACACATAACAAAATAGCAGATGTAAATCTTACCTTATTAGTCCACAAAAATAATTATTCTTTAACTATAAAAAGAAATGAAGAACTCATTCTGACTATAGCATGGATGAACCTTGAAAACATTATGCTAATTAAAAGAAGTGGACTCAAAAGGTCACATATTTTTGTTTCATTTATATGAAATATCCAGAATAGTCAAATCCATAAAGTAGAAGTGGTGCTATGGTCTGAATGTCTGTGTCCCTCCCAAATTTATATGTTGGCATTCAAACCCCCAAGGTGATGATATCGAATTGGGACCTTTGGAATGTGCCTTGGTCATAAGGGCAGAATAAATCTGATGGGATTAGTGCTCCTATAAAAGAGACCCCCGCAGAGCTTCCTACTCCCTTTTGTCATGTGAAGATACAAGAAGAAGTCTGGGGAGTCTGTGAAGCCGAAGAGGGCTCTCACTTGACTATGCCGGCACCCAGGACTTTCAACCTCCAAAACTGTGAGAAGTGTTTGTTATTTATAAGCCCGGTCTAAAATATTTTGCTATTTGTACCCAAGGAGGAAGACTGGTGCCATAAAAGACACCTGGACTCTGGAAACAGATATTTCTAAGGGCCAGGGCTTCAAGGCAGAGGCAACAACAGGCTTTATGACCAACAGTTGCAGATGGCATCAAGGCCCAATGACAGCAATAGGCTCATGAGAAGGAGGCCAATGCCAATGACAAGTGGGATAGTATCTCTCAACAATAGAGTGAAGTAACTTAGAGGACCACCCAAGAAATACTGCAAACATACACAAACCTTTTCTCTTTAGCCAACCTAATGTCTTTTCTATTCAGACACACCTGGAGGCCATCTTCAGGAAAATAAGATGGAAAGGCAATAACTGTGATAGGTTGAAGATTTGCCCAAGACTGTTTTAAAATAGAAGAATCTCTTTTTCAAAAGAGGAAAATAAGTTACATTTATTTGACCAATGTAAGTAAGACACACATACACACCCTACATTGAGCCAAGCTAGATGGGGCTCAGGAACAATATGAAAGTAGTTAGAAACAATGAAGAAGCTCTATTTTCTTTTTACATTTCAGAAATGGCATTAATTATCAATTCTTCCATATAATTTTTAAAATTTTGAATCATATAATGTTTTACATTGTATAATGTTTACATATGATGTTTTAGACATGTGTCAGAAATAATTTATGAGCTGTTACACTGCTAATATTTGTTTATTCTGAAAAAATGCCGTCTGTCTCTGCCTTTTATTTCTTGACAACAAACAAAGATTATTAGGAAGAGGAACATCTCAAACATGGATAATTTAATTTCTTTCTTAGTGAAACTTTAAGAGTATTTTTGAAAGATTAGATAAACTGTGTTTCCTGGTTTATCTTTATTCTCATGCTTATTTGGTCTCTTCAAAGAATTCTAATAGAAATTACCCTGCAGGAAAGTCTTAGTTTTTTGTTTGTAATGTAATTTTTTTTTCATGTATAGTATGTTGATCAAACATCTTGGGAGACTTTGATGTGGGGGAGGTCCTCTTAAATGCTTTTGAATACATTATGTGAAATAAAACCATCTATAACCTTTTCAAAGCAAAAACTCAAAGTAGCACAGTCATCTGATAATGAAAGCAATAAAATTGGACACAGAAATACTGGTGGTCAACAACATCTAAGCAAACCCTAACCCAGGAAGATTCATAAACCCAGTTAGTCTTTCTATTCCCATTAGGTCAAATTTTTCAAGCAAATGCAATCAGATTTGAGTGGCACTAATAGAAAACTGCCGTAAATTGGACCAGATTCCCCAAAGATTTCAAGGTTACTCACCACATAGACAAAAACTGAAAACACTAGATATGATCAACCTGGGAGAAAAAGGAAAGACCTAAGAAGTTATAACCAATGACTTGAGCCATCTAGCCAGGCTTTCTCTTCTTTTAAGTCACAGTTTGGCATCATTATTAGCATTAAACTTTGGGTTATCATTTTAAACGATGTGGAACACAGTGTTTCTGTCATAAACAAGACAAAATAAAGGACAGCTAGAGATATAGATTCCATTCTTGTTACATGCTGTTGCATGGTGAAATTAAGACATGATGGGGCATTTATACACTTGACTTAAAGGTGACTTGCTACATAAACTTTATAACCAATCCTGTTTTCAGACCTGCTTTTTCTTCTTTTAAGTCACGGTTTGGCATCATTAGTAGCATTAAACTTTGGGTTATTTTAAATGATGTGGAACACTGTTTCTGTCATAAACAAGACAAAATAAAGGACAGCTAGAGATATAGATTCCATTCTTGTTACATGCTGTTGCATGTTGAAATTAAGACATGATGGGGCATTTATACACTTGACTTAAAGGTGACTTGCTACATAAACTTTATAACCAATCCTGTTTTCAGACCTGCCAGTTAAAGATGAGTTCCTCTCCCAGGAAAAGATATGTAACTTTCTGAAAATTGACGCGAATTATTATTATCTTTTCTCTACAGAATTCCAGCAGTGCAAAGTAGTAATATAAATGTTTATTTCTCAGTATCTCTAGAGTCTTACTACTCAAAAGTTTGGTTCCTTTATCTGCAGCAGCGGGATCACCTGGAAGGTTGTTGGAAATGCAGAATCCTAGACTTGCCCCACACCTACTAAATAAGAATATGCCTTGTAACAACATCTTCCAAAGATTGATATGCATATTAAATTTTTGCATGTATCAGAATCACCTAGAGTATTTATTAAAACATGATTCTTGGGTCTCACCCTGAATTTTTGATTTACTAGATCTGGAGTGAGAAAAAGAATTTGTATTTCTAAAAGTTTTTAATGGTATTCATGCTGAAGGTCTGGAGACCATATTTTGAGAACCACTGCTCTGGGCTAGAGAATATTGTGTGTTTTCCCTATTTTGGTAACAGATTATTCATATTTCAAGCAAGATAATGAGCATCAAGAATCTAAGTTTAGGCTCATTCTATTGAATAACTATTAACATGATTGATTAAAATTATACTTGACCTTATGTCCACACAAAAACCTACAAATGGATGTTTATAACAGCTTTATTCATAAATGCCAAAACCTGGAAGCAACCAAGATGTCCTTCCATAAGTAAATGGCTAAATGAGCTACGGTACATTCAGACAATAAAATATTATTCAGTACTAAAAAGAAGTGAGCTATCAAGCTATGAAAAGATATAGAGGAACCTTAAGTACACATTACTAAGTGAAAGAAGCCAATCTGAAAAGACCACATAAGGATTCCAATTATATGTTATTTTGGAAATGGTAAGATTATGTACACAATAAAAAGATCGGTGTCTGGCAGAGACCTGGGAGGAGTGGAGATAAAAAGAAAAGAGGATATGTAGGGTAGTAAAAATATTCTGCATCATATTATAATGATTGGTACATGTCATTATACATTTGCGCAACCCCATAAAATGTACGACACCAAGAAAGAACCCTAAGGCAAACTATGAACTTTGGGTAATGATGATGTGTCCATGCAGGTTCATCTCTGCTTTAAAAAAATATATATCATTCTGGTAAGTGATGTTTACAATGGGGGAGGCAATGTATGTGTGGGGTAGAAGATATATGGGAAATCTCTCTACCTTCCTCTCAATTTTGCTATAAATCCACAACTGCTCTAAAAAAATAAAGTCTAAGATAATTGATTGATGATAGATAAAGTATTTTCTAACTACAAAATATATATTTGACCAATATAAGTATATACACATGTAAAGGACAGCTGCCCAGCTCACCAGAATTCTCCCAATCATAGCAACTGTGCTCCCTGTCCTATCTCCTGGCAGTATGGATGACTGGAACCAGGATAGAAATAACATACTCTATCTGGCCCAGTCAAATTCTCTTATCCAGGAATCTGAAAGCCTCAGTAAGGACAAAGCTTCTATTTCCTGTCTTTCCCCAGGCTCAGTTATTTAGTTCTACCAATCCTATAAACTGCCAATATTCTTTTAATAATTTGTTCATTACCTAAGTTTCCAGAATTATCAGAAATGCCTTTATTCGTAAGCTTTTTTTAAGAACCGTGTCCTCCATGAATCCTTTTTTGGTTTTGTTCTACCAATGTCTGAATAAAAGATCCATGAGTGAGTGCCAAAGACTATCAATAATGAAAACAGGTACTTCTTATGCAACCCCAATGGCCGTCCTCCTGTTTCCTATTGTTTATTGTCTATTGAATGAAGATTGCATACTCTCTGGGAAGAGCCCAGATAAGGATTCTGTTACTGTTGGTATAATGCCTAAAACTGAGAGTCACTCTGGAGCCCTGCTCTCACACACCTTTCCTTTTGTGGGTAGAGAAGAGTCATAAATGTTCTGAAACATTCCAGAAGAGTAGGGGAGGTAGTA
>NW_006431918.1:10220531-10230375 GCF_000325575.1 Pteropus alecto | reverse complement strand
GTGCCAGGAGCAAGAAAAATAATGTCTTGCTGAAGTAGTTCAAATGAAGCACTCTCAGCTTTGTGGCATATGCAAACACTTCATGTTTGACATAGATTTTATTGCTTGGAAAAGACTTTTCACCCTGAGCGGGAACTAAGTGAATGAAGCTGCATCAATAATTGAACTAAAAAAGTGGTAACTATGTGAGGTGACGGATATGTTAATTAGCCTGATTATAATGACAACTTTACAGTGTATATGTATATAAAAATATCAAGTTGTACACCTTAAATAAGTAAAATTTTTGTCAATTATACCTCAGTAAAGTAAAAAGAAGAATAAGAATAATCAAACTATTCTATAGGAGTTCACTAGATTGTATGCAGATTCATACAACCAAAAATGGTCTAATTCACTAGTACTACCACCACCACCACCATAAAAGGTTTCAATGTTTAATCTCTTCAACTTTTCACAACAGTGTCATCAAGGTGAACAAGATGCTGTCAAAAAACACTCTCTACACTTTCAATTAGCACCACACTGAGGTCTACCATTAGCCTCAAATAAAATCCTTTAACTGGCTGTTTCTTGGCTTTAAAACATTCTGAATTAGTCAGTGCTGAAACTGACAGATAAATTCCTAGAACGATGTATTCACATGGAGACTGCATGGGCAACCAAGGAAGGGAGGGCAAGAAGCAGGACCGTTTGCTTCAAATCCCCAAATAGTTGTTTCTTCCTTTCCTTTCTTCATACACTCAGTCTTATGGATGAGGCAGATATGAAGATGAGTTGTAGCAGGGAGGATGTAAACCCCTAGATCTCTGAATTTCCTCAGAACAGACAGTGACAGGAGGTCGTAGACATGAAAGTCATGAGGCTCCATGACCTGCTCCTCTCAGCTGGGATGGAACTGTGAAGTCTTGTCTTCCTGGTCTTTCCTCAAACACTGGGCTGATGGGTAGGATGACTCCTTCCTTCACAGAAGCTTGAGAACATTCAGCCTTCATCTGGATATTTTTTTATCTGGATATTTATTTATATATATATATATTTATATATTTTATAAATATATAAAAACATATTTTTATATATTTATTTTTAAATGTTTATTTTAAAATATTTAAAAATAAATATTTATCTTGGGGTCAGGATAAAAATAACCTGTAGCAGTAGCTCTTACCTCCCTGTAACACCCAATGAATCCATGAGTAGAAGACAAACAGGAACCTCTTGGGACTGTGATTTGAAGAAGTTATTATACTCTGCTTACCTGAAGGAAACACTTCAGGATAAACACAAAGTAGATGAAAACCATAAGAGAAAATAAACTAGATGTTAAGTGAGGCCTCTCTGGCCCCTAGAAAACCAGGTATGATTGATTCAAGACCAGCCCAAGTTTTATGTCCTGTGCAAGCCCAGTGCTTCTCCAAGATAACTATAAATTCCAGCAAGGGGAGGGATACAGTGTAGGGGACTAACATGCTATGGATCACCTCTGGCTACTGCTTCTTTAGTTTGCCGATCACCTTGCCATCTCAAATGTGCAGTGTCTCTGCTGAACTACATCTGTTTTAATTTCTTCACAAGTTTCCCCCCTTTCCCAAATGAAACTATAATGTTTTATGAATTTGTCTTGGATAGAACAAGTAAATAGGACAAGGTACACACACACATGCACACACACACACACACACACACACACACACACACCTTTCTAGGAAATGAGTGTATTTGATATAATTTAAGATTTTTCCAGATACGGAGGAGGAAATTTTAAAGCCCTCTAAGGATCTCTCTACCAGGTACATTTCCTTAGCTGCCTTGATCTTTATCTGACCCTCGGCCGCAGGCTCTCTTGCTCATGCCACCTTTCTTTCTCCTCTCTCCTCCACATTTCCTCTTTCTCAAGAGCAAGAATATATTCCTTCTATTGCCTCATCAGAATAATTTGGCAATGTCCTTTACCACCTTGGCTCTTTACATCACTATATCCTCAGGGTCTTAACTAACACCCGAGACAGAAGTTCAGGGCACTGTTTCTTCAGTATGGTCCCCAGAACAGTGACATCAGCATCACCTGAGAACTTGTTGGAAATGAAACTTCCTAGACCCTACTCCAGACCTACTACATCAGAAACTCTAGAGGTGTGCCCAGAAATCTGATTAACATCTGTCAGGTGATTCTGATACATACTAAAGTTTGAGAATCTTTGCTTTAGGGAACGACAGTCACGGGACCAGTAGAAGAAAAGCTGCCATCAAAAGACATAGAAAAAGAAAATTTCTACAATAGAATATTGCTTTCAATGACAGTGCCAACAAGTGGCTCGAAGGGAGGGAAGTTTAACCTCCACCACCACCACTACCACCATCACCATCACCATCACCACCATCACCACCATCACCACCACCACCACCACCACCACCACCCTACTCCATAATCTTAATCTTTTGTCTCCTTACCAATGTAGCTTTGAGACAAACATTCCAACTCCTAATTCCCACTAGATAGTCGACAATGAGTGATTAGTTCTAGCTTTGTTTTATATTATAAATCATAGACTCACTTCTCTGTTTCCCCGCCCCATAACTAAATTGAAGCACTGAGCAAATGATAAATTGAAAAGATATGCCAATGTTGGCTTCAAATTCTAATAAGAAATCATTACAGATACTGGACACTGGGTAATTATTTTGTGACTTATCTTGGCAAAAGCGTTTTGGGATATTTCCATATATGATCAAGGTCATTCACTGCAAACAAACATCACAAAAGATATATAGCCAGCAGCCTCAGGGAGAAAAGGCAAAGTAGTGTATGGGAGAGGAAGATGAAGAAATTTAAAAGATCCCAGGACCTAGGTTCTCTTTTACTCCAATTAGAAACAGCAAAAACAAACATCCTTCATAGTTTAGGCAATTCAGTGATCTGTGTCTTGGCCTGATAACAGTTATTTTTTGCCTATACACTGTCATAATTATAAAAGCAAAAGTAACCTGTAGGATTTTTTAATGATGTTAAAAAAATCCTCATGATTTTCAAATATATTTTATATGCTTTCCTGCATAATGATATTTGGATTAGTTATATATTGCTACATTAGTTATACATTGCAAAATTTAGTGCCTCAAGACAACCACTATTTATTATCTCACACCATTTCTAGGTTCGGGAACCTGGGAGCAGCTGAGCTAGGCAACTGTGGCTCAGGTTCTCTCATGAGGTTACTGTCAAGCTGTCAGCCAAAGCCATATTAGGAAGCTTTACTGAGCCTTGAGGACTCACTTCCAGGATGGCATACATGCACAGCTATTTGCAGGAAGCTTCAGTTTCTCATCACATGGGCATCTCCTGTTAGCTGCTCACAAGATGGCAGCTAACTTCCACCAGAGTGAGTATTCCAGGTGAGAGAGTGGAGCCCTTGATGATGTAGCTTCTGAGGTTACATACCATCACTCTTACTTTATTCTATTTGACAGAAGTGAGTCACTAAGTCTAATTCACACTCAGTAGGATGGGAGTCAGACTCCACCTCTTGAAGAGAGGAGTATCAAAAGACTTGTGGACATATTTAAAACCATCACAATAATTTTTAATATCTATTGGATTTTTCTCCATAGATAGTTAACGCTCCAAATTTTTTTTTTTTACAAAACTCAGTAGTCGATACTAAGTAAGAAAAAAATTAACAGTACTGGTTGCACAAATCTACACATAGAATAAAATAGCACAGAACTACACACATTGTGTTGCAAAATGTCAATTTTATGGCTTATGTTTAAGTAAAATGTACATGTGACCATTCTGTACTATCTTTTCAACTTGTAAAATCTGTAACTATTATATATGACATTCTTGAAATGACAAAACTTTAGAAATAAGGAACCAATTAGTGGTTGCCAGGAATTAAAGGCAGAAGTGGGGGTGGAAGAAAGATGTGGGTGGTTAGGAAATGTCAACGTGAGGGATCCTTGTGGTGATCTGTTTTTCATCTTGACTGTTGTATAGCAGTGGATACACAACCTACACATCTGATAACGCATAGAACTAAGTATGCACACACATATACAAATAAGTACAATTAAACCTAAAGAAATATGAATAAATTGGTACATTTTATCAATGCTAATATCTTATTTGTGATATCGTACTACTGCAAGATGAAATCATTGGGGGAGTCTAGGTAAAGCGTTAGGTAATAGGATCTGATCTCCCTGTAGAATTTATATTAACTCCATGTGAAGCTATAATTACCTTAAAATAGAACATTTTAATTTAAAAAATATCTTCACATATTTGTATTTATAACAAAATCTTAAGTCTGCAAAGATATTGTTACTGAACACAACCAATATCGCCACCCCTGCAGCATGATCTGCTCTCTGAATCACATTAGCTGGAAGGTTTTAACAAAGATGCAAAGATAGAATATGAAACTCCCTTTTAGTGGAAAGTGTGATAACAAATGCCTGAAGGAACCATATGATTACTAAAGATTTAGAATTTCTCAATTAATAAAAAGTATTGTTTTAGCCTGGATCCCCACCAGGAAATGCAAGATAAGCAAAAGACTGCATACTAGTAGAAAGTCAAATGTATTATGTTTTAAGGAACTAACAACTACAATAAAATTAGAACAGCTTGCTTAAAACCAGCCTATGCATTCAAGTGTATGTCAGATCTGAACTACTTTAATATATTTCCCAGGCAGTCACTTTAAGCTAGTTTTGTCTTTTTAATCTGCACAGGAATGCATATGTGTATTCTATCTTATTAAGTCTGTCTGTTTGTCCTATGGTATAGCTGTGTTCCTATTTCTAGTTCTATATCAACCAGCTTGACTGCATTATTTTCAATTCAGCTTTTATTCATGTGGAGTCCAACACTAACTTAAGTTTTCTTTGGGAACTTTATAATAATATATTTTCTTTCTGTAAATGCCAGATGTTCTGATCTCCTACTTAGTATTGCCAATATCTAAGGAGGTATTAGATATAAGCTTTTATTTCAAATATTAGCCTGATTATAATTATTTGCCCTTATGACTTAATATTTATAATAAGAATAAAACAAATTAAGTTTACTTTCATTAAAGTTTAGATAAAAAAAATCATGTAAAGTTGTTGATATTCTTATCTAGAGGATTATGATAACATTCAAGAAATGCTTATTTTTAATGATCTTCTGCATGTAAAAAACATTAATAAGAAACAAGTTAAATATTGAAAGTGATTATTTCAGATTATATAATTTGCAGTAATTTTAATTTTCTTTTTATATCAAAAATATCTTTTTCCAAATTTGCTATACCAAGCATGTGTTACTTTTTAAATCAGAAAATATATTCTCAAAAACACTAATATATTTAATTTTGTGTGATAATAGTCATAAAAATTATATGCTTAGCAAATCAATGGAAGGAAATACATTCAAATACCATCAGTCATTCTTTTCAGTTGAGCTATTGGTGATATTATCTTCTATTTTACCAATTTTTTTCATTTTGCATAGTAAGCATTTATCAAATATGTAATGAGGAGGTAATATAAAACATATTTATACCACCCCCCAATGCTTTATTCTTCTCAAATACCAGATTAGCTGTAGTTGTACTTTATGAAATCTTGGCTCTAGCTGTCAACAGAAAAGTCTACCAGTAGACAGAAGTTTACACCAATATTAGTCACTGAGCAAAGAAAAAGAAGCAAATGACCAAACCCATAAGGAACTTTAGCAACCACAAAGAAATCAAATCAAGTAACAGTATATGATTTTACACAGAGATTATACATAACACAGATATTTCCTCTCACTTTTTTCTAATACTAGTGTAAGTAGCTCAGAGAAAAGAGAAGGAGATTGACACAGAGGTAGTTAAAGAGAAAGGTGGCTTTTAAAAGAATGGAGGTTACCACAGATGCAGCATCAGACTGTGAGCATACACCTTTCAGACAGTGCCATTCATGTAAAAAACTACGAGGGCTCCAACACCGCAGACAGTTTTGAAAGGCTCAACACCTGCTCCTTGATGCCAGGCACTCAAACTCAAAATGCAAAACGTTATACTTAAGAAGGCAATATAATTATCAGAGGAAAACGATTGTTGAATCAATACAAATGGAGGAAAAAAAAAACACATTTGTAACATTGGTTCAGTTTTCTAAAGAATAACACTGGCTATTAGATCTCAAACTGGCCCCTTGACATGGAGGGCAAGAATAGACCAAAAAAAAAAAAGAGGCAGACCACTTCAGATTGGTAGAATTTACATATGAAGCTTGTCTTGGTCAGCTGCAAGATGAGTATATCTCCACAGCTGCCCGTCAGAATTTTAAAAGTTTATACAGAGGCCTTAGCTTGGGTTAGTCACATAATAATTCCAGATGGTCTCAACATCACCTTACTCTCTCAAGGCTATGTCCCTGAAACAGCTCTTAGTGTGGGGATGGTAGGCAGGGTTTTTTTTTATCTTTTTTTTGTTGCTGTTGGGGCGGGGGGCATTTCTATATCTTCCAACCATTTTACATGATTCTTTATGTCAGCAATTTTATATCAAACTTGCAGAACTTCGATCTTTTTCTAATTTCTCCTTTTTCATAGCTTTCTCTTCTTGTTTTATTAGTACAATAATTCTTGTCTATCTCTGAGTATGCAAAGTAGAATCCTCCTTCTACTTCCTGAATTATCTTTGTTTCTTCTTGGTTCATTTACTCTGTTTATTTTTGTCTCTCTATTCCTGGGGAGAAGCTTTCTTCAAGTAGACAGTGGTCGGTGATTATCCATTCATATTTAACAATAAGACACTAAGGCACCAAGGAGGTGGTTAGAAATTCTGTGATTACAAATGAGGATTATTGATTAGAAACTTCACTTTAGTGGGCTCTGGGGTAGAACTTCTATTTAGGACACTTAAAGAGCCCCCGGTGTCAGTGTGTAGGTATTCCAATTATCTAATGCTGTATAACTAGCCAGCCCAGAATGTTGTAGCATATAACAAAAAGCAACGTTTATTTTGCTTATGAATCTGAAATTGGAGGAGGGTTCATCAGGGATGTCTGGCCTCTGCTCCCCTTGGTATCATCTAGAGCAGCTAAAGGCTGGGGGCTGCAATACCTACGGCTCCCCAGACATCTTATCTCTATCTTGGTGCAATCTCTCCACGTGATCTCTCCAGCCTGGCAGCTTCAGGGAAGCCAATCTTTTTACATGTTGGCTCAGGGATCCCAAAGCAAGTGATCTAGTAAAAGCTGTATCTTTTTTACTGTCTAGACCCAGAAGTCACAGAGCATCACTTTAGCCATGTTGGCTGGAGCAGTCACAAGCCCCTTCCCAGATTCAAGAGGAGGGTGCAGAGACTACATATCTTGGCATTTCCATATATCCCACCTCACGTGTGTGTGTGTGCGCGCGCACACACATATATATGCATATATTTATATTTAAAAAAAAAAAACTTACTTCAGTTTGTCATTTTTTTCCAAGGCCATTTACTATCTCCAAAGAAGTGATTTCTGACCCCCTATCTCAGGGGTTAGCTCCTCCTGCAGATGTTCCATAAGAAGGGAAGAGCAGGAGAAAGCTGGTATCTCTGAATCTGCAACTCTCCACAAAAGAACCCTTTGGTCTTTAGTCTGAATGCTAGCTCCCTGGTTGTCTGCATTTTGGATTCTGAATACTGACTTTTAACCAGCCCTCCAGCATTGCCCTCTTCCAGAATCTCAGTCTGCAAAGGCTCAGTCGGGAATGTCAACCCTTTTTTCATTAGCATTCCCCTTTGCATGATATGGCTTTCTGTCTGCTTGTGTCTATATAATTTTTACTTCTTTTCCACTCTGCTGGGTCTCAAGAGGAAGAGACAATAAACATCTATTAGTTAATCAGTCACATTTAACCAATGCTAGTGATAAGACCCCAGTGAGAAGGTATGTAATGCAGATCTAAGGGTGTTTGGGTTTTGAAGATCAAAGCTTCAAACTCTAAAAGAAAGGTAGAAGTAGTAATAGGGAAAAAGTTAGCTTTCTTGATACAATTGAAACTCAAGTTCCCTGCACTGTGATTTGCAAGCAGCACAGCACAGTAATCAGCATACTATCTCTTGGAAGCAGAATGACCTGTGCCCAACTTTCCACTCTATTCTACTAGTTTTGTCAGCAAATGGTTTAAGATTTCTGTACCTGTAGAAGGCAGCTGATACTACCTACATCACAAAGCTTTTTTACAATGCATCTAATATGTTTAGAACAATTTCTGGCACATAGTAAACGTGCAAAAGATTTTAGCTATCATTATCTAGCAACGATCCTGACTAATTCATACTTCTCTTTGTTTTTCATACAATATATACTATTGGAAAATTTCTATTTTCACCAAAAATTCTTGTCCTTAGGTCCTTTATCTTCAGTCTATTAACTAATTAGCTCACGTGAATCCTTAATTATCTTTAGTCTACTACAGCATTTATATTTGAAATAATTTATTTTCTAAATTAAGATTTCCATCCCCACTCCACCCCCTTTAGCAATGAAATTATTTCTTTTTGTAGCTTGCGCTATTTATAGCTGCACATCATTTATAGCACAAGATTTAGAGAGAGTAGATCTTGATAAGAATTTCATACCTAAACTTATTTACTCATTTAAAACAAATTCTTACCTTTTATTGCCTGAAAACATGATAAAATGTACTTACATTTTATCCACCATAAAATGTAATTCAATGTACACACCAAATAACAAACAAATAAAAAATCTAGTGATTAATTATCCAGCTTTCACTCATTTCCAGTCTCTATGCACATGTGGACATTTAAGAGCACTTTTTTGAATTTCTCTTCCCATGCATAATGAATATTAAACTAGAATGATGTGTTGGATTTTCTTTAGAGTTAGTTAATATTTGTTATATATTAAAGAGAAACTGTTGTGGAAAGTTTTAGGATAAATCAATTGTAAAGCTTGGTCTCTGAGGATGATAGAATCAGAAAGAAAGAGGTAACCAGGCCTAAAGCAGAAGAGCCAATTTGTAATCTCACTCTACTAATAGAAATATTTGCAGCTGCAGGAAAACATCTATGTACATTGCTTAGATATTTGTGGTTTGACCCTAATTCATCCATTGATTCACCAGTCTGATTTTTCATATTCATATTTGCTGAGTGCTTTTTTAAATCTGCTAAATAGATTTTTCTTTTATCACTCAAGGAAGGTGAGAACTAGCTTTTTCTAGAGTAAATATTTCCATTCTTTGAAAAAGATATCATTAAGTGCGCATTAAAAATTTCAGTATATGCATTTAGTGTACCATTTAGTACACTATGCTTTATTTCATACAGCTCTCTATCGCTGCTATCACATTTTGATAGGGTAGATAGGAAAAACACATGAAAAGAAATAGAAAAACAGTATTCCTCCAGAGCATAAAATGGTTCTCCATCAAGTTCACTATTCTACCCAGATTGTTTACAGAATATGCGAAACACATAGAATTAGATTTAATTGTTAAATATAACAAACACTTTACAATTCTTTGTTTTTCAAAATCATTTAAAATTGTCTATCACTTATCAGCCTTTTGGCTAAGGTCAAGTGTTAAATTGCTTGTCCACCTGTTTTCCAGATGATTCATAAATGTGGATTGCCAAATAGGCCAAAAGTACAGGAGCAGGCTCCGAAATAATTAAACTCATGATGAAGATTGAACTAAGATTTTTCATCTTTTATTTCTTCCAGAAAGGAAAGTCAAAGCCTATGTTCTCACAAAGGAGAATACACACTTTCAAATCCTTTCAAGTTGTAGATTTTAAGTTGTCATAAATAACTGAAATAAAAAGGAGTGTGTTCTCAAGTATGTCTCTAC
>NW_006431918.1:10206769-10220438 GCF_000325575.1 Pteropus alecto | reverse complement strand
CTGATGGATCCCAACTCTTCGAGTTGTGGAAACTTGCCTTCCAACCATCCATAAGTGAGAATTAATAAGGCAGCTAAGGTGATTTCTCAATCATCATCTTTCAAAAACACAATGGGGCCATCTATAGCTGGCCTTTTCTCTAATATTTGTAGGAAGAAATAGCTGCTATTAACAGCTTGCCCTTCTTGAAGCTTTAGACAGTGAAGGGCCCACAGTGAGCTGATTTGCAGATGGCAGCTTTCATGATCACGAAGCTACATAAATACTTCCAAAGATATTCACTGCTGGCTAGAAAATAATTTTTTACCATTAGCATGAAGATTCATATTACATACAAATAAATCTCTCTCTAAATGTTCATCATGACAATCTACTCTGAAATTCTGAGGTCTAAATTCTGATGAGCATATGTAGTGGATGGAATGAGTCATAGATGAAAAATATGTCTCCTTTTAAAAAATAAACTACTGAAAATATCAAATTCATGAATATGAGATAGTAATGTTTAGGTGAGCAAAGAGAAAAGAGTTAAGACCTGATGCAGTTCCTTAAAAGTTCGGATTTTCATTTTACAGGTCCCCTCCATTCTTCCCATGAGCTAAAATATTTAGCTATTAATATTGGTCAGCAATTTCCATTGTGAGGTTTGGGTTCTCCAAGGACACACTGTATTACCACAGAGGAACTTCCTGTATGACAGTGTCTTTTGTCAACAACTGCCCTGATCCTGATATATCTTTATAGAAGAGATGGAAGGACAAAGATGGCAAGTCTAGGAGTAAACTAGAAGGCAGAACATATAAGAGGGAAAGAAGAGGTGGTAGGTAGAAACCAAGTAGGAAGAGGAGAGAAACATTTTAGGTACATACAACAAAGTAGTTATATGGAAAGAACACGCCGTTTTTAGTCAAATGGACATAAGTTCATATTGCAATCTTATCTCTGGTGCTATGAATGATGCTATTTGGTGAAAGATATATATTTTTTAAACCCTTTTCTCATCTGTAAATAGGGATAATGATGCTTTTCTCATGGGACTATTGTGTGTGTTCAATGTGGGAAATATATTGAAGCACCCAGCTAAGAAACAATAAAATAATACAAACATTTCTTGAATATAAGTGCATAAATTTTAGAGAATAAAAGGAAAAACTTGGGTCATATCCCAAATTTTCTTTATTATTTTTCCCATAAATAGCATTATCTTCTCACCCAAGAAGAGGCAGGTCAGCATATCCCAACCAGATTTTCAGTAACATACAATTCTCAAGTACAGTAAGCTGTATTTCTTTTTCTGGCTTTCATTTCCATTCCCACATGTACATGATTATGGAATCATTTCATCTATTATAAAAGGCAGCAGCTTTTCATGTCATATGAATGATGATTAACTACATTTAAAATAGTTTCATTTTTTTTTTTAAGATGTCAGAGCATAGATTAAGCAGTTACATTTTTATTTTGAAGATTGGAGTCAAAGGAAGTCTCATATTTCTTTTGATGTAAATATTGTTCCTTCATCTAGGCAAAACTTGTATGTTTTGGTTTAGTACAGGTTTTTCTCTCCTAGACCTAAATGATGAAAATGAATTATTTTCTACTTTCCTATTTCTAGCTGTGATAATTTAACTTTCATGTAATACTACTTGATTCTTAAATATATTAATATTATGCCACATTTTGAATAATACTTTGAAATAATAGGTATATCAAAGTTATCTTTTATTTAAATTAATTTATTTAAATTATCTTAATAGCCAATAGCCATTGACTGAACATCTCCTATATGCCAGACATTATGCATGTGCCTTATATTCTTTCATTTTTTTTGAAACAGATTTGGGGACGACTTCTTGAAAAACAAAATGAATGAAAATTATCTTTCCACAGTCATCAAGGTTAAAAGGGGTCAAACTGAAAGTCAGTCTCTTTACCAAAGTTGACTTGCATTAATTCTTTCTCATGACAGATCATCTTAACAGACCATAAATCACATTAATTAAACCTCCAGTTGTTATCAGCAACTGGGTCCACACCCTAAGGTAACTACTGGTAAACACTGGCAAACAGGATCTCAGTGGCCCCTGTCACTCCACCCCACATCTATTCATGACTGCCACACCAGTCATGAGGCACAGAGGCAACTTTATAAGAAAGTGATGACAACAATGTTCTATCTGCAGCCTTCCCTTCAGGAATGCATGGAAGGAGAAGGGCACGGCCTTTCACCTTTTTAATCTCTACTGTCTTCTCGCCTTTATCCTACAAATATGCTCCTCTCTCTGTTTTCCTAAAAGAAATCCCTTTACTCCATTTCCTTCTCTTTTTCTTCCTTTACTGGACTACTTTCACTGTTTCTGCCTAAACGTTTATAAGGATACTCCTAAAATTTATTGTCCTCCAATTATGAATGAAGTGTTTGCTATATTTTTAACTCTCATAAAAACTGGGGATGATGATGAGAAAACTGAGGTTTAGAAAATTTCATTTTGAACTCCGCAGCTGCCTGTGCACTGCTTCCCACACCACCACCACACCTCCTGGAGATGTCCACACCAGCTCTCTGTTAGCTCCAGACCAGGACACAGGCCAATTTTCTGGCCAAATCAACATTCGCAATTTTCACTATAATATTGGGTGCTCAAATGCAACTGTCTCTTGCATATGGTTCCTATGTCTGATACCTTATAACCTTGTATGAAGACATTTCTAGCCATAGACATTTCTAGCCATAGAAATGTCTTCATAAAAGGTTATAAGGTATCAGAGTCACCTTTTGGAATGTTCCCTTGGAGGTCAAAGCCATGGCCATTTAATTCTAAATCTTTAGTCTCCTTGCTGGAAAATCTGTAAGCAGAAGAAAACTTTAAACAAAGGATAGCTTCGCAAACAAGTCAGGGTGAGAGGGAGACAGAGAAGCAGAGGAAAATGAAGAGAAATGGAAAGTTAGGAGGTGCCTCCATTTCTAAGCCTAATAAATAAGTATTTTAATTAGCAGTTAATTGGGTCCAATTGGTCAATTCCAACCAGTGATAGATTCCACCCAACCATAAAGATCCTGGTCCTTTGCCTCTGACTGACTAGGCACTCTGTACTTCAGGACCTTTGCACATGCTCTTCTCTCTGCCTGGACTGCTGGTTCCAAATCCCCACATAACTCTGTGTCCTCTCGAAAGGCCTTAGTTGTCACTTTCTTAGTGAGACCATTCTTGATTTCTATTAATAAAATTGCAAAACAACCCTTCCCCGCCATCCTCCCTCTTCTCCTTTGATGCTTTACTTTTCTCCACTGCACATACCACTCTCTCACATACGATTCAGTTAGTTTTCTTATTTTACTTTTTGCTACCTCCTCCCACTAGAATGTAATCTCTAGGAGGACAGGAATGTTTGCCCACTGTTGTATCCTCAATGTCCAAACAGTGCCTGGCATATAGTGATCTAAGAGGCTTGTTGAATGAATAGATGAATGGATGCATTGGAAGTTCCCCTCCACCTAAATATACTTACTCTACAGCTATTTGGTAACATAATATATTCTGGGCAAAACTGAGATTTCCTTGCAGTGGCTAATCCCACCTCAGTGCAGTGGGGCACATTTTCCTTGGTTCCTGGCCCATGGGTTAACAGGAAGATTTTTATTCCAGAGTTACATATTACCCCTGGCCTTGGAAGCTGGTTCTTATCAGGACAGCTCTGCTCTAGGCACTGAGAGTAACGTTCAAGACAAGAGTAATGTTCGCAATTCTCATACGATAAACAGTAGAGATGAGCACAGCTACTTAAGTTCCCAGTGCTTTAAAGGCAACTCTTCTCAGAATCAAGGATAAAGAGTTGAAATAGCTATTCTCAATCTGCCATATCATATCAAAATCTTAGTCCCACAGGCCATAAATTATAGGATTGGCTGCTTCAGAAGGGCCCATGACATCACCACATTGCTATGTTAATTAGAGAACACCCTAACTCTTTTAAAAGCCGAATTACGTTACCATATATTTGGCACTGTTTAGTGAACATTATACTTATTTTGCCCTAAGAAACTAAGGTCTCCAACAATGTTTGTTTTCTTTTTTCTTTTTGGGTTTTTTTTTTTTTTTTGATACTTAATAGACTTGGCTTTAAACTCAATAAAGAAACATTTCTAAAAGTCATACCCCAGTGGTCTTTCCCAAGAACAATTTATACTGTAGTCGGCTGCAGGGATTAAACACAGAGTATGCTTACAGATCAGATTTCACAAGAAAGGAAATATATGGTGTGTCTCCAAGGAATATCAAGCCCAAGAAGCCCAAGGGGTACTTGAGAAAAATTAAACATGTGCAAATTTTAGTTGTATTTTATTACAAAGCAAACAGGAAGTCCAACATTAAATATAGCAGTATTACATGAGGCTCATCAGAAAGGCTTTCATTTAATGAAACCATAGTAAAGTGATAAAAATCTCAGCAGATGGTTGAATATCTAAAAGATAATTATTGTGAGAGTTTATTTTTGAAGTTTAATAAAATTAGCTAAAACAATGGACTGAACCCTGGGGGCAAATCTAGTGATGTGAGCAGATAGTGTCTCTAGAAAACTTCCTAGATGCATCTCCACAAGACAGCAGCTCCTTGTCTCTTGTCTGGTGAATTAAGGCAGCTTCACAATGGTTCACAAAAAGCCAACCCAAAAACTATGAGGTGATAGTTTAAAATTTTACCACACATCTGAAAGCAAATTGAATTTCCTTACATAGTGACTTAGAAGAGATGGAATAATGTGTATTGCTGATGAGGCCTTTACCCTGGTTTAGAACCTTATGAATTTAAAATGAGATCACTGAATATATTTCTAGTCAATACCAATGTTTCTGAAGTTGTGGTCCCAAGACCACTCAGCCAGAATCACCAAGGCGAGGGGGATTTTAGAGGGTTCTTGTTAAAACTGAAAATTCCCCAGGCCTTAACCTAGACCTACTGAGTACGGAAACTCTGAGAGTGGGACCCTAAAATCTCCAGGTTCCCCAACATCCTGATACTTGCTGAAGTATAGGACCAGCACTAGAATGGGTCCTAACTTAACTGCACATGGAAACCTGTGGGAAACAAAAAGTAAAGCCTGGTCCCACACTCAGAAATTCTGTTGAATTGTATGGGGTGCAGACTGGAAATTGGAGTCTTTAAGAATCATCCCTGGACAAGTCTAATGTGCTGGCAAAGTTAAGAATTATTGTAGTAGAGTCTTTTCTCAACAACAGCCTCTCCCCTCCTACTAATCATGTAAAAATAAGATACGAATCATAAAATATCTATGATCTAATTGGCAAATTTCTGCAATGTATTTCCAACTGCTAAGAAGTTGAAGTCATTCTCTGATTATATGGGGCAACCCCAGGACTTGGGATATAAAATAGCTCAAATAACTGTCTGGCATGTGATTTAATTATTTTAGACAAGAAGAGAGATCTGAGTAGTAAAACCATATAGTTTACAACCAATGAAGATAAATCAGAGAAATAGGGATTTCACAGATCTGCTAGAATCCTTCTTGTTCCTTCAATGTTGACAGAGGAATTGAGTAAAACAATGAAATGTGTGGCACCATCAAGCATTATTCAGTAGGTGTTGAAATCTTAATAATTTTATTCATAAGTCAAGAGTACCAGTGGTTCATAATAATTTCCAATATTGATGAACTTCTTACTATGTGACAGACACTGTGTTGCAGCACTTCAAATGCATTCTCATCTATTGCTATGTGTTAAGTACAATTAGCCCATTTTACAGAAGAGAAAACTGTGACCAAGGTTACATAAAGTTTTAAGAATTTGAAAGTCTATGTTCTTAATCTCTTTGATAATACCATAGACTTAAATGAAGATCTAGTAGTCACCCTCTAGTAGCAACACCCATAGAAAAAAGAGGAATATATTTATTTCTATCCAAAAAATGATTCTTCTATCATACTCGATTACCCAAACTCTGACGAATTAGTCCTTATTCCCTGAAGTCACAAGGTTTTGTAAGTAAAGGAAACCTAAAATTGTTTCAGTAAATCCCACCTCCCCCAGGATTTTACTAGTGACCAATTTGTCATAGAAGGTACAATCTTCTATTTTTAAACTATTTGTCAGCTCTCAGACAAATCTCATAATTTGAAGAAAAGAAAACTTTGCTTGGAACTTGGAGAGGAAAACTCGAAAATCTGTAGGGAGAATAAGCCACAAAACGCTATGGCTTAGAGGTCATTTGCCTACACCATGGGCATCTCAGGTCCTAGGTGCTCACCTGTCTGTGTGTTCAGTGATCTTCATGTTGTTGTCCTATTAAATAGTTAGAGAATAGATTCCTTTTTAATGCTCTTTTACAAATGGCTTTTCACGTAGAATGTACTGTCAAATCATTTTTAAAAGTTTTTAGTGTCATGGGAGGAAAAAACTTGCAATACTTTTTTAAAATGCTGGTAACCAGTGGACCAACGACCCTGTCCAGTCATCTTGGGGGAAGGAGAAACTTCCCACCGCCCTTCTGTCAAATGAAAGTACTGCAGGTAAGAAGGAGATGAGTGGGAGAAATAAAAGTATTTGCTGATTTCTGGAGTTAGTTCTTGACATCTATTCAACAGCTAAGATATTTTTAGCCCAAGACAGAAAACCAGGAATCCTGATTTCTTGTCCCTTTTCTACCTCTGACTCTGCAGGGCCTGAGCAAGTCGTTGCCTGCCTGGGCTAGTTATCCCTTCCCCTCAGAAAGAGGGAGAATGATACGGTGCTGTTCCAGCCACTTAATTCCAGTGACGGTGCTAGGTTTAATGAGACGGTTTTGGAAAGAAATGTAAAAAAAGTCTTTGATCAAAGGTGTGGAGTAAGTACAATATTTTATTATAAACAATAATAATGGGCCTTATGTTCCCAGTTCCTGGGGAGCAAACCATTCTCCTTTTGGCCTGCATTAATACCTGGACCTAAGGGTGTTAATTAGTGCAAAAATGTATGAACTAAACGGTACCCTAAAGGCCTAAAGGAATTACTCCATCTCCAAAAGGTGACTAATTTACCCTCCCTCCACCCCCGCCCCTCGTTCCTGCACTGGGCTTCTGTCTATTGTTACTGTAGAATAACTTCACCTTTCTTACAGGTCTATTGATAGATAGATGTGCTTCCTCCAATTTACTAAATAGAATATAAGATATCTTAAAGTACTAACGAAATAATTACCTTCTATTTGAATATTTGCTCTTTACTCACTGGTGAAAGCAGTTCCAAACTAATAATGATTACCTGTGATAGTTTATAATTGGTGATATTTCCTATCTCATTGCCAAGATAATTTTTTTCACAATGCATAGAATGTTTGTTCTCTTTAGACTTTTAAAAATCTCCCTATTTCTCTCCAAACTCTCTCCAATACCTTTGGTGTTTTGTTTGACATAGCGTGCTTCTTGCTCCCTTCACTGAGCCAAATCTTCTCAGTTTAGCATAGAAGCCACCAAGATCTCAGCCTCAACCTACCATTTTTTTTTAACCAGGACAATTCCACAATCAAATAGGCATTTACTACATCATGATGATTGTCATAAAAATTATTATAATTTTCACATAGCATCACTCAACTTGGAACAATCATACCGTTGATAGTCATCCTGTTCCTTCTCTTTCATCATAAATGCTAATATCAATGTTAACTAGAAGGTAGAAAATACCAAGAAATTCTAGCACAGTTAGTAAACCATCTGACCTTTGCCAAACACTTATGTCTCAGAGATCATCTTTATTTATGTTGCAACTGATACATGGGATTAAGGGCAAGATCAGCATATATGTCCTGTTAAAAAACCTAGTAATGAATATAAGTGTGCTACTCACAGTGCATCTCATGGCAATTTATGAAGCCTAGACAGCTAGAATCACCTTGGCAATCATCTAATCCAAATTTTTACCTTATAGATAGAATAACTAAAGCTCAGAAAGGTGAAGTGGCTTCCACAAAGATCTCATCAACCAGGGGTCTCTCTGCTAGTAAAGGTGAGATGTGAGAAAGAAAAATATGTGATTTTAAGACAACTCCAGTTAATTAGGAAGATTTCTAGAGATGTGATAGAAAAATCACCTTAGGGTAACACCTGTTTTATCCAAATCAAGTTCAAATATTTTTTCAAACTACAGTATCAGCCTGACTCTAACACTGAGATGTGTTATTTTTCTTTAGCACAATCCCATCTCATAGAGAGATAATAAACCATTTAAGTAATTAAGATAGAAAGTAGAAAGGCTTGAGAGAAGGGATTTAAGATGTGCATCCATGCATATGTTTATGTTAGTTTGACTTACTCCGCAGCAGCCCTGAATTCCTGACACCAGAAAAAGAAAAACTCTCAGAGACCAATTTGATAATAAGGAATTTCCAATTTCTCCCTAAAGTATTAATCTTGAGGTCCTGAGAAGCACAGCTTGTCACAGAGGCTTGCAGGGGATCTTAATGACCTGGCAAGAAAGGAGCTGTTACAGGATGATAACTAGACAGAGAAATGCCTCCAGGTCATTGATAGCCGGATGTGCAATGGAGACCAGTCTCCATCTGATATATAACAAGGTTAAGCAGAGATTCATCTAACACTTGATCTCTATTTTCTCTCCATCAACCCCTCCCTACTTTAAATAAATGTAAAAAGAAAGAAGTATTAATAGTTCTTTAAAGAAACACTCTCTAGGAAAGTTTCTAAGAATAATTTTACCTTCATGAAAAAAGCAAGGAATTAGGTATATTTTTGATTGAAGCATAAGGAAGGCTTCAGGGAATACTTATGAAAGTTGATAAAGAATCCTTTTTAATATGCATGACTAAACAATTAAATAAACTTTTTAGCTTTTTTTTTTTTATTATTTCTCCTATTTATTTTAACTATCTTTAACCTCCAAAGAGGTTATTTATAGTTTGTCAGTGAAGTTTTTTGGAGGGAATAATCTTTCAAGAAGTCTGAAATAAGCATTGAATTTTTGCCATCAATTGTGACTGACTGCAACTTTAATAAAGAATTTAAATGTAGCAGTGAACGCATAAGTGTACTGACTAATATTTAAGGGAATTTAAAATATACTTTTTTAGAATGTTTTGCTTCATTATATCCACAAAATTTCTGGGGTGCTTCTATACCATTCAATATTAAGTCCACATTACTTTTCTATGAAATTAGATATATTACCACCTTATACCTAAGTGTATTACAGTAAATTAAGGTCAATAAAGTATGTCTTCAGTGAAAAAAAAAAAGAAAAAAACATAAATTCAAGATGATCAAGATGAAACACCAAACTGGGATATATATTTTAAATCAATAGATAGATTAGAATAAAGTGTGCAGTCCAGATACTAACAGAGTTTAATTTGTGTGTGTGTGTGCATGCTTTATTTTATTTTATTTTTATTTTTATGTATAAAAGTGAATATTTATTTAGAATGAGAAAAGAAATCACAACAAATTATAAGAAAACTTGGAGATTTGGTGTCTTTCTCTGAAATCTCTTTAGGCTCTTCACAGGAAATTCTTACACAGAAATGCTTCCCCATTGTTCAATTTTATCCCATGGAATAATATGATGTTGGGCTTAGTTGGTTACCTGATGCATGCTTCACAAATATTATTGATCAATCGACAAAACATTTCAATGCAAAGCTCCAAGACATTTTACTAACGTTTTTGCATAGAAATTCTAAGATGACTAATTACTGTGGTCAAATCTGTGCTTTTTTGAAATTAATTTATTATAAGATCATATTCAAAATTACTTGCATTTCTTTACACTAACAATAAACTACCTGAAAAAGACTTAAGGAAAACAATCCCATTTATAATAGCATCAAAAGAAATAAAACACTTACAAGTAAATTTAGGAAGTGAAAAATCTATATACTAAAAACTATAAGATACTGATAAGAGTAATTAAATATGACACAAATAAATGAAAAGATATCCTGCATTCATGGATCAATAGAGTTAATATTGCTAAACTATACTACACAAACCCATCTATAAATTCAATGAAATACCTATAAAACTTCCAATGGCATTTTTCAAAGAAATAGAAAAATAATCTTAAAATTCGTATGGAACCACAGAAGACCCCTAATTGCTTGAGAGAGAACAAAGCTGGAAACACCATGCTTCCTGATTTCAAACTATATTACAAATCTATAATTTACATTCTAGTAATGGTACTGGTATGGTACTGGTATAAAGAGTATGGTACTGGTATAAAAACTGACACACAGACCAAAAGAAGAGAATAGAGAGCTCAGAAATAAACCTACATATGTAGAGTCAACTAATATTTAACATAAGAATATTCAATAGAGAAAGAACAATCTCTTCGATAAATGGTTCTAGGAAAACCAGATATCCTCATGTAAAAGAATGAAAGTAGACTTCTATCTTATACTAATTACAAAAATTAACTCAAAATAGATTAAGAACTTAAAATGTAAAATTTCTAGAAGAAAACATTGGAGAAAATCTCCTTGAAATTGATCTTGGCAATGATTTTTTGGATATCAAACCAAAAGCACAAGCAATAGAAGCAAAAATCAATAAGTGGCACAACATCAAAATAAAAAGCTTAGGCAAAGCAAAAGAAAACATCGACAAAATGAAAAGGGAACCTACATAATAGGAGAAAATATTTGCAAATCATATACCTGATAAGAGTTAAAATACAAAATATATAAGGAACACATAAAACTCAATGGCAAAAATAAGAATAGACATTTTTCCAAAGATGACATACAAATAACCAAGTACATGAAAAGGTGCTCAACATCACTAATCATCAGGAACATGCAAATCAAAACCACAAGGAGATATTACCTCACATCTGTCAGAATGCTATTATCAAAGGGAGTGGGAGAAAGGCTGATGAGGATGTGGAGATAAGGGGACCTTAGGAACACTGCTGGTAGGAATGTAAATTACTACAGTCACTATAGAAAACAGTATGGAGGTTCCTCAAAAAATTAAAAATAGAACTATCATATGATCCAGCAATCCTATTTCTGGGTAGATATCTATAGGAAATGAAATCAAGATCCCAAAGAGAGATCTGTACCCGTATGTTCACTGTAGCATTATTCACAATTGCTAAGACATGGAAATAACCTAATAAAATTTGCTAAGAAAGTAGAACTTAAATGTTCTCACCATATACATATATATGCGTGTGTGTGTGTGTGTATTATGATGGACTATTACTTAGCCATGAGATAAAAGGAAATTTGTAAAATTTGCCATTAGCAACACCATAGATGAACTTGAGGGCATTGTGCTAAGTGAAATGAATCATACAGAGAAAGACATATATCACATAATCTCACTTATTTGTGGAATGTAAAAACATAGAGCTCATAGGAACAGACAATAGAATGGTGGTTGCCAGGCATTGAAGGGTGGAGGAAACGGGGAGGTGTCGGTCAAAGAATACAAACCTCCTATTATAAAATCAGTAAGTCCTAGGGATCTAATAAACTGCATGGTGACTTTGGTTAAGAGTGCTGTATTGTACACTTGAAAGTTGTGGGAGTACAGCTTTAATGTTCTCACCATAACAACATCATGGTAATTATGTGAAGTGAACTTTAATTAGGTGATGTGTTAACTTTCCTTATTACCGTAAACATTTCACAATATTTATGTGTATCAAATAATCATATTGTATATTTTAAACTTACACAATGTTATATGTCAATTATATTTCAATAAAGCTGGAAAAATAAACTTTAAAAATTCACAAGCTTATCTTGATCAAAATCACAAGATAACTACAGAACTACATTTATATGGAACTCTAAAAATAATGGAAAAAGTCACATAGCTTTTACCCAGTTCTCATATTAGCCATGAAACAGTCATGCAATCAAAAACCTAAAATAAACTGGAAATCACCTTCAAAAGTCAAACTATATATGTTACTCTTTATACTGAACTGTGTGCACTGCATTTGTAGATATGCGCTTTTAAAGTAACCTTTATTTTGGGCATAATTTTTTCTGGCTCAGTAATCTGTTTCTCTAAGACATAAATAAAAACAAAAAACTAGAAAGGAAGGGTAGAGTTAAGAAAAGTCATTAAAAGCAATGACTGACATAGCTTAACAGGAAGGAGTCAATTTTTTAAAATAGAACTATGGAAAACAGATCTTAGAATACAAAACACAGCATAGGGCAATACCGTGAAAGGGCAGATTTTCTCAGCAGTCTCAGAGAACACTCACATATTAGGCCATAATAACAGTTATATAGATACTAATGATCCTGTATCATCAAGAAATGTTTCATTTATTATTACAAATTCTATTTCCTAAGGTGTAGAAGTCCATAATAAATACCATTTAAGCATAAGTCCTTATTAAAAGAAATAAACATTTTAAAGTGTTAGAACTTGTGATAATTCCTTGAAAATACTAAACATTGTAAAGTGGATCACTTGTCAAAAAAAACCAGAAAAAAAAACAAAAAAACACTAAATGACTATGCCACCTAGTTTATACTAAATTGAAGTGTTGTCTAAAATCTGAGAACTGCAAAAGTGTTTGGGGTGAAGACACATAAGATCTGGAACGTAGCATTCCAGGCAGGGAGAAGCAAATGCAATGACCCCGGGACAGAGCCAGCCAAGCCAGCCGCGGGGCTGCCATAATGTAACCGAAAGGAGAGTATCAGTAGGAAGATCATAGAATTAATCAGGGCACACATCACATATGGAGTTTGGATTTTGTTCCAATTGCAAAGGGAAAATATTGTGAAGTTTTAAGACAAGCAAAAATGGGATCCGATGTGTATTTTGTTTGTTTTTTAAAGTTCCATGGCTGCTGTATGAAGGATGGACTGCAGGAGAGTAAGAGAAGGGGGAAATGAGTTAAGAGGTTCTTGGATTGTCCCAAGTAGAAGATAATGGTGCCCAGTGAAGACAGCAAGCTATCCTTATATAAACAAAGCATTAGTTTAATATCGATATTAAAACAATTACACACTCTTCACATAGTACCACTGGTGATAAAAAGTACATATTTCATTTCCCTTAAAACTTGTTTATTGCATTAAACATTTCTAAACACTAAGGTTGTCATTCATGAAATCAGCCTACAGAGGTGTTTCTATTGCATTAAACATTTCTAAACACTAAGGTTGTCAAATCAGCCTACAGAGGTGTTTGACATACTGCTCCAGGCAGAAAATGATCAAACTGGGTACAGGGGGTGTTTTCCAAAGGAGATGTCTACATAATTTTTATCTTTCACTCCACTTACTCTTTCCAGAATTTGGTTTCAGTAATGTGATTAATCGAAAAGTTAATATTGACACAGACAGCTTTATTATTTAGAAATCCTTGGGCCACTACTCTTTGAATCTATGAACTATTTTCTAGCCAAGACCTGAGACCAGATTATTGAATAATAAAATATGAGCTTTGAAACCTCTTCAAATTCTTTACATTTAAGTGTAAGACCAACAATAAAAAATAAATATTATGTGTTTAATATTATGTGAGTTAAAGCATGTTCTCTCTCACTGTCCTGAGTTTCAATCCCCACTTGAATCCCCTTTCTAGATGAGCGAATGTCTTGAGAAAGAGAAAATACTCAATTTTTGTTTTTCATGAAAGAGAAAGAATCTTTCTACTTCTTACTCTTTGTAGATCT
>NW_006431918.1:10203747-10206725 GCF_000325575.1 Pteropus alecto | reverse complement strand
CAATTTGCCAAAAGAATACTAGCTTGCCAACTTGATATAGATGGAGATGTTATGTTCAAATTGTCATAAGTATGATTTTCATTTGGAGAGTCCTTCTGAGTGTACCTAAGCTCTTCAAAAAGGCTATGGAAGATTTTGCAAGTATCAAAGTGTTCACCCACAAATGAGCACAAAGGATGGCCAAATAAGAGATAAGACTATTTATCCAAATGTAATATGATAGGGCATAGGAGAAATGGGATGTTTGCCACCATCCTGCTTCCAACACATAAGTAAGATCTGGGGGAATCAATAAACAAATGACTCATGTTTCTAGTGCATGAATAGCTATAGCTACTAATTTAAATTCAGAACTATGTTCACATGTCTATAAAAATAGAACTAAACAAAAAGTGAGGGAAATCATTGCAAATCTCCATCGAAAAGATTATCCCTAGACACTCCATAGGATTTTTGTAACAATGAAATACTGTTTTCTTTTATTTAAAAATTTCTGAAGTATCTACCAAGACAAGACCTCTGGCCTCCAGTCCCAGTGCCCATCCTCCTCATTAGACTCTTGAAACTAAACTTCCAAACTTCTCATAAATAGCTAAGCTTTTCAGCTCTGGTCAATATTACTTGGTTCAAATCCTGGCTCTATCTCTACTAGATGTATATTTTTTAGCAAGTGCTTCAGTTTACTCATCTGTAAAAGAAAGTAATAATAGTACCTGGCCCAAAGGGTTGTTAGGAGGATTATATGAGTTTATATATGTAATGCATATAAAGAGCCTCTGGCATATAATAAGTCTAATAAATGTTAGTTAATATTATCTCTGCTTTCATTAGTGAACAGCAAAAGTGTATTTCTTCCCCTTTCTCCTAAATAAAACAAATGTGTTCTCTAATCCTTTAAGAAAGATAGTCTGGGACCAATAACATTGGCATCACCTAAAAGTTTGTTAGAAATGCAGAATCTCAATACTCACCCCGGATTTACTAAATAACAGTTTGAACAAGGCCATTTGGATACATGTTATAACTTGCGACACCCTGCCCTAACACACCATCTGCTCATAATAGCTACATGACCTTTTCCCAGAACTGCCTTCCCACAAACTTTCATGCAAAAATCTCACACATTTTTCTCATTTCACCAAAGGTATTCTATTGTGAATAGACTCAGAAGCCTCCAGTACCTCTTTATAAGACACTCCTCAAATCTCCCCTCACCCTCTACCCCTCCACCTCCCCACCCACCCCAGTTCTCAGATCCCTAAGTGCTTTTCTCACCTGAGTTTGTGGATTGAGTTTTGTCTCAGGTTCTGGGACCCATCAGTACTTAAAAGTCATACTTCAGTTCATTTTTACTGTCATTTCCTAAAACAGTCCTCATTTTGCACAACCTCATCGATGCCTAATTGTCTCGCTCCTTTCTACCTGTGGCTCAGTAAATGATACAGAATTCGGATCTTCTAGAACTAGAAACCTATCTTGCCTTTGCCAATCCTGCCCCCAGGTGTGTGTTCAGTTCCAGTCTGGTTTTTCCTATTCCTCTGCAGTTAACCTTCCTAGAACTCAACAAGTCACAGGAAGCGACACCCCCAGGCTACTCACCTATTTTCATTAGGCAAGAATTAAACCACTGCCAGAGTACATGCCCATCTCTTAGACAAAACAAAATTTCCTCCTACTTTTTTTCAATGGCCCCAAAATGTGTCCTATCGTCTACACATTTTTTAACTAATTACTTCGTTCAATGTAGCTGCTTAGTGGTTGAGATAATGGCAAAGAAGATTTTGAATCTGCTAGCCTTTGTTAGGAGGAATAAAGACCAAGAGAGAATCGACTAATCTCTTCATGCAGCTGGAACCCTGATACATAAACACATGAGCAATGGCAAAGCCATAAACTGCCTGCCACATTCACAGCAGAGCAGAGAAAGCGAATCTACCAAGGAGCAGAGACAAGGTATAAAGTTCCAGACCACAGACCAAATCCTGGTTCTCTTTTCTTCTTCTGTTTGCGTTCCTCCTGCTTTGTGTTATTAGCAAGCCTTGGATCTATAATAAATTTCCTTGCATTGTTTTCTGTTCTAAAGTGCCATAACCACTACATGTGACTTGTGGCACACCTAAGGGGAGGAGTGTGCAGCGGCCAGCTGATCATGTACATCTGGAGCTCTGGAGAGAGAGATGGTCAGGAACACAGGGCCTAACATCATTTTTAAAAAAATAAGTGACTGTTGAATACGATGAGCTCTTCATAGGATGCTCTTCTACATCCCTCCACTGCCACCCTAATTAACTCAAACGTTACTCCTGTGTTAAAAGTCACCACCAGGTAGAGATAGCCTCTCCCTACTATCAATTCCGCTGTCCTCTCTTTGAAAAGGTACAGCATATTTTTAAAATTTTTTTAATTTTGAGGTGTACATTATAATTTGACATCTGTATATTCTATTGTGTGTTTACCACCTAAAGTCCAGTTTCCTTCAGCTACCATATATTTGATCCCCTTTACCCACTTCACCCTCCCCTTATCCCCCTATATTTGACCCCCTTACCCCATTTACATCCCTCCTCCTCCCCCACTCCGCTAGTAACCACTACTCTATAGTCATCTGGTAACCACTAGTCTATAGCCTATGTCCATGAGTCTCTGTTTGTTTGTCCTGTTCATTTGTTGCTTTTAGGTTTATATCCCACATAGAAGTGATATCATGTGATTTTCAACTTTTTCTGTCTGGCTTATTTCAGTTAGTAGGATTATTTCAAGGTCCCTCCATGTTGTTACAAATGGCATTATGTTTTAAAAATACATTTCCTACCCAATGGAAAGGCCTGGAAATAGTAATTCTCTAGTAGCAATGAGTACACTTAGTGGTAGGATCTTGGTTCCTAAGTGCATTGCCTAGTAAAAGGAGCCAGCTCCTTGGAGAAAAAACTGATTCCAGATTTGGAACTAGGAAAATATTAGACTACTTTATCATGTTT